>NC_090447.1:68589380-68926880 GCF_031143425.1 Pleurodeles waltl | reverse complement strand
GAAAACGCTAAACTTCGGAGGAGACACCTCAGCAAAGTTCCTCACAAAAGCCTTATTAGCAATAGTAAAGTGTTAAATAAAAAACATAAGTTATGCCAACCCAAGAGGAGGACATTTGTTACATAATCAGGTATCTTGTGTTGTCTAGAATTCTAGCGATGAGATTCTTTATAATCAAAGAACCTCCTTTAGCTAAGCAGTTCCATGAATCGTTTAATGTGAATACAAGGTGTCTGTTCTTTACAGACCCTGCAGCAGAGCTGCTTGGCCGAAGGAATAAACAGACCCCTCTTCTCAGCTCGTTTGTTCTCTGGCAGGCAGGCCCCAGTTAAAAGCCCAGGCACCAGGAGTACTGCCAGCTCAGACCTTGTGTAATAAATAAAATATACAAACACACAGTGCTAGTGGGACGGTACATAACGAGCGCTAGGGGTGCACTCTGGCCTGCAGGCTGCATGCTGGACAGCCATGAAACAGAGGGTAAGGTGTGTGAAGGAAAGCCGTGAGCTTACAGACCAGTGGGGGTAGAAACCTCTAGACTGGAGGCCTTGACAGGGAAACACTCTGCAGGCAAAAACAGCTCCCAGGAAGGGCTCTGCTGACTGAAGCATCTTGGAAGAAGGAAACAGCCTAAAAGGTCTTGAAATAGAGAAGGCTCTAGAACAGGGGCATCCATGGTAAGTCCAAAAGGGTCAGACTCATGCCAGATTTACAGGATTGGCACTACGCAAAGGAGTTCCATTTAAATCCAATGTATGGAACAGCGGTCTAAGTGCATTTTAAAAAAAAGTATTAGAACTGATCATACTGCAGTGGAGGGGGGGGGGGGGTCAGTGAATGTAGAGGTGGGACCAAAGGCGTGGCTAAAAAGCAAAATATGATCTAACTCTTATGATTGTCTTTCACATTTTGGTACCTGCATATAAAATAAAGCACACCCTAAATGAAAAATAAATGCAAGTTAAACTAATCTGTTAGAAATACACTATTTATGAAACCTTATTGACTAAAGTGATCACTGCCATGAATGTGTATGTAACAGAGCCACAGAACTGAAGTCTGCTTGGCGCAGAGGGGAATAATGAGCGGTGTTTTTAGTATTATGAGTTCCCAGCCTATGGCAGAAAGCACTATGGATATGCAAGTCATTAATTTAAGCTTACATTACACACAATTTAAGGTAAGCTGCCACAAATGCACAAAAAAAGAAGGATTAGGTGTAAAAGTGAAAAAAAAAAAGCCTTCAAAATATACATTTTAGTAATACTCAGACTGAACCAAGTGCAGATGTGTTTTATAACTGATCATTAAAAGCATGCACTCCACAGGTCAGTTGCTAACACCCTTGCAATGCCGCTCAAAAAGAATACATCTTTGGCACACGATGCTGCAAGTGTACTCCATCGAATAAAGCCAGTGCCACCTTCAAGCAGCCTTTACATTTGTAGACTAGCCCCTTGCACACATTTACACCTTTCAGCGGCAGACACCCCGGCAAGAAGGCTTGTTTCTTGTTCAGCTGTCTGTCCCTCCTTTGGATTCACAGCACAGGAGACTCAGTCCTTTCCGCTTCAGCTGATGCAATTTAACTTTTAGAAATAACCGTCCTGGGACGATTGCCTTTCAAGAAAAAAGTAGGGGAAACTTTTTTAGCCAAATTAAAATAGTATGGAGACGTTGTACTCCTCAGATCCCGCCACCTTCGACACCTCTAGTATGGAGATGTATTTTACGCAGATAGCGTGAGAATCTGGCATAGTGCGCGCCTCCTGAACCTTTTCTGGAGGCCCCTGGTTCATAAAGGTGCAAGATCCGTGAGTGGGTGGAAGACGAATAAGGCACTATTGACTATAAAGAATATGAAGTGTGGGTTGCAGAGCTTTGCGTTGACCTGTGGGAGTAGGCGTTGTGCTTGGAGGCTTTTGAAGGGGATGAAGCGCTAGAGATTATGGAGGAAGAGACGCAAGGAGAAACTATTGGAGTGGGTTTGATGAGGCTCAGAACCATGTACATTCCAAGTCACATTTACCCCAGCTAGAAGCGACAGAGGGGATGGCAGGGAGAGTTTACGTCACTAACACACATTCCTGCTGGGCTGCTAGTCAATGAGAATTTTGTAGGGGGAGCGTTGGGGCGAGAACCTACAAGCGAGAAGACATTTTTGGGAAAACTGGTGGTATGGCAGAAACCTAGGCAGCCATTCACAAAAGTAACCAGGCCCCAGTATTAGGGATCTGCATCGGCTTTCAGAAGGTTAATCTAGGACCCTCACCTACTCTGGTTGATCAATAGGGTTGGAAGCCCACAATGTTCAATGATTGGGACATACAGTCTTAGATAAGGGACTCCCCCATCAGAATTGTAAGGTGTAACTTCAAGCTGGTCAGTAGCAAAAATTAACAAACCCAAATTTGCTTATGTGAGTAACTGTTCTTACGTAAAGCGCTCTGACTCCCCTGGAGAACAGGTAGCACTATTTACAACTGCAAAATACATTAGTGAATTCAGAGAACAGAGCCCTTGACCCTGTTCAGAAAGCATGCAGTGCAAGGCGGTATACGCTGACACGTGAAAAAACGTGCTTTGGGGTGGGAAGCACCACAAAATGCAAAAAAGAAAGACTTGTAAAATTTACAGATTGATTTCAGAGGAGGGGAGGTTCACATTTGCATTTCATTTTCAAAAAAATTTTTCAGGATATAAGTTGAAGCATTGGCAAAGTCAAGCCTTCATTGGCAAGTCATTTGCTTATTATTTCTTTTTTTTTCCCCAAACATAAGCAAAGAATGGCAAACATAAAAAATGTTTACAGAAACGTGTGGGTAAACACCCCAGGCCCACTAGTTTTGCACCAAAGCGCACGCCTTTTCAGGGCACATCTGAACAGACAAAGTGGCTTCATTCAGAGTGGGAGACAGCCAATGGGTGAAATCGGTTTACCCACGGTATCATTCTGCATGCTGATATGGGTCTAAGCAAAATGTGAGTGACACTTGAACAGACCAATGGCAGAAGGACGCTGACAGAAAGCACTTGTAAGCATCTAGATATATATGTATTTTTGTTTTAAGTTAATTTGAAAGCATGAAGCTCACAAACCAACTAAAGATGTCTCTCGGCCAGACCTAAAAAGTAAATGGAACCTTCAGATAAACTCCCCTCCCCCCCCTACTGCGTCACTTCCGGGGCAAACAACAATGCAAACTGCTCTGCCTTCCAGATCCTGGTGAGACTGAAAAAACCTGCCCTCACTTGCTCAACAGGCTGAAGAACAGGAGACTGCAAGGCCAATTATTCCTAACCGAGACCGTGTTTATACAGAAAACATGGGATTTCTGTTTTATATTTGCCGACAGTTTACAACTACAAATATTTTGCCTCTTCTCACGAGATCCACGGATAATATAGGATCAGATGAACATGGGAACCTATTAGGCACCAAAAATATTTTACAGACAACCTAATTCGGTATGAACGGAGTTTATAACTCAAGTGAAGTTTGTTTCCGTTCCCTCTCATCAAGTGTAATAAAAACATCACAGCAAATAGGCTTTGAATAGAAATGTAATATCCCCGTATCTCCTGGACAGCACCGTGTTGAGATCGATACACGGGGGCATTATTTGGGCCACCAGAGCCTTCAGCATGGAGGCCCCTAATCTCCCTCTATCCGCGCCCTCCTGACGTTCGGAGGCCCCATGGTATCGGAATAATAGCTCAATCAGTTGCACGCTCGCTGCTGAAACATGTGGTAGTCAGCAGATCACAAGTGCGAGGCCTGCTGACAAAGACAACCCAGCCATTCGTCCACCTGGGGTCTGTAAGTAGAGCAGTGGGCTATTAAATTGAGCACCATTAAATTAAATTGCTATAGACAGCGCTTAAAATGGTGGAACTGTGGTCAAAAGAGCTACTTAAAATACAAGATATTTGTGTAGAAAAGCATCAATTCTGATGATATTGTATTTTATGCCACAAGAATTTCAATAAGATTTTCACTTGCAAATCATTGCATATATTTCCGGAAACATATCAAAGTTAAAAACAGAGTTATGTTTGTGCCTCAAAAGAGTAAAAACACTAAAATGTGCCTGTTGTATTTATTTTCACAAACACACAAGAGAACTCACACGCGTGTGCTATGTTGTTCTGCGGATAAATATTTTAGGGTCTCAGTGGCATTGGACCGTAGGTGTTCGTGCATGGCGGATGACCACAAGTTGTGCTTTATTGGGTTCATAAACAACTGGCAAATGACATGGCCAGGTCCTGTCCCAAACCCGCTGTGATCAACCATCCCACATTTGTCTTAGGGCCATCACTGCAACAACACAATGGTGTTCAGACAATTCAGTTCCCCAGACCAATGCAGACTCCCGGGTATATTGCTGATGGTGAGCCGGGGACTGCAGAGTTCTGGAACAAAGAATTCTGAAAGACTAAAAACATGTGTTTCATTGCTGATTGATGTTATTCAAACATAGAAGTAATTTACTGGAAATGACAGAATAGTGATTAATTGCTCTGAGTAACTGAATAGCCTTGAAGCCACTGAATTGCCCTGATGATGGTTCTAAAAAGAAGTCACAGGTAGGCCGAAGCACTGATACTCCCACTGAGTCATGCACCGTCTGGCGGGAGTGTGGGATCAGAGACCAGTGAGGTACCAGAGAAGGGCATTTGGAGGTCGTAGGCCCCTTACATGGTGTCCTGACTGCAGCTCCTGGTCCAGGAGAATGTTTCCCCATTAACCAGAAGTATTACGTTCATAATTCTGCATCGTTCTCATGTTTTTGGATGAAAGCATGGCACATATTAGAAAAACTGATGGCGCAGAAAGTACCCATTTTCATATGGCCGGTCTGCTATCAGGAGCCCTGCGGCGGACAGGCGCAGTTATTAAGTGCTAAACACACCTCTGAGATAACAGTGTGTATCCAGTGGGCAATGCCCATGGGGGAGACACACCTGAGCGAGAGTCAACCTAACCCAAAATCCCGCTAACCAGCATACATGTCCATTCCTGAAGATGCCCTAAGTTTTTTTTTGGGGGGGGAGGGTTGGTTGGAAGTGGGCATGTAACACAACAACACGAGATCAGTATCTAAAATGACTAAGGTGAAGAAATCGACAGGAGGATGCAGAGGCAAATTCCAGAGCCCTGTGTGGGTCAATGAAACCAGCTCTGTTTCCCAATGGGTGCCGAATAGATTCCAATCGGATGACCTGACAGGAGGACCGGCACACCCAGGTATTGCTAGGCTGAAAGGAGGAGTCCGTCCATGTAGCGGGATACGGGGCCCGAGGAAGAGCGTCAACCGGTCCCTTGGTTACAGGAGGCTGAGCGCACATTCCTATTATGCGATGCCAGTGGTTCGTGTTCTCAGCCGGGTAACTGGTCTAGCTCGACTCTTTTGGACTCTGTGCAAATGTCTAAGCCCGTTGTCAGGTAGCGCCTAAACTGTGACCTTGTCCAGGTAAGATGGGATGGGATGATGAGATGAGATGGATCACTGCTAAACCTTCAGGGTCCCGGTGATATAAACTGATCTGCAGAGCCATCCAGTGCTTTGGTCTTCATCCACGAAAGTGGATCTAGGAAAGACGACATTCCGGCCGGTCGGCGATAGCGCCTGGAAGTGAACCAGCAGTCAGAAGGCACAAGTCTGGGAGCATGGCAGGAGGCTCTTTCCCGAGTCACACAATCTGCATACACGTGAACAGGGCTGGAGCCAAGTTTCATACGAGAGGTTCTGGCCCAGTTACAAGCAGCAAGGGGCGCACACAATTCTGGCACTAGGACCCTGCTGCCTGCTGCGGCACTACCACCAGGGTGGAAGTGGGGTGGATTTGGTAAATTAGACCAAACCTCAGTAAAGGGGGGGGGGGGGGCGCTTTCCATGTGCACTGCAGGTACTCATCACCCTGCTTATTAAAGGTTTACTGGGTAGTTTATGAAAAAACAGCTGGGAGCGAGCAGTCCCGCACTGCTCCAGCCAGCGCCTACTGAACCTTAGCTGACGTTTCAAGGAGCAGCACGCCGGGGCACACTGCGTACATACCGGACCCCCATTGCTTCCCCCAGCTTACACTGAGACACATGAATCCGACCCAGTGGAACTGCCTTGGGGGTTACAGTGTCACACCGCAGCCCTGCACCCCACTGACCTGGGGTATCAGCCTAGCCTCACAATACCACCGCTAGCCACGACTCCCAGCTCTGACACCGCCACAATCTGGGCTAATGTGTGGACGCTTCTTCCGAGGTCACACAACCAAACACACTAACCAAAAGCAACTAATCTTAGGTCCAGAGTAGCTTGCTACTCACTGTAAAGTGCTTCATGACCTCGTCAGAGGAAGTAAGCGCTATATAAATCAACTGCAATACACTTCCAGACCCCATAGCCAAGTCTTTACTGCCCCCCCTTGCCTTACAGTAGCCAAGACTTGTGTGACACTTTCTACCTTCATATATCTCCATAGGTCTTTCCTAAGTGGACATTGTCTCTAATGCAGCCACAGAACGCATTCCTGGTGTCACTGAGTAAATGTGAAAAGCTGGAAAACCATGGCGGGGTGGGGAAAGGTTTATGAAAAGTTGCAAACAAAGCTCCCCTTCAATTCCCGCAAGTGGAGGAGTGGATGAGGATGGCTCCCTTCAGCTGTGGTGCTGCTGAACCTACACAGAACAGGCTAGCATTCACAGAAGTCTAGATTTGCCGCATTTGCCAAATAATCCATCATCTGCAAGATAATACGCAAAAAAAAATGTTTTTGGCGCAAAAGGGTTACAAAGTGAATAAAAACGCAGCAACACGTGCTACTTCACAGTGAAAGGCCCGCTGCAAACCTGGGCTTGTCAACTTTACGCTGCTTATTGCTATATTTGGGTATTAAAATAATACTAATGAGGTGCAACCAATGCCCAGACAGTGTTAGCAAGTTTACAAATGATGAAATAAAAAGTAATACTATTAAAAAATATATATGCTGCATTATTTGCCTTTTCTTGCCGCATAATGTATTCAACTCTGCCGCATAATTTGGCCCTCTTCTTCTCCATAATTCCAGTGGCCTGACCATGATTTTACACAGACCAAGATACAAGGTCTGTCCTGCTCTCTGGCTCCAGACTCTCTGTAACCCATGTATCAGTGGCGGCTGACATCTACGGGGGGGGGGGGGGGGGGGGGGGGAAGGCGGTCAAATGGGTAGATATATGAGTGAAAATTAAAACAAAAAATAAATTAAAAAAAAAACACTTACCTTATTGGTACAGCACATCAGGTCATGCTCACGCCGGACATCTTCTGCCTGGACTGAAGTGCGGGCCAAAGGAGACTCCCTTTACCACTCCTGGCGCTGCTCACATGCTGGAAACCAGCATGAGAGCAGCGCCCTGACTGGAGGGAGCGGCTTCTCTTGGCGCTCCCCAGCACACTGGGAGCCCGCTCTTGATCTCAACCCAGCGGTCTTAAGACAGTTGGGTTGAGAGGTTTAAAGTGCGCATGTCAGGCTGGCCGTTGCAAGGCGGCCGGCCAAAGAGACGTGCACTTTAACCAGGGCACAGGGGGCCCTCTGCCCACCACTCTTCCCTGCTGCCACTCAGCAGGCCCCGCCCCGTCTTGACACTCAGTTCAGTATGGGATGATGAGAAATAAAAGGGTAATAATTTAACCTTTTATTTTTCATCTCTGGGGCTTTGGGGGGCATTTAAATAGGGCAACGCTCCAATAGAGGAGCTGCGACTGCCATGTATTCTGCCTCTGTTGTAAAGCGCTCGGATGCCTTCGAGCCATGTCAGAGCTATGTACAATTGCAAAAATAAAATAAATTAATAAACTCTTAGGTCAAAACTGTGCAGCAAATAACAAACCAGTTATCCATGGAACCAGAAAGATCCCTGGTTATCCACGGTCTGGGAAGGGCGACATTCTGCTGTCCACATTTAGATGGTAATTAAGGTTTAAAAGCGAAGCACATCAGTAGGAGCCGCGTTGTGACGTGCCGAGAACCCGGTGGAGCAGGACCAACCGCACAAGCTGTTATTGAGCAATGGCTGGACACGCAGATGAGGAAGTAAACAAAGGGAGGGGCGGGGCCAGTGCTTGCAGGGGTTGTACAGTAGCTCTCAATTACAGGGAAGGTGACTGATGACCATAAACATTATGACTCAATTAACCCGTTAATCACGGCATCAGTCCTCCAGGGTAAACAGCGGCTCCCCTTCCTAGCAGGCTGGAGACCGTCCGATCAGATAGGGACTGCAGACACCATTCTGGGCTTGGCTCTGGTGCCCTCCTCAGTGGCACAGGCTGGCTCAGATTTACTTACCTAACTTCCTCCAAGGGGGGAGTGGTGGGGGCGGAAGTTTGCAATTGAATTAATTTAAAGAAAACCAAGGAGATTCCCACATTCACATATATGCCAACAGACCCGATTCAGGAGGGAGACTCCCCATTTTTTAAGCCAAAAATGGTTCTATTTTGGCTGTCTACCGCCTGAAATTGCCTCTCCTTCAACAGAAGTCAATGAGAGAAATTTGGGTGCCTCCCTCATCCTCCAGGTAAATAATATGTCTCTCATGGAGAATCAAAACAAAGTGTGGCACACCTCCACAGACCTCAAAGAGGTTGCATCCACTGCTAAAAAGCACAGTATCCCAGGAGATCAAGATGGGGGAGAGAGGACAATATCCTCATCAGGGTGAGGACTTCACCCCCACAAGCGCAACCATCAGCTTCACAGTCCAGGACCCCAAAGGTCATCAGGCTTCTTCATGGACCCAGGGATTGGAGCGACACAGGACGCTGATAGAGCGCTTACTGTTGTCTGAAGGCATCATGGCGCTAGAATAAGCAATAAGCTGAAGCATCAAAGGAAGACAAAAGTTTTAAGTCCTCTTAGAGATGGTTTTCTATCTGATGAAGATGAGGAAGAAGAGTGTGCGACAGAGAGGAGAGTGTGACACTGATAAAGAGAAAGGCTCCCGAACGGAGCACCTTACCCAAAAGGAAGGCGATTGGGCTCAGAGGAACTTTCTGTAGGGCGATTGTGGAAATGTTTGAGCTTTTTCAATGGACAAACTAAAATGATAAAAGTGACAGAATTTCTTTGAAAGGGGAAACCTTGGTGGTCCCTGTACAGAGGTCTGAAAACACTCAGCGGCACGTCATGGCTGCATTGGGTCTGGCCTCTACCACCAGATTTGTATAATTTCCATCGGCAGTGGATCACCTATGCTCTGCAATTTAATGGGGTGGGGTAGTGGTAATGATCCCTAAACTCCCAAACTCCCACCCTTCTACCCAACATCACCTGCAGCTAGCATCATCTCTTTCCTCCACCAATCAGCCCGCAGCTTCTGAGCGCGTGCGGTCGCTGCTAGAGGGGGCCATGGGGCCGCCCAAGCTACTGCTTCCGCCCACTTTATCCACTATTTCAAGTTGACTGAACTCAGCCGTGAAGTTTTGAGGCAAAGGATAGGGTGGTTGTTTTCTCCAGCCCACTACTTAATTTCACTATTATTTCATTCAGACATCTTGGTATAAATATGAAAAAGCTTTGAAGTGACCCTCTCAGCCCAGAGAAGGAGAGTCCTTGGAAGAAGGAACATCTAGGCCAACATTGATGGGGTGCGGCTAGGAGTAGAGAGGTCTTAGGAGTACAAACTAGATGGATGACTGACTAAGTTGCTGGAGGTGGAGATTTTTTCTTGCAACTTAAAGAGGACACTCAGTGCAGACAAACAAAACAATTCTCTTTACTGACCGTTGCACCACTAATAGGCGCCAAACACATACTTGTCAATAGACCCGATTCAGGCAGGAGACTCCCGAATTTTTAAGTATAAAATGGCGCTGTTTTGGTGGTCTCCCTCCTGAAATTGTCTCTGCTTCAGTAGAAGTCAATGTGGGAAATACAGGGAGTGCAGAATTATTAGGCAAGTTGTATTTTTGAGGATTAATTTTATTATTGAACAACAACCATGTTCTCAATGAACCCAAAAAACTCATTAATATCAAAGCTGAATATTTTTGGAAGTAGTTTTTAGTTTGTTTTTAGTTTTAGCTATGTTAGGGGGATATCTGTGTGTGCAGGTGACTATTACTGTGCATAATTATTAGGCAACTTAACAAAAAACAAATATATACCCATTTCAATTATTTATTATTACCAGTGAAACCAATATAACATCTCAACATTCACAAATATACATTTCTGACATTCAAAAACAAAACAAAAACAAATCAGTGACCAATATAGCCACCTTTCTTTGCAAGGACACTCAAAAGCCTGCCATCCATGGATTCTGTCAGTGTTTTGATCTGTTCACCATCAACATTGCGTGCAGCAGCAACCACAGCCTCCCAGACACTGTTCAGAGAGGTGTACTGTTTTCCCTCCTTGTAAATCTCACATTTGATGATGGACCACAGGTTCTCAATGGGGTTCAGATCAGGTGAACAAGGAGGCCATGTCATTAGATTTCCTTCTTTTATACCCTTTCTTGCCAGCCACGCTGTGGAGTACTTGGACGGGTGTGATGGAGCATTGCCCTGCATGAAAATCATGTTTTTCTTGAAGGATGCAGACTTCTTCCTGTACCACTGCTTGAAGAAGGTGTCTTCCAGGAACTGGCAGTAGGACTGGGAGTTGAGCTTGACTCCATCCTCAACCCGAAAAGGCCCCACAAGCTCATCTTTGATGATACCAGCCCAAACCAGTACTCCACCTCCACCTTGCTGGCGTCTGAGTCGGACTGGAGCTCTCTGCCCTTTACCAATCCAGCCACGGGCCCATCCATCTGGCCCATCAAGACTCACTCTCATTTCATCAGTCCATAAAACCTTAGAAAAATCAGTCTTGAGATATTTCTTGACCCAGTCTTGACGTTTCAGCTTGTGTGTCTTGTTCAGTGGTGGTCGTCTTTCAGCCTTTCTTACCTTGGCCATGTCTCTGAGTATTGCACACCTTGTGCTTTTGGGCACTCCAGTGATGTTGCAGCTCTGAAATATGGCCAAACTGGTGGCAAGTGGCATCGTGGCAGCTGCACGCTTGACTTTTCTCAGTTCATGGGCAGTTATTTTGCGCCTTGGTTTTTCCACACGCTTCTTGCGACCCTGTTGACTATTTTGAATGCAACGCTTGATTGTTCGATGATCACGCTTCAGAAGCTTTGCAATTTTAAGAGTGCTGCATTCCTCTGCAAGATATCTCACTATTTTTGACTTTTCGGAGCCTGTCAAGTCCTTCTTTTGACCCATTTTGCCAAAGGAAAGGAAGTTGCCTAATAATTATGCACACCTGATATAGGGTGTTGATGTCATTAGACCACACCCCTTCTCATTACAGAGATGCACATCACCTAATATGCTTAATTGGTAGTAGGCTTTCGAGCCTATACAGCTTGGAGTAAGACAACATGCATAAAGAGGATGATGTGGTCAAAATACTCATTTGCCTAATAATTCTGCACTCCCTGTACAGTCTCTCAATTATGTTTTTTTAATGTCCCACTTTCCTTTTCTAAAATGTTGGCATGCACGTAAACAATAGGTGTTTTAGGATGCAACGTTGTTTGGTGACGTCAGCTGGGGGTCTTGAGAAGTCTGGTGACCCCATTCACTGAATGGCCTCTTTCATAAAAGCAGACTTTTCAACAGAAAGAGTTTTCGTCTCGTCCCATCCCGAGGCCTGCAATGACCCAAAGCTCAGCCCTGCTCTCCTCAGTGTCACAACTTCAAGTAGAAGAAACAGATGAGAAAAACAGGAACCCCCATGTCTGACGCACGGCTGGGTGAGTGAGGAAACGAGAAGTGTGTGGAAATGTGCCTTGTACTGCACACGCACAGGGACAGTCTAACATCCAGTGCACAGGCTGCCCCATCTGCTGCACTCCTCAGGGTTGTTCCTAGGAGGACAAACTGCCTGTGCACTGGCTGGAAGGGGAATACCTGAGTTAGTTAGCTCAGTGGGTTAGCAGAGCAGCTGCAAGGCAGGGTTTGCCTGACCGCTCCCTTTTGGCTGGAATCCATGTTCTCAGTCTTGTGCTTTTCTTTTACACATTTCTATGAGATGTGGCCGATTGCAGTTCACTTATAAGAGTTCGATTACTATTCCCAGAATGCCCTGATTTGCTTAAGTTCTTTTCCGCTTGAAGCGATCGGGCACCCTATCAGTCAGTTGCCTTAATGCACCGTATGTAGTGTAGTGGCAGACACTTCACCAAGGTCATTTGGTCACCTGTCAGTAGTGGACAGGCCCGGCTTCTCCACTAGGGCAGAGGAGCGTCACCACCCCGCCAGCAGCAGCTGCTGCAAACCTTTTTCTAAAGCAATAATAAACTAGGTTTATTATCGTTTTTTTAGTAAAAGGGGCGGGCCACATGCTGTGACGAGCAGTGAGGAGGGAGTGCAGAGCACTCCCCCTCAAAGGGCATGTGTGTTTGGCCGGCTGTCTCAGGCTGGCCAAACACACACACATGCGCTGTAGGCTCTCTCCAGCCCAGCAACCGTGTTGCCGGGCTGGAGAGAGCCTGCACAGGATCCCAGTCTGCTTGGGAGCGCTCTGCCTGGGTGCTTCCAACCAATCCAGACGCTGCCCTGAGCAGTGTCAGGATTGGCCGCAGGGCAGGCTGAGAACCTGTGCCTGCAGCTGCCTGCATTAGAGGAGCAGTGCGGCAGTGACGGCGACGATGAAGGTACGTTAAAAAAAAAAATATATATATATATATATATTTCATCCACCCCGTGCGCCGCCGCGACCCCTGTTAGCACTGCGAGCCGCTCCTGGTCGTGGATGCCTGAAATCAGGCATCACATTGGTGATAAGGAGGTGAACCTTTTGTCCAGTCAGTATTAATGTCCCCATTTGAAGAACGGGGAAATAACCATTTTCTGCAACATAAAATATCATGAGATGCTTCAACGTAATTCAAACATGGTAGAACTAATTCTTGCATTTTTGGCATGAAAACAATTTGCTACATCTTTTGTTCAAACTCATAGACCAGGGGTTCTCAACCTTTTCACTTCTGAGAACCCCTACTTAATCATTACTGGAAACCAGGGACCCCCACTGAGTTATTACTGGAAGCTGGGGAGCCTGGCCTAAGCACGCCCGATGATCTGAACTGCTAAACGATACACAAACAATACAGAAACAGGCATTCATCAAACAAATACACACATTATGAACATAATGCATTTAAATTCACAATCAAATAGAAGAGAAATAAAAAGGGTTGGAGTATTTCTAAATTTAATTGAGATCACTCATCGTCCATACTCTATTCTGTATGATGCACGTGCACTGCTCTCACAAACCAACCTGAGGATAACAACTTCATTTTTAGCCTTCAATTTCAAATTTCTTCACATTTACAGAACGTTTAACTTTGAAATTGTACATTTAGCTTCTTTATTTATATACACTTTATTAATCATTTCATTTGATTTCATTTTCTAAGTAATCGCGGGCCCCCTGAGTAGGCTTCGCAGACCCCCAGGGGTCCTCGGACCACAGGTTGGCAGGCATGATTCACACAACAGCAGTTATTTCAAGTGAATACCTCACATGTGCATAAGAATCTCATTCATTTCACTTCGTTTTTTTCAAGGTCCAAAATCTTGCATCACGCAGTGTCTGCCAGAGAGACGTGCATTGTAAATAGTCGAGGAAAAGACTGCACTGCAAGGTTATTAATACATTTTTTTCTAAAGGACTATAGTAAGGACACAAAGTAAAACGAAACAAGAATACTCGTCTTAAAACATCGCTGTAAGACGCTGAACAAAAGAGGCACATTTTCTTTACAAGAAGTGTGCACAGACCAACTTGCTTTCTGCTGTATAAAACATTGTATATTTTACAGAAACTAACATTGTATGTTTTACACAAACTAACATTGTATGTTTTACACAAGCTATTTTTCCATGGAAAATAGAAGAGAGAGTGTGCCCCCCATGCATGACAAGATAGTTATTCAAGTTTGAGTAACTTTTTCAATATGATCTGGTGAATATGTATACTTTTCTGTTTTTGGAAACCTATATATTTGGCACAGTATTGGGACCCTTTTGTATCAATTCATGCTAAAGTGCCAAATATTGCATTAAGATTGTGGTACAATGCGCTTCATAATGCCACATAACTATGCTTTTTTAATGCATAATCTATTCAACACTGCTGCATAATCTGCCAATAGGAGTCTGCAAATCTAAACTCCAGGCTTCTGTGTACCTAGCGCCTAGTATCAGCAACGTTCTAAGTGCTTGAAATCTCGATAATGAAAGAAAATGATGAAAAGAAAGTGAGCCCTGATCACTCAATTTTAGTCGAATTGGGATTAAAAGATTCCATGTTTCCACCTTTACAAATTAGTTGGCAGAGATCTTAAAGAAACTTTGTACGGCAAAAGGTGCTGAATAAATTGGCAACACATAGTAACACCCCTTCAATGTTTAAAAGACAAAAGAAGTGAGTGGACGCATTGCTTCAGCCTTCAATTGCAGGACAGAAGGAAGGTGGGAGGTAGAAAGCCAGTCTGGAGAACCACGTGGCTTGCGGTCAAAATGGATTAATGGCTGCAAGTGCATTACGCATGCATCTAAGAATGCTACTCAACAATTCTTTCTCAATTGCAAATAATGGTGCACTCTTGTGCTTTACCCTACAGGGCTAAAAGGTGACTTGGCAAGGATAACACATTTTTGGTGAAATAGAGAACATGCTGGGATCAAACGTGTAGTGGCTCAAACAGACGAATGGATGTCGGTAGAGGCTCCTCCCATCATCAAGACCCGCTTCATCACCTACAAGGGAGTGTCATCAATACGCCAAATTACCCGATGGAAGAGCTCACCCTCTGAGGAGGCCAACTCAACATGCAAAACCAGAACATCTCTGGGACTGAAATCAAAAGTGCCAAGAGGAAAATGGAGAGGTTCTTAATTTGCACCCAGGTTCTGAAGCAACATCCCAACACAGATGAAATGGAACCAGCCACCTGTGAAAGGAGTAGAACATTAATCTCATCTCTCCCTGCCCTTTGTGTCCTCCAAGACCGTAGCATTTCCCTCCTCCCTCCAACCAGCTTCGGTACAGTGTCCTATTGCTTCCCGAGACCTCTCCTGTGTACATAGATCTCTTGGTTTCCCTCATGATCTGTCCTGGCCACTAGATCACATCTGCTCAGCTTGTGAAACACCAAAGAACACTGGTTGCACCACCATCCGCCTGGGGGGGGGGGCTACATTTCCTCCATGCAGTAAACATGCTCAGTGATAACAAGGCACAGGATTTCCATCCGGTCACGCTGCACTCAATTTACAGAAAGTTTATATCAAGTTTCCTGATTCATCTGGCAGCTTCTGTTGTGCCCAAACTTGATGTTACCAGAGGTCTACCATGTCACCAAGGACACCACTTTCAAGACCAGTTTTCCTCCCATGAAACACTCATCCAGAACATTTGTTCAATTGTGATGAACCAGAATTGCAAGTCCCAGAATGCAGAGCGAGTGGTAAAAGGAAACACATGGGAAGAACATGCGTATCGTATGACATGGTTGAATTAGCTCAACTACACAAATCATGCCTGTTGTAAGAAACAAACAACACACCTTCACCCTGCATAGATTGTACCCATTTAAATCAGATGTGATTTGTTTGAAGGAGACTTGAATCTTTCAAAGCTGGGGTATTCTAAGTGGACATTACAAGAAAATGCAGCAAGAACTATTACACACAGGAGTATTTATCTTAAAAGAACACCAACATTTCCTGGGCTGCAGGAGGGATCAATGGTTGAAGTCGCTGGAGATGTGCGCCCCTCAAAGTCTGCAATTGTCATTGCAGTTTATTGGCTAAAAGCTCAGTTCCAGAGAGCTGAGGAATGGGGAGCACCGTCTGCGAGGTGTATGGGTAATCAGTGAAGTGCACAAGACAGTCTTATGCTACGGTCCGTGGCACCTAGGGATCTTTGAGGATGGTAGGACATAAGCAAGTAAGCACCACACAGTAGCCCAACAACCTCCACAGGAATTTGGAAGTTGTTGCCAGAGAACACTTTATAAAAATAAGCGCTGGCAAAGCTATTCGATCTTGCTTTGCCATTGCTGGATAGTTGCTGGTATTGGTTTTGGGAATGCTGAGCACGCACTGCCAAAGCCTATAGAAGAGTTGCGTTGGCCACCTTGGAATGTTATTTTCTATATTTCCAAAATGACCACCATAGTCTGTCTTAACACAATGTAGCAGCCAGCTATTGGCTTTGCCAGCTCTTGCAAAACAGCAGTGCAAATATTGAGAAAGCCTATAATGTTGACTGGTCCTCTTGGAATGTTATTTTTGATACCTTTAAGATGGCCTTCACATTGCTTCTGCACACAATGTGACAGCCATCTTGGAAGTATAAAAAAACAACATTCTAAAGGTGGCCAGTTACCTGTATAAGCTTTGCCAATGTCAACGTAATTCGGCAAGCATTGTGAAAACAGTCGGCAGCAAGAAATGGAGTTGAGGAAGGGGAACTGAGAGACACTGATCTTCGGCTGTGAACCTGTTGTGTGAGGGGGGAAGAGCATTGGCGAGGCAGCGGGGGTACAACAGAAGTGAGAATTACAAAGTGGGGAAGGGAAGAAGGTTAAGGAAAGAGTGGACAGACTCCGAGAGAGGGAAAGCAGTGACAAAGGAATAAGTCCTACAATGCCAGGGAGCAGTACCTCACAAATGCCACAAAATATAGAAATAAATTCATTATAACCTCAGTAGTGAAGGGATGCACTTAACTAATCAAACATCAGGGCAAAGCCTTAATTCTCCAAAGGGTGGAACAAAAACAGAAATAAGGAAGAAAGCCATCGAATCAGAAGCAGGGAGTTGAAATAGACAAGAAAGCCATCCAATGACGAGCAAGTGACAGACCCAGAGCTAACTCTAGGTATATGTTGAAGTGTTGGTTAAAATATTGTTTCCAACAGACCGATTGATCTTTCTGTAGCGAGGCTGCAAATAAAGGGTGTAATTTACAGCACAATTTTTGAAAAGATTGGATAAAACGCTAGAGGTTTGATAGGCAGTTCTATAAGGGCAATCATGTAAAAATTACATTTCATGGTCTGCCAAGCAAGTCTAACTTTCCTGAGCATCGTTTGAGGACATCATGTATCAGGAAATATATGAGGGAAAGGGGGGGGGAGAGCTGTGTATTTGAGCATAATTGGTACAAATAATGGGTTGTGCAACTTGACATGGTCTTCAAAGGTTTTCCAAAACGTATGTAGCACATGAATTTTAATCTTATATCTTGCCCCTTGCGAGTAGATTTTCAGTCAGCGGCCTGAGAATCGTCTTAAAAAGAGGGGACATTTAAAGATACATGGATCTTACAGTTCAGACACAGGAGGCGTAACTATTCCTCTGTCTGCACAGGTCTCACAGATTCAGGAGCGGCTTCCCAAGTTATAAGGAGTTCACAGGCTCAGGCAGGTGAAAAACACCTTGGGGAGCACCAGATTTACGCTTGTTTGCCTCCAACAGCCGAACTGAGGATTGTCATTAAGTCATAGAAGGCTATCATAGATAATGAAATGCTCCACAAGTCATGAAATAGGTCACAACAGTGACTAGAGTTGGGCGAAACCTCAAGCCAGATGCCCGGCCCTGGCTCAGCTGGAGGTCCAGTTGGAACCATGATCTGGGTTTTCCTGGGTGGGGTGGGGGCGATGTGGGCTACTGGGCACAGCAGCCGACCATCCATCCTCGGGAACTGGGTTAGAATCCTAGCCTTAGTTGAGCATCCTATGAGTCCTGGCACAATCCTGGCAAATCTCCCTGTGCCAAAAACTAAAAAAATGAACGTAGTCCATCTCCTACGAAGAGCTCCAATATCCATGGAAAAGGCTGCTCTGTGGAAAACTACTAAAATATCAAATGTGGGTTTTGCCTGTTACCCAGACCTTATTCCTGTCTACCAAGAATTCAAGATACAGCATTAGCCTTTAATGCCAGAAAGAGCTATTTATATAGTGAGTGAATTGCACAGTGTGAAACTGGAAAATCTGGGATTAATCCTAGCTCCTCTACTTGATCAAATTGTGTGAGCCTAGGCAAATACTTTATTTCACTAAGCCCTTTGTTTGTTCATTATCACACATGAGTGCACCTTCACATATCAGAGTTCAGAATTGCTCTGTACAAAAAACCTGCCTTGTGTTTGATTTCCAACCCTATACACTGTGCTGCATCTACAATAGGAAGCTGGGCAACATTTAGGGTAAAGATGACAGCGGACGTGTCTTGGTTTACTGAAGGCATTGTCACCAGGAGGGGCAGGAATGTTAATCCATTCATGTTTAAAAACACTCACTTTTAATAAATATTCTCAGATTATCTGGTGGAGGAGGGTTAAACGCTGTTCGTTAAATAAATATATTTTCTTGAATATGGAACATAACTTATTACACACTAACACAGGGGTCTTCAAACAGGGGGGGCTCTAGCCAAAAGGAGCATTATGCAGATAACAGTGCGCTGTTTTAAGCACAAAAAAGTATTGCATTTTTAAAAAGGTAACATAACTTGCAATGTTTAAATACGTTTAGGCATATTTAAGCATTACCATCTAAATAGAAAAATTGTGAGGGGACCCAATGATTTTTATTTTTCTCGGGAAGGGGGTCAGCATTGACAAGTTAGAAAGCCACTGCTCTAACATGATGTTTATTGCATGATTTACCGGCCACATATTTGCAGGGCTTGGCTTGTGCATGAGATTTTACAGCCAGAGCCAATCCTTGGCTGGGCGCTCCCTGTTCATTTGTTGGCGCCTGTATTTACCAGTGATCTATATAACATAAGCAGTGCCCTCAGCTATGCACACATTATTACTCAAATGTCAGCTTTAAATATATTTTAGAAACACATCCACTTTACCCCAAACGCTAGCTTGTCATTTTATGAAAAATTCACAGATTTTCCCACCAACACTAGAATTCATCTTTCTCCCAATTGTATACCAATTTTCCTCCAACCATCATCTTGTCGTTTACTGAAAACACTTTTTGTCCGCAAATACGTTTTTTTCACTCCCCGAACATGCACAATTTTGGTGTCCAAACAGGGGTGGCATGGTGAGCAAAAGAAAGATGGATTAAACCCAGATCTGTGACTGGGGGTGAGTGTTTGCATTGTCAGCACTCCGTCCATCATCCTTTTGTGTTGTTAAAGTTGTCCAAACAGGTGTCGACATCACAAGGCCTGCCTCTCACAGGCTGGGGTGCGTACTAGATGTCAGGGATACCCACCTGAGGCCCGACATGCTCACCTTAGACCGAGGGTGGTCACACCGTAAGTCATGGACATCCACATTAGGCCTGCAAAGGTCATCAGATGCCACCTCATGGTTGTGGAGCCACCAATATGCATAGATGAGCATCAGATGGGGGTTCCGGCCTCCACGTGCTAAGGATTGTCAGCCCGACCCCGGTCAAGATTTGAAGGAACATTTCACTCTTCTGAGTTGTGTAGCTGTTATGTCTCATCTGGACCAGTCGATCAGAGATGCAACTTTCATGCAGGACTCTCCTGAATAAAACCACCCAGGCTGCACTCAAGAAGATACATGCTCAGGAGTGGCCCTGGACAGAACAGACGTGTGCACTTTGGCAAAAAGAGTGGAACAAAAAACAATTTATGGTCGAATTATCCCTTGGGTGAACATGCCTTTCCAGCAGAGCGAGTGAACGGTCACCACTGCCGGTCAAATGACCACATAATGAACACAGTCAAAGGGCCTTCGGTCTGAACCCCTCTAACAACACGCACTCCCCAGGCAACCCAAGTGATCCTTCACCAAACATATACGACGACACTTCCTGGTATTTATGGGGCAAAGACGGTGCAGCCCAAGAGCCCATCCTAAGAAGCACAGTCCTCCAGATTCAAAACCAGATTTAATGACATGATGCAAGTCATTAATCTCCATAAAGCACATCATCTGTTGTTACACAAACTATCCTGTTCTCACCAAGATCCAGCCTGTTGATCCCCCCAGCTCATTCTGGCTCGGACCGTGCCCCCAACCTTCGATAGGGAGCTTGCACATTACAATGGTTTAAAACATGAGCACTGCTTTCTTTTCATAAGCATGCATGGCTGTGTGGCTGTATGTAAAGCAAGGCACGCCTGTGTGCATGTTGGGCCGACTGCGTTGGGTGGGCGGGCATCCTGCCAAACTTGCGTGAGCGGATCTCATTCTAACTAGAGGCAAAGGAGCAGCTTAAACTCTATGATTATGTAGGAGAAAAGGTATTGCAGGATAGAATGCAGCAGAGTAAAATTATGTGCCTAAAACATACAATATTGAGCTCTGCAGGAAATTAAAAAAAGATTATATATGTGCCTACCAGCACCCTTTAATAATATTTGTGCCCCTTTAATTCTGCATGTCCAAGTTGGGTTTTAAATCCTCTCTTTAGTGTCTTCTTTCCCTTTTGTTTACCTCACTGGGCCTCCTGACACCTCTTTTCACTAAGAATGAACCTGCAGGTCAGTGCTCTATGTGGGTATATATATATATATATATATATATATATATATATATATATATATATATATATATTTCTTTTTTTTTTTTTTCACTGAAAAAATGTAAAAGGTGACAGGGACGGTAGTTAGGTTCAGATTTTACACACAGAAAACCTTAGAAATTCAGCAGTTATAGTTACCTGAGCTAACTGTAATTGACGCCCCCCCCCCCACAATACACTACTTATGACCTCACATATTACATCACTCATGACATGGTCAGTGACATAATTGATCACATTATCAAGTAAGTATTTCATAAAAGTTTGACACAAAAGATATATACTGAGCTACTGCATAAGGTAAATTACTTTTCTTTCTGTATTACCGAGACTTAATATTTCTAACATATATCATCTGAAATAAAATCCAATTTTTAAAGCGGGTATACTATTTATGAGTGAACTCGCCTCTACGCGGACATGTCCCCTGCTGATGTATGTGTACAGTAGTGCTTTGCAACCCTCTAAGCTGTTCATTGAGACTTCACTCCACAGTAAGAATAAGTTCGGGAGCCCAAAGTTTTTTTTTTTCTTTTTTAAAAAGAGTCCGACAAGAACACTGAGGAAAGCAGGGTTGCATAATACCAAGGATGGCTGTTCTTGATTCCACCTCCTGCCTCTTATCATCCCCCCCTACACTTCCGGTGTCTTCATCCCACTCTGGCAGGTTCTTCTTCCTTCCTGCTGCCCCCTTTCCCATTGTTTTTGGATCTTTTTCTTCTCCTTCTTTCTCCCACTGCTGCTTTTCTCAGTTTCGCTCTGGGTCAAGATCTGACAAGGTAAAACAAGTCGATGTCCCTGAAGGTGACTTACCCCACCACCGTGCTTAATTTGTAACTAAAAACGCGCCCTCCTCTTAAACACGCGGCTGCTGCGATTAAATGTGGGAACACGGAATTCTGAGGGGGCGTAATCCTGAAGCCATCTCAGGCCTCTTCAATCCATTTAAAGCCACTTCCTGCCCCTTAAGCTGACTCTCGCAGCTTTCTGCTTTCTCCCTTTGCGGTGCTGTCACGTTTTTCTCTTCCTCCATTTTTTCCATGCGTCTTTTGCTCGCAGTAAATGCTTGAGGCAGAAGAATAAGCCCTGGCCCTCAAAAATAAGTGTTGGTGCTCCGCACCGGAAACAACAAGCACAAATTAGGCACTGCCCCACCATCTACAAGCACGGGCACAAATTAAGAACTGTCCGTAAGTTTTTGCTGTCGTGGTTTAAAACTATCAAGTATGCCCCTTTGAGCACACGTACAAACTATTTAATATACACATTACACATGCAGACAGATTAACAAATTATTTTACATATCTATCACACTATTAACTAGGGTAAAAATCCATAACTCATTTGACAAGGCACCTGGACTTCATAGCTCCAAACGAGTAAACATCTCAGCAGAGAGGACAACCGCCCATTGGTCAGAAACCCCGACAGGAAGTAGACCATGTCCACTTCACCACCTACAATCCATCCTCACATGTCACTTCCTGCGCCACAGCTGTCAATGGTTCAAAGTTTTTAAATGATGTTATGGGATGGCCTTACCTGACCTTTTCATCGAAATGCACTAAGTCTAGGATATGACCAAAGCGCAGGTGCATGTTTTGCTTAATATTTTATATATTCGTGTAAACATGTATGGATCCATGTGTGCACATATGTAGATTTATATAGTGCAGACGTAGCCCCGAGGTACCCGAGCTCTGTGCTCCTATGCAAGTCACACATTTACTCCTAGGTAATCGCTTTTCGAAAGTCTGAGCAAGACACGAGTCTTCATTTAAAGAGGGCACATGCAATAATGGACACACAACTGCCAGGAACACAAACTAAGAAATGAACAGAATGCCTTGAAACGCGGTGTGCTCGTATCATTTTACATCTTCTGTTTTTATGTTTTGTTCACTACAAGTTAAGGTCTGGTTTACATGCAAAACCATCTGCAGCACGGCAGATGTCAAGAGACATTTGTGATTCGTTTCTGTATTTGTTTAGCGTCCAGAAGCCACCTCTTGACTCCTTCAGCGCTATATAAACCTAGAACTACAATCATTATTATCAAACACAGAAATGAGGTTTCACAGCCATAAAGGTTTTTCAAGAGAACCACCATTAGCACATTGACTCTTTCAGGAACGGGGCACCTCAACAAGATGAGAGGAGAAATAAAGGAGTGTTTTTCTCTCTTCTGTTCCTGCCGCCCCAGGAAAGTGTCAAGGTGTGTCAGGTTAAAAGACCAACTCAGCCTGCAGGTCCTCTATTGTGGCTCCTCCACTGTCCTTAGAGAAAAGCATTGGAAAAGTCAAGTGCACTTCTTTTTAGGTGCATGTGCCCTTGTTTTCATGCAAGAGAGCCAGGGATGACTCATTCTCTGGTGTACCCTGTGGTGGGCAGAAGCAAAATATGAAGGATGGCTGAAGAGACCAATGGATGAAGAGAGGTGCCCCATAGCCCCCCTCTGTATGTATTTTTAATTCATTAATTATTTTTTATTACATTGGGATGAATAAACAAGTCCTACTTCTCTAGGCTAGACCTAAAATACATGTTGCCTGATATGCAGAACGCGTTTGTGCCACAAAAAACATTGAACCGAGGAAACATGGCAAGTTGAGCTCGTATTTATGGAATGTTATCCAAACTACAACCAACACTTAAGTATAAGGAAGGGGCCGCCATACAGGAACCTTAAAGGATGGATTAGGATGGGATTTGCTTGCAGTTCCAAATTTTAGATGGTGGCAGCATTGATACACAGCAACTACTAACAGTTGCAGCTCGCGAGGGAAAGGGGCGGGGAGAGCAAAAAACAAACAAACAAACAAACCTTACCTTCCTCGCCTCGACACTCCTTGGTCCTCCCTGCAGGCACAGGCTCCCAGCCTGCCCTGCGGCCAATGCTGCCAGCAGCATGAAAGCAGCGTTAGGATTGGCCAGAGCGCCCTGGCTAGGCACTCCAAGGCAGAGTGGGAGCCTCTGCCTGCTGTCACCATTCCGGCAACACAGTGCCGGGTTGGAGAGAGCCTAGTGCGCATGTGTGTTTGACCGGCCTGAGACGGCCGGTCAAACATACATGCACACTGAGGGGAGTGCTGTGCTCTGTCACGCCCCATGGCCCGTCCCTTTTTATAATACAACGATAATAAACCATAGTTTAATATTGTTTTATTGTAAAAGGTTTGAAGCTGCTGTTGCTGGCAGGGGAGGGGGGGGGAATCAGCGCTCCTCTGCCATAGCGGAGGAGCTGCCGTGGACTACTACTCAGATTTACGCAAGATCTAGAAATTAATCTTTTCACGGAGGGGATAATCGTAATAAGGAGTCTAGAACTATACATTCCAGCCAGGTTTCCCAGATCCATGCGTGATGTGCTGCCCCAGTCCACATTTTTTCTTTGAATTCTGGGATTTGCAGTCTTCTTTATTCCATTATAAAACTGGACTTCAAGTCCCAGAATTAAGAGGAAATCACCTGGACTGGAGCAGCACATCACGCATGGACCTGGGAAACTAGGCAGCTGGGACTAGGGACAATTACATTAAGCAGTTTGAGATTACACCAATTGCAGAGAATGAGTAAGAACCACAGAATGAAACGTTGAGGAGGAATCTTTTCCTTATATGCTCTGCCCGCGCCACATATAAGCATATCCAGTCTAATTATAAAGAAGTTGATTCTGTAACAAATAATAGGAGAGGTATAAAATAGAGAAATGTTTTGAAAAGCACCATACTTGCAGCTGTATATAGTGAGGTGGTTGCATCACTGCAGGAATGGTGTGCTGTGGACTCCACTGATTATAACAATGTTTTGAGGACCTGCTGCTAGCTGTGCAGAATCCGTGGAAGTGTTTTTTTTTCCTTTTATAAGAAAGGTGAAACTGGCAAAAAACTACAGAGAAAATTCACATCCATGGCAGGTCAAGGATTGCAAATGCAAAGCAAGCATTTGCAATGCAATAGGTCCCGCATTTTCTTGAGTTAGAGCTATTGGTGTTGTAAATGCATAGCTGGACTTTTCTTGCCATATAAATTGATCAACCCTCCCGCATGATTTGGTCCTCTCTGCCACAAGATTCTGGTGGCCCTGCATGTAATGAAAGCACTTCCATTCACCTACTTCCTCTATCTGCAGCAATGAATATTGTAGTGTCTGGACTGTAATGCTCAGAACAGCCCCTAAAGGACAGCGCAATAAAAATAGCATTTGTAAGAAACATGATTGTTAGAAATGGGGTCTCTAGTTGGCAGTCGGTTTGCACCCTGTCCAAGTAGGGACCCTCACTCTAGTCAGGGTAAGAGAGATACCCGCTCAAATAACCCCTGCTCACCGCCTTGGTAGCTTGGCATGAGCAGTCAGGCTTATCTCAGAAGCAATGTGTAAAGCATCTGCACATAACACACAGTAATAAGTGAAAACACTAGAAAAGGACACCACACCCGTTTTAGAAAAATAGCCAATATTTATCTATTTAGAACAAGACCAGAAATGATAAAAATCCAACATACAGTAATAAAAATATGAATCCTGCAAGATGTACTTAAAAATACAGTTCCTTGAAGTCGATAACTCCACCTGGGGCTTTCAACGGCGTCGTGAACAACAAAACCAAAAGTTCAGGCTGGCCTCGGCGTCGTGGGCCAGCTGCGGTGTCGGGAAGACCCGCAAACAGTACCTTGGATTCGCAGGGCGTTGTGATCCTCGCGGTGAGCTCCGGAGAGTGGCGTCGCTTGTGTCGGTTCCGGAGTCGTCGGGCCCTTGAAGTCACGCACCTCAGGGAATCGAACTCCGGCTGATGAAATCAGGTGCACTGGCAGGGATGGCGGCGGGGCTGCGGTGCGAAGCGGGACGATGCGACGTGCGGTGCCCACAGGTCACGGTGCAGGCAACGGCTCGGTGACGCCGTCCGGTGGCGTCGGTGAGACCAGGGATGCGGTGTGAAGTGGGGCGGTGCAATGTGCGGTGTCCACAGGCCACGGTGCAGGCAGCTGCGTCGTCGTTGCGGAAGCACTGTCGTCTGTAGGACCAAGCCAGCGGTGCGGGACGGGACGGTGCTTTGTGACCATCACAAGCGGTGTCCACAGGCCACGGTGCAGGCAAGGTGCCTGGTGACGACCCTGGAGCCGATGGTGCTGGCGTCGGTGGACCGGGGATGCGGCACAGGACGGTGCTTCATGCTCCTCACGAGTGGTGTCCACAGGCCACGGTGGAGGCAGCGGCGCCGGTGTCAGCAGGAGCGACGTCGTCGGGGATGCCCAGGCTGCGGTGTGAGCAGGTGACGCCGGAGTGCGGGGCCCACAGGTCGAGGTGCGAGCAGCGGCTCGGTGAAGTCATCCGATGACAGCGTCGGTGAGACCAGGGTCGCGGTGCGAAGTGGGGCAATGCGACTCCATGCGGCGTCGGCAGGTCACGGTGCAGGCCAATGGAGTTGGCGGCGTTGCAGTGGTTTCTCCTCTTGAACAGCACAAAACACAATTCCCAGTGCTGCAGGTCGAGGAAACTGAAGTCTTTGGTGTCCCTGAGACTTCCAACAGGAGGCAAGCTCTACTCCAAGCCCTTGGAGAATTTTCTCAAGCAGGACACACAGGAAAGTTCACCCTTTGCACTCTTTTCAGGCAGAAGCAGCAACTGCAGGCCAGTCCAGCAAAGCAACACAGCAAAGGGACAGTACTCCTCCTTCAGCTCTTCTCCTGGGCAGAGGTTTCTTTTGATTCCAGGAAGATTCTAAAAATCTGGGGTTTTGGGTCTGCTTCTTATACCCAGTTCTGCCTTTGAAGTTTGCAAACTTCAAGGCAAAGTCTCAAGTGTTTGCAAGATCCTTCCTTGTCCAGGCCAGGCCCCAGACACTCACCAGGGGGTCGGAGACAGCATTGTGTGAGGGCAGGCACAGTCCTTTCAGGTGTGAGTGACCACTCCTCCCCTCCAGCACAGATGGCTAATCAAGATATGCAGGCTACACCCCAGCTCCCTTTGTGTCACTGTCTAGAGGAGAGGTGTGAACAGCCCAACTGTCAAACTGACCCAGACAAGGAATCCACAAACAGGCAGAGTCACAGAATGGATTAAGCAAGAAAATGCTCACTTTCTAAAAGTAGCATTTTCAAACGCACAATCTTAAAATCAACTTTACTAGAAGATGTATTTTTAAATTGTGAGCTCAGAGACCCCAAACTCCACATGTCCATCCGCTCCCAAAGGGAATCTACACTTTAATCAGATTTAAAGGTAGCCCCCATGTTAACCTATGAGAGGGACGGGCCTTGCAACAGTGAAACACGAATTTAGCAATATTTCACTGTCAGGACATATAAAACACATTACTATATGTCCTACCTTACCCATACACTGCAGCCTGCCCTTGGGGCTACCTAGGGCCTACCTTAGGGGTGCCTTACATGTAAGAAAAGGGAAGGTTTAGGCCTGGCAAGTGGGTACACTTGCCAAGTCGAATTTACAGTTAAAACTGCACACACAGACACTGCAGTGGCAGGTCTGAGACATGATTACAGGGTTACTTATGTGGGTGGCACAACCAGTGCTGCAGGCCCACTAATAACATTTGATTTACAGGCCCTGGGCACCTCTAGAGCACTTTACTAGGGACTTAACAGTAAAACAAATATGCCAATCATGGATAAATCAATCAACAGTACAATTTCTATAGGGAGCAGTTGCACTTTAGCACTGATTAGCAGTGGTAAAGTGCGCAGAGACAATAAACCAGCAAAAACAGACCTGAAAAAATAGGAGAAAGAATGCAAAATGTTTGGGGATAACCCTCCAAAAAGGGCCATTTCCAACAATGATCATGTAACCATATAGTCAGCCCCTAGAGGGCACAACGGCATGAAAAGAGAATAGCAGAAATAATGCAGTGTAACCATAAAAGTAGCCCCTAGAGAGTGTAGTGCCTTACACATTCATACTAATACAAAGAAGGCCCTTAACTTCTCCCAGCTGCAGGTGGTAACAAAAGTGCCTCAAGGTGGGACGAATGTAAAACATTTCCTTATGAAATCAAAGGAATTTTAAAAGGCAGGCCCAGAAACGAATGAAGGTGATGGCCGCGAGATGGGCATGGTTAAAGCTCACAGAATAGATTAGAAGAGGTTGAAAAGAGCAGCACTTGCGCGCTGCTATGCTCCACCTAGAAAACAACTCGTAGTGGACTTGGAGTGCGAAAGAAGAGGCTGGAAATAAATGGAGGCCAGGGGAAGAAATAAAAACAACTTGAAAAAAATGGAAATTGGCAGAACGACAGTGGGTGTCCCTACTGGAGGCATAGAAAATCAATGACTTGCATCCCTTTCATCATATAAATATCAATGGCTGCTAGACTTTTTTTTTGTAACACTGGAGAAACATACTAAAGTTTGGGTGGGGGATTTTAAACCATTAAATCATCATTAGAGGACCAGTTTTTGTATATCCCTTTACTGGCCTTCTCTCAAAAGAGATCCCTGTTCAATTTGCCCACAAGGAAGTCCTTGATGCTATTAATCTTCTAAAAACAGAGAAGGCACCTCAAATAGATTTTATTCTGGGGAATTTATTTGAGGTAGAGATAATTTTTGCATTATTGTCAATGCGGTAGCTGCAGGTGCCCCAATCAAATTTTCCTGGTTAGGGGCCAAAAACTTAAAATACACAAATAGGCCAACTTATCAGATCTGAAGAACTATATTCTTATTGACAATTTACAGAGGATTTCTGCCAGATGCATATTAAATAGGCATAAAGACTGGTTAACTGCCAAGTGAGTTTTCAGGATAACATAAGCATGTTTGAGTAGATGATATTCAAGGCCTGATTACTACCTTGGCAGATGGGATACTCTATCACAAATCTGACGGATATCCCGTCCGCTGTATTATGTTTCATTATGTCCTATGTAACTTGAAAAAAAGGTGTGGCGTGATATCTGTCACGTTTGTGACGGAGAAACCAAATGCCACGGTCCTAATCAGGCTCTCGGACTCTTCTTGATGACATGGTAGGCTGTAATTTTGGGTAAAGCACCCTTATTTAAGACTTTTGTTGATTTAAAATCTGTGTTTGATACTGTACCAATAAAAGATTGAAGGTATGGAAATCACTGCATAAAATAGATCTTATGATATTGATTATCTGTCTATACACTAATAACTTCCACTGTACAATATGGGCGAGCAAGACTATATCACAATTCGCTGTTAATGTTTCGGGAAACATGGCAGGTTGACCCCGAATCTATGCAAGATCAGCCAAACTATAACACTGAGGAATTCCTTATAAAAGAAAGGGTTGCCTTCTGGGGGGCTTACTGGATAATTTAGGGTGGGTGTGGCATTAACAGTAAAAGTATTAGCAGTGAAGTCATTAGCCGGCAATAAAATGTTTAATCTGACAACTATATCCTCCTAATGCCTACAACAGTAAGTGGACTGCAAAATTTGCTTGACCATTTTCTGAGTTTTGTAGAATGACAGGCATAGAAATGAATGCTGCCATAACAACCTTGATGCTTTTTAATACACCCCAAACTCTTCAAACATGTAATAACTATAGATAACAAAAAAACAGAGTTTACATAAATTTGGATACATGTATATTTGACCAGTGCTTCTAAATGGACTAACCAAGTTGAGAAAAGTATAGTAAATCAGTGGCGTAACAAAGGCCCCCATGATGCGGGGGCCACCACAGCTTCAGGGGGCCACTTAGCACAGGACCTGGCCTGTGTGAGAGTGGGGGGGTTTGGGGGAAGGGGGGTTCATGTTCTCTGCAGGCGGCCCCCTCCAGTTTGGTTACGCCAGAGATAGTAATCATTAACCATAGAATGAAGACCATGCTTGCTTTTGCTGAATGCTTTGGGATGAATATCACCACTCCACCAATTTAAAATGAATAAAGCACAGACACAAACGGATGCTGTTTACAGAGCTGAACTTTGGAGGCTTTGTTCATTTGAGGCAGATGGCGGGAACGGAGATAAGTTTTCTGAAACCAGTGCTTAACTTAGCAAGGAGCATTCTGAATATTCCAACCCTACTTGATTTAGGGTTGTAAAGCACTGGAGATCTCGCTAAATTGAGACCCTTAGTCTGCTGGTGCGGGATCTGGTCTAACGAAGGCTTGTATCACCTCTGGGAAGTTCTCAAGGAAACAGCTTCCTTGAAGGCAGGCACTTGTGTACCATGGTTGACATATTTCTAGACATCGGAGTAAACTAGGTCATCACAGTACTAGACTGACCAGGAATCCATTACACCAACAAGTATGAAGGTCCTTAAAAGAATTCAATGGGCTGTGCTCGAGCACAAAATGTCTCATAAGTCAAGATATGGCCTTCTAACTGAGGACTTTTTAAAGCGCAACACACATTGAGATTGGAGACTTTCAGACGAAACCCATTGCAGGCTAAAATTATTTTTATGAAATTTAGATAAATAATTTTGCCACTGGCCCACTTCAAAGCAAAGTGGACAAACATTGTGGCTCGGTCATCATACAGTTCTTTTGTCCTATATATTATAATTATAGAACACCTTTTAAGAAATCTTGGCGTATGAAGTCACGCAATAGGACTTAGATGAATTCCTAAGGACTTTTATGCAGCTTGCTATAGTTTTTGCTGTTTCAGACTTTTTATTCGGAGTTTGAAAGACAAGAAGCAGATACATGGATCTTCTGCAATGATATATAATCCATAGAAACTGCATAAGGACAAATGTCTTCTCTTTTAACTTTGTATCTGAAAGTGTTCTTGTAGATATAATAAGTGTATTTGATTTTTACGTACATTTTATGTTTTTTTTTACATGCCGTGATGATTTATGAGTAATACCCGCAACAAACATGGTGACTTATTGAACACAACTTCCTCTATTTTTATTTTAGTTCCATCACAAGTAAGTAGAAGTAAAAAATAACAAAATATGTCCCACTTGTGAAATCTGCAGTTGCTGAGTACATTTCTGGCTAAATTCGTGAACATCAGACTCTGTACATTGCACATTTCAGAGTCAGAGTGTGAGGACTTCGGCTAGATACATCAGGTAAAATTTGCAAGATTGAAAAATTAAAAAAGCAAATTGATAACGCGCTCACGCAGATGTAAAAATCACCTCGCCTCACAACTCCAGAGCTACACCAGTCAATAAAACTACCTCTCTGGGAGCCTCAAACAAAAGTTAGAAAAATACCCTCAGCACATAGTTGCAAGTTAAAATACTTTGCGTCTTTTTTAAAGTATGAAAACAGCTATGTGCAGCCAGTTATTATAAATGCATCCTACAATTGGACAGCTCGCACTGAAAGCATTCTTCCATCAGTCTTGTTTAGTTTCAAGCCTCCTTCAAGGGAAATCTTGATGTCACTGTCCTAAAAAGAACTTAGGACCTGAGGTATCAAAGGGTTTTCCCCACTCTTTGTCCATGAGGAAAACTCCCCCAGACAGGGCTTCGGTGCAGAGTCCAGAACCCTTCCAGGAGAGAGAGCCCATGTCACCCATCCAAGCGCTACACCACCCTTGCAAAGGACTCCCATTTCAACCCATTGCATCCTAGAACTGAAGGGGATTTACTGAACATCTGGCATCGACCAGTCCTCCTGGCCCACTGCTGACCACACACAGGGCATGTGCACCTTAGAAGAGCACTGAAGTAACTTCTGATCAAAGGCCGGCGCCTTGAGACCCTCACCAGTGAGTAGTGCGCTTTACAAATTTCTGATTGATTGATCATCAGCTCAGTAACATTTGTCTCTTCTTGGGTTTGTGGCAACTTGATTGCAACTTGTTTCGGTTCATGGCGCACAGCAGCCGAGGATAAACCTCACATCGGCCCCACATCTATGCATTTATACATTACTTAACTATCAACAAATAACGTATGGCCAACCAGTGGGTAAAGTCACCCACGGCACAACACCACCGCATGGGCATGTGGGTCAGCCAGTAGCTTAACGAAACTTGAGGGGGGGGGGGGCTGCAATGTCCCTGGAGGGGGCCATTTCCCTGGGACCTAGTCAGGAGCCTGTCGCTTGTGCAGTGTAGTGTGCTGGGGGTTCCCCCTTGGGGCTAACACACACACACACACACACACACACACATCCCCCCCGCCCCCCAGCCAGGGCCTTTGTTACGCCACGTGGGTCAGCGCCTTGCAGCACGCTTCTGCCCGCCTTCTCCGGTCGTTCTTTTAATTACAGCTCAGCCGTTCTCTGCCTCACCCCTCCCGTCCGATCCTCGCGAAGAAGGTGTTATTATTCGCCACCGATGGGAGGGTTGGGCCTGCTTAGTGACTGTATTTTTGCTTTAGTCTCAGGCCACTAAGTCGGTTTCAGATTCCATCCGGGAACAGGCACATCTCACACCAGCGCCCTGAAGAGCTGCCGGAGCAGTGGGGGCGCTAATGCCCACGTGACGGAAAGAGCAGCAGCGGGCCCCGCAGCGGGGCGGAACAGTGTTCATTGTTACATCACTGAAGTCAAAGGGATTGTGAAACATCCAAGCCCCACACAAGAAGAACTGCAGCAACTGAGCCAGGTCCACTCAGCGGTGGGGTGGTAGGGGTGGTGTACCGCCGGTGAGGCCTTTTGGAGCACACTGTCACAAGTGTATCACCTTAACAGACAACACATTCTTCATTGAAAGGACCACAAGACGTACACGGACATGCAGTTTTACTAAATAAAGCCACAGTGCACAAACTAAAATGTGTGAAAACTGGGTTTCAACAACTATTTATCATTTGGACATCACTACCTTGATTAGTTTTGATCCCAATTCAAATCTTTGCTTTCGTAACACTTCGGATATACAAAAACTACAGAATTTCGTTTGAGCTTTCTTGACTCTTGAGGTATTTTGAAATATCTGTACAGTTTATTCACAGGTATTTAAATGTCGTTGGGTGTTATAAGAAATGACTGACATTCTACACAGCTATTCCTTTCCCTATCCAAAATGTTCTAACTTTGCAGTTAGAGAACGAAAAGTAAACACCAATCTCCATGTTAAAGGAATAAACAGCAATTTGACGCAAGAGTTAGCCTAACATTTGACCCCTGTCTGAACCCACTACAAATGTGTCAAGATAAAACAAAATTAAAGGTATCTTTATTGGTGATTCACATTCTGAACTCCAGCGTGGTTATTTTGGGAGCAGCCCTGCACCCCTTACTTCCAGCACCTAAGTTGCCCTTGCCCGTCACAAACTAGAGATGTACCACTAAAGTGATAATTAGAGACACATGCTACGGCATTCAACTGTCTCAGCCCACAGCACCGGCTGGCATCTCGCACCCACCCTTCCTCATGGAGGAATGTTCCACTCGCTCATCCCTCGGCCATGGATCTGCCTGATGCAACAAGTGGCCAGTCCAGCCTTTCTGGTCATACATGGTCCCTGCTTCTCCATCACCACTGAAGGCTGCTTCCTGGTCAGCCTGATTTGTGGGAACCCCTTCTGGTTTCCATTGGCTCTCTACCTCAAGTCCAGTCCAAATTTAATCTTCCACTGGACAGGAGGATTTGCCCAGTGCCCAGGAAAGTTGACATGAGCCCTAATGCAAATAAGGAAAATGGCCCCCCATTCTCTGGTGTGGTAATAAAATAGCAGCTATATTTGGGGTGCATTGGTTCCCTCAAAGTCGTGGGCCCCAGTACGACTTTACTATTGATAGCTATGCCCCTGGTTTGTCTAGACAGTGGTATTTAAAGAGGATGGATCACTCTTTTCATCCAAAGCTGAGGAAACCAGAATGATGTGACTGGACGGAGGTCTAGCTCAGTCAGTCCTTGTCCATCACTCCCTGAGGTAAGGGCACTTACTGCATGGCTCCATGTCAACAGGGACACAAAGTTACAGCATCGACCTACAGTTTCCAAATCATTGTTTTCAAGCATGTTAGACCAACTTGTTTAATTTATATCTACCAGGCGTACAACAAGTTGGCAGAGAAGAGGCCCTGATGAGGTAGCTACAAGGCAATAAATGTACTAGGAGTATGTGAGACAGACCCAACAACTGCCCTTGGAATTGTGTTCATCAAGCACAATCCGGGACATGGGGTGGCCCAGATATGGCACTCATCTAGTGTATCCAGAGTGTCCCATCACTGAGCACACTATCCCCGTTTCTCGTCTGACTCACAGGTAAGGCACCCGGTTTAATGGATTTGCTGCAGGGAGTGGGTTTCCCCAAGATGAAAAATAGTGCTGGTCACCACCTATCAAGCAGTTCTTAATCTGCATACACCAGTTGACATGGAAAGTCAGTAACACACAGTTATTTTAATAATCCCAGCCGGTTCAGCCATAGACACTTACAAAGAATTGCAGGAGTCGATTGAAATTGCTGTGGTTTCATAATATGCAGGGCGGTGGCACAGACTTCTATTTTAAACCGTAATAACAGCTTGCGCCTCCGAAAAGTGATATAACCTGGGTGTACCTATTTTGACTCTGCACTAGAGCTGAGACATTTCTAACACAGACTACCTAATGTACAGTGCTAAATATCTACTGGCACTTGCCAGTAGGTAGTTATAGCTAGGACCATGTTTCCATAGAAAAAGTGTTTTTTTGACTTGCCTATATCTTTGGCACAGTTTGACGAATCTTCCTGAAATTTCCCAGAAAAAGTGTACCAGTGATTCTTGTTGCGCTTGGGAAGCTTCGGGGTGAATCCTCAAGTGGGGGTCAAGAAAAAGGGGTGGGGGGGGGGATCAAAAAACGTGAGTTTTCCATTTTAATTCCTATAGTAGTTTTGAACATGACTACAGCCCGAACCGCTGGACAGAATTAAACCAAATTTGGCAGAAAGGTAGCTTTTTCTACAAAGATTACACTTTGTGTTATTTGGTGTAAATCTGTTCAGTAATTTGAGAGAAATGAAAGGAAAACCATATTTGTATATCTAGGGCCGCAGATCCTCCGCAATGACTTCGCAAATAATAAGAGCTTGTGCAGAGATCTGCAGCACTCTGATTGGCTGCCAACACTCCAACACTTCAACCCGGAAGGGTTGGCAGCCATCTTGGGAAAAAGAGTGAAAGAAAAATAAAAGGGGGCAGGGTAGGGACATCCTGACCTCTTAGCTTTGGAACTGGGGTCAGTACAAAAAAAAAATTTTTGCAGCAAATCTGCGACGTCGCAAATTCGCAGAAAAATAAAATAAAAAATAAAATAAAAAAATAAAAACACAAGCACAGTCTTCCGTGCTTCTTTTAATAATGCTTCGGGTGGGCCATGTCCCAAGGGCATGTAAAAAAATAAAGGAGGGGATGCACGGGGCCCTCATTGTGGGCTCATGTATTCCCCGGGGACCACCACCTCCCTGGGGCTTCAATTCAAAAGTGAGCAGGGGAAGGGAGGCTGTGCACCCTCTACTGGGATTGCTTATGCCCCGGGGAGCGCCACCACCCTGGGGCATCAATTTAACAGTCAGTGGGAAGGGGAGGGCACACGCCCCTCCCCTGCATCCCGGGCACCACCACCTCCCTTGGGCTATTTTGAATATATGCGGGGGGCCACACTGACCATCCCCTCCCCCCTCGCCTCAGGGACCACCACCACCTCCACGGGGCAAAATGTTTAAAATATAAAAGGGGGTCCTATGAACCACCCGCAGCCCCAGGGACCGCCACCTCCCCCGGCACTAAAAGAAAAGAAGATACAAGGTCCATTGCGGACCCCAAGCCCTGGAGACCACCACCTGCTCGGGGCAAATACAAATATTGGAAGGGGGCTGCACGGCCCCCCCACATGGAGCCATACATGGCCCTGGAGTCCGCCACCCCTCAGGGCCTGTTCCTGCTGCACCCCCAGGACATAGCTGTTTGCTGTGATTTGGCGGGAGCTTTGACAGGTCCCGCCAAGTCAGAGCAACTACTCTGGTTCCAGCAAGCGAGAACTGCCAAACAGCTCTTGCTTGTTGGAAGCAGAGGATTCCTCTGTTTTCCTGCCAGCAAACAAGTGGGCAGGGAAACCGAGGAAACAATTGATGTCACAGACAGGGAGCTGCATGTTTAGCAGCTCCCGGTCTGTGACAGCAATGCCGGCTGCCGAAGAAGGCGGGAGCCAGCTGGGACTGTAGGAGCTTCACCTGCGGTCTCCAACAATGACGACTAGGTGCCCAAGTGACATGGCTGGGCCCTGGAGGGAACCCAGGTGACATGGCTGGGCCCAAGGGCTGAAATCGGCCCCTAAAAATATAGGATTATAAGGCCAGGCCCCTGGGATGGGATCATGGTGCTCCATCTTCATGGTGCTCATTTCACAGAAATTAAACCTCAACAGGAAGCACTTACAAATATAAACATTTCAGGTGCCCCACTTGAAGCTCCACTTCTGGAAAGGACAAATGATCCCAACTCCTGGGCTTGGCCAAGGTAAATCAAGTGTGTTTACTTAGTGCTTAATTTGTAAACAAAAAGGTGCCGGTGCCCAAAGACATCCTCTTAAACACACAGCTGCTGCAATTAAATGTCCAAACACGGAATACTGAGGCTGCGTAATACTGAAGCCATCTCGGGCCTCTTCAATCCTTTTAAAGCAACTCCCTTCCCCTTCAGCTCCCTTTTGCAGCTTTCTGCTTACTCCCATTGTGACGCTTTTTCGTTTTTCGATTCCTCCCACTTCATGTCTTTTGCTCGCAGCAAGTGCTTGAGGCAGAAGACTAAGCACCAGCCCTCAAAAATAAGTGCCGGTGCTCCGCACCAGGAATAACAAGCACAAATTAAGCACTGTGTTTACTCCGCAATTCCATTTGAAAAATGATATCAAATCCTTCATATAGGTGAATACAGCTTTCATCTATTAGAGCGCAATCACACACTCTCACACCAACGAAGACCCTCGCACACCCACTCTCACAGAGACACTCACACCCAGAGACGCCCTCTCACTACTCTTCCCACACTCGGAGAGAAAGGCCCTGAGGCCAACTCCCAGTATGCACGGCCAAAGGCTATAAGCAGTGTGGGGGTGGGTGGTTGGCCACAGGCCAGGCCCTGCAGCAACCCCCTCCGTGCACACTGAAGGTGCCGCACGCATGGGCAAAGGTCAGAGGCCATGCGCGGTGGTGGTTCGATTAACGTATAGTAATGAAAATTACTTTACGTAAAAAATAAATAAATACAAAATATATATATTTTTTTTAAACCATAGAAATTCACTGAAAAAATAAACCAATGGTTACAGAGACGTTATAGTTAGGAAATAGAATTTAAAAAACCTTAGAAATTCACTTCACTGAAAAAAAACCTAAGGTTACAGGGACATTAGAGTTTGGTTCTGAATTTACTTACACAAAACCAGAGAAATTCAGCAGCTATAGTTAGAGTTATTTGAAATAACTCTATCTTGCGGCCTAAAGTAACTAAGTCGCACCCTCGCCATGCTCTGCTAATTAGCCCACAAATTACGGCACTCATGACATCTTTTATGCCGTTAATAAAAATATCAATTAAACAGTACAAGTCAAATCATTGAAGAAAAACGGTGCATGGCGAGGGAAGGAGTTACCTGCCAGAAATGCCTTGAGCTCATCATGGCTCTTGCAGGATGCACTTATTTTTTGGGTATAGAAAGATATTTTTTAGGGAATTCCAGTTCATGGACGTCATTTAGTGGGTCGCAACTGCGACCCCTGGCTTGCACCTTGCGACCTCTGGCCCTTCCTTTCCGCTCTCTGGCCTCAGAGTTGTGAAAGTTAGTGCCCAGAACACAGGGGTGGGGACTTTGCATTCCTAACTGTCTGTCTGTATAGGAATAGTGAATAATATTCTGTTGTTCACCTCTAAGGTAATAAACAACAAAGGACACTTAGGCTCTTTGGCGGCAGCTGTGGTAAGTTAAGTTGGCTTTAAATGTATGCTGTATGCATGCTTGCAAATTAGAGTGTGTTTAAAGTAAGAGGGACCGTGCAGACGTGTGAGAAAATGTTTCTGTATGTGTACACGTGTGTGTGATTGAAAGTGAGTGAGACTCAAGTCAGGCAGTGCTGTGATTGAAGCACATATTAATTAGTCTTTGACACAAGGCAACACTGCATCAAGGTTGCTGTGCTGCCATCCATTAAGGGGGGGGGGGAGAAATATGTGCCACATCTAACATTATCTGGTGCATTTTTTCCTCTCTCTGTGCGCTTCTGCACTTTTGGCACCCATGCACCAGCGCACATACCCTTGTGCCAGACTGCAAAGTGTGTGCATTTTCTGAAGCATTTATTTTGTATTGCAAGGAGTCCCTTCCAGTACAAAAACCATGCTTTAAGGTGTTTGCCACTTTGTATGTGTGCTGTACAATGCAGCACACATGCAAAAAGGAAGAAATTAAAACATTTCTCTTCCCTATACCTGCCTTGAGGAGGCATAAGATTTTGGCGCAAATCCAAGTCGACCAATGTTTGTAGATAGGGATTTCCATCCAAACAAACAGGTGATTGCGTGGGAAGGCCCATGCATCAAGCACGGAATGCCCCCCCCTTGATACAAAATAATGTAAAGTGGTGCATAGCGCAACTTTGTGTTACATTATGATGCTATTCACGGCAAATGCTCAATTGTGATGTTAGGGTCATGTGTCATGTCTTTCTGGAGAAAAAAAAATAGATAAATCATGGTCAAGTGTCATATGATGGTACTTCATGTGATGACATTAAGGTCAAGGGGCATGTGATGTTACTTCCGCTACCAAAGGAATTTGGGGAAATCGACTCTCCTATCCCAATTAAGTACGTTTGACTGGTATTTGACTTAGGTCGACTTCTTGGCAGAACTTCTGAAATTGTTGGTCTAATTACATATCCACTAATGCAGAAAAATTATAACTATTTTGATGTAGTTAGAAGAAAGGCTTTTACTGACTTGTAAAACGAAGACATTGGGCTTTTTTGGGGGGGTTTTGTTTGCCACTTGTTAATGATATCACTCATCCGTTTTAACATAGTGCCATCCTCAGCTGGTCTAAAAAGAAAGTTACTTTTTTTTTAATTCTTCCTTTATTCCTCGCAAAAAACCTAAAACACAGACTTTTAATGGGCTGGTTTGATTAAGCAACACAACTAGCTACTTGTAAGTGTTTCCACTTAAAAAAAAAAAAAAAATTGTAAATATTTCTGCGGTTCGTTGTTCATGGCAGCACCCCACGGCTCCCTTCTGTTTCATTCCTTCCTTCATCTGCTCTCAAACTCCTGCAGATTTTATGTCCTCCTCCCACAACTCCCTGCTCTTGTCCTTCCCTCACTTGCTATCACCTACACTACCTATGCTGTGTGTTACTGCCCTCTCCTCCCCTATCCTTGGTTGCTTTGATAACGTGTTGCTTCCTTCTTCAAAAGTATACTGAATTCATGTGCTTCAGGTGTGTCATGTGGTAAGGTGCAGATTGCCATGTGCCTCTGTTAACATATGAAGTGTTTATCAATCAGTACTTGTAAAGCCCAACTTATCACCCCTGGGGTCTCAAGGCACAATGGTGGGCATGCTGATCATTTGAAGAGCCATGTCTTGAGATCCTTTAGAGATGCGGCCTGTCTGAGGTTGAGAGGGAGTGTATTCCATGTCCAGGCTGCCCGGGAGGAGAAAGATTTTCCTCCAGCTGTGCTTTTCTGGATTCTGGGGATAAACAGCAAGGGCAAGATGGGCGAATTGGAGTCGCCTGGCGGGGTGTAGAAGGTCAGGAGGTGGCTGAGGTCATCTGGTCCAATGTTGTGAAGTGCCTTATAGGTGTGAGTAAATAGCTTGAAGGTGATGCGTTTGTCGACCGGGAGCCAGTGGAGGTCTCCGAGGTGGGCGGAGATGTGGCTGTGGATGTCCAGAATGAGTCTGGCTGCTGCGTTCTGGATTCTCTGTAGTCTTGATTGCAGCTTCTTAGAGTGCGTTGCCGTAGTCCAATTTGCAGCTGACCAGGACTTGGGGGAACCATCCTGCTAGTGTAAGTGGAGAGCCACTTGATCTTTCGAAGGTGTGCTTCTAACAAACTGCATTACCAACTATCACATGCTCCTGTTTTATAAATATGACTAGGTTTTTACTGTTAAAGGTTAGTTTGACCTTCGAAAGCACACATTTTTTGTAGTAGCTGAGAGACCCCCTATAATTTTCTCAACTTTGTTCTTTTCACTGTTCATGTTTATCATCTACCATAGAAGTTCTCATTTGATTCCCACCACTGTATGACTGGTTTAATATCTGTGGTTTTACGCTGTATTAAAATTTTATTTTCCTTTTGAAGTCGCATTTTTGTCTTAGTTACTTTGAAACAATAATCAATTTTTACTTATATATCAGCAAATTACTATCCCTAGTTTCCATTTGCTGACACTGAACAGCATTTGCTAATAGATAAAAGCATTTGCAAAGCCAATAATGCTGCAATGGCAAAGCCAAAAGGCTAGATCGATTTGATTAGCCAATGCTTGTTTTAATTGCTGCCGGTGCTGAACTTTTGCAGGACCCACCCTCCTTAAAGCCCCAGTTAAAGAGCTTTGTGTAGTGCCTTATTGTCATTAGTAGGTAGTCCTTGTAGCGCTGTGGGAGCTTTGAGTACCTTCCCATCCTAAGAAACAGGTAACAAGTGTAAACGGATATACGTCTGAACAACGCATGCTGGAACCAAGCATGCCTGAACAACGCGGTTGGAACAACGCCCGTGTTGTTACCCCTAATGACCACCACAAATGCCTTAACAACTATTTTTCATTGTAAAGGCATTTCCGGTAAAGGCATGCATAGTTCCAGCATGCGACCCCACTGAATCCCCACCCCTAAAACCTAAAACTACCCCGACCCCCCCACCCCTAAAATCTAAAACTACCCCGAGCTCCTAACCCTAAAACTACCGTGACCCCCCCCACCCCTAAAACCTAAACTACCCCAACCCCCACCCTGCCCCTAAAACTACCGTGACCCCCCCCACCCTGCCCCTAAAACCTAAAAGTACCCCCGATCCCCCACCCCCAAAGCTACCCCAACCCCCACCTCACTCCTAAAAAACTAAAACTATCCCCATCCCTAAAACAACCCCCCAACCCTACCCCAGCCCCAATTACCTGACCGCGTCCTCTCCGATCCCCAGTCTATTTTCCTCTGCCTTAACCATGCATGTTCGTTGTTCAGACATGCGTGGTTAAGGCAGAGGAAAACAAGGTCATTGTTCAGGAAAGTGTTGTTCGGCTTTCGAGGACAACACCCTTTGTTGTTCAGCCGTCGTTGTTTAGACTGCTTCCCAGTGAAAACAGGTAAAAAAAACCTGTCTGAATCTGTTGCTGCCACCACCGTCAGTCTTCTACACCCCAGAGAGGTGACTTAGCTGTTTCACACCTGGAAAAAGAAGGGTGCACTTGCTGTGGCCCTTGAGACCTCAGTGCCCCTGTCTGGGTCTCATTCTGTGTCACAAGGAATCTCCATCAGTGGCATAACAAAGGCCCCTCGTAGCCCCCGCAGTGTGGGTGGGGGAGGGGACCGAGCTCCAGGGGGCCCCCTCAAGTTTTGTTACACCACTGATCTCAGGTCACACTATGGGAAACTCTGGTCAGGGGTACACAGGGCTAGCTTTAGTGCTGGTGGTGCCCTGTGCAACAGTCTTTTTTGGTGCCCACCCACCCCATGACAACCTCCTCGGATGCCCTCACTACCACCCAGCAAGCATCCCTTTCACATACACCCCATTTGTTTTAAGGCACTTCTAAAGGCTGGCTTTACTAATCCACTCAGCTATCCAAATAAAATATAGTTCTGTTCTTTGCAGCAGACATATTAACCCTCTACGCTACTTTATTGCGAGTCAAAGCTGCTGCTAGACAAAACTCCAATCTATATCCCAAGCAGGAACATTAATCACAAGAAGTATCTTGACATTTTAATTGCTTGCTAAAGGCTGGACGCACAAGGAATTTTTCAGCAGGTGCTTTTAAGTAGCAAGTTTAATAAATCATTGCTAAACACAGCGCCCCCCAATCCAAGCCAGCTCCCGGTGCTGCTGCACCGCCCTAAAGCCGGTCCTGGGGGTACAGAGCCACACAGGGCCCTTTTCTGTCCTATCGGTGGTAGGCGATCATCAAAATGCTGAAAACAAACAGAGAAAGAGAAACAGAGAAACAACATGTAGGCACGGAAAGGAAGGAGATTAGGTGATATGCATACAGACTGGGTGAGGGGGGTAGGGCGTCTTAAAAAGGTCCTTTATCTAATATTGACTAACATTCAGAGCTAAAAAGCACTGGTGAAGCCAATAGCTCAGTTTTGTTTTATGTATATATCTTCATTATTGGAGGATATTTTTGCAGAGGTGAAAGTGGGCAGAGGAACGACGTTAAGAAGCTTTAATCATTTGATCAGAAGTGTTCTCACACATTTTAATTAAAAATGATTGGAAAAAAAAAGGAAATCCTGAACGGTTGATTTCCCCCAGTGGAAGGGAGAAAAGAAGCCTCTACTCTACAGTGAAGTGAAAAATGGGAGAGGCAGCTGAAAAAACACATGCCCTCTCTCCAGGATGCCTGGTCCCTGAAAGAAATGCAAATATGTGAAATTAGTTATTCAGCAAAATGAAAAGCTACCTAGGAGCCAGAACCCGATTTAACTGACAGAATATGGAATTTGTGGATTTATTTATTTTTTATTGGAAACCTATACAAAAAGGTTTAGACCAGGTTTAGTAGCGTCTTCCTAAAAAACTTTACTTTTGAAAGCACTGTAACATTTAAATAATCTTTTTGCACATTTTGCTACAGATAATTTATAGTGCATGAACCCTTATACTGTGTGTTATTTATTGTTTAAACTAATGAAATTCACACTTCACGGTGCTGTATGTAACAGGCTTAGGCGTTTTAGCACTATATATGTCACCATTTCCCCGTGCACCCACCAGGACTCAAATCAGTGAGCGACCGGTCACATCCACAGGCACCTGAAGCAATTGCATTAACCAACCAAGCTTTCCTACCTGAAAAATGCACTTTTAAGTTGCATTTAATTTTCATTTGAGGTGTTATTTTATATGCAGTCAACTGTAGGTAAAATCCAAAAAAACATAAATATTTTGTTATTTTCAGCCATTAATCTGCCCCTGCCCCTCTGTACTTAGGGTCACAGCTCTCAACCCTTTCTTTGTGCACTCGGACCGCTGTGTATTTAGGGGCACTAGCAGAAAACACGCACAGATGAAACCAAATACAGCTCGGGTGGCACGGCAAAGGATCCTTGTTCACTTGTTTAGGCAACTCATTATATGGGCCGCGCCTATTCCAAAACATAATATGTGCGCTCCATTGGCCGCGCCCATTCAGAGCCCCCTAGCCTTTTCAAGCCAGTTAAAGCATTCTGTAACAAAGCATTGCATAGGCTCTCTGACATTTGGCAGACAATGGAACAGAGGGACAGAAATTCAGGGATTCTCCCAGGATCACACTGTGCAGCTAAATGGTGAGCTGGGATTAGAACTTGGATCCGAATCCACGCCTGATACGACAACTCACAGAGACATCGCCTGCGTATACCTTTATGGAAGGGACTTTACAAAGCACGATAACAAAATACACGTAATATCCGGCGCAGGCCACAGATAGTTACAAGGTGGGGCGCACGCTGAGTTTATCACAACATTTCTTAAAATACATTTCTATTCTGAGAGTTTCTTTTTAGCACACAGTTTTTTTATACAAATTAACAGCATAAATACCGGGACGCCTCCTCCCATAGATGTGAACAAATTCCTCTTGCAGAAGATCAGACCTCACCCTCGATAATCCTTCAGTGACTCACTCTTTCAAACACCCCAGCGCCCCTGCTCGGTGCAGCGGCCTGCTTGGAGGCGTGCAAGGGTGTCTCTGCACAGGAGCACACGTGCTGTGTGTGGTAACAGCGTCCGGCGAGTTTCAACAGCATCCTGTGACGGTTCATACACACAACACTGTGCGCCACGAGGCCACACCAATGGCAGAGAAGCGCTCCGCGAAAGCAGCAGAAAACACAATCCTTGGCAAAGTGGTTTGATGCACTTTCCTTGCATGTGAATTGTGGCACACAGAACAGCATCCATTGCAAACTAGCACCAGGGCAAGCCAAGGAGCAAACATATTTCACACTAGCCTGGTTGTGCTTACATGATAAATAGATGGAGAGTGGTCTCTTCAGAGGTGAACAAGCAGCTCATGTACCAGATAAAAAAAGCCTGTTAAACTTTTTAATACACACACTCAAAAAAATAGCACGACATCTGTTGCTGCAAGAGCCACACTTTGACTAAACTGATGGGTGCAAAACGCAAGCCAATGAAAACAAGCATTGTCAAAGCCAATAGGTCTCGCCTTTGAGATGTATAAGCTTGGTCAATGTTTTTTTAGCCATGCTCTGTGCACCATATATACATTTTTTTTAGATAAAGCTATCATGTGGCCATCTGTGTCATTTTGGTGTGCTTACCATGACCGTCAATGCACGCCTGCAAAATGATAGACTTTTTTTTCTGTTCTACTTGCCATTGAGAGTTGAATTGGCAAACAGAAGGGAAAACAAGCATTTACAATGCAACGGGTCTCACATTTCGTCCGGTTATAGCTATTAGCGTTGTAAACTCCTAACCAGACTTTTCTTGCCACATTAATTGGAAAAAACGAGCGCGATCGCGCTGCTAAATAAACAGAAAAAGTAGTCCTAAAACCAGATGGAATACATGGAGCCTCCTATGTTTTCAGTAGTTGGTCAGGTGCGCTGGTGGAGGGCTAAAAACCAGAAAAGGCATGACGTATGCATGCTTTTTACTAATGAAAGCAAGCAGATTTTAAAAGGCAAGCCCACAAACCAATGAAAGTGACTGATGTGACATCCGTGTGTGTTTAGAAGCCCAAAGAGGGATTACAGCAGGATCGTAGTGCTTTGTGCTCACACCCCTTAAAATGCGCACAAGACTTTAAAGTGTGGGTTGGGAGGAGCAACACAGGGTGGGGAGGAAGAGAATGGGTGCCAGAGAATGAGTAAGTGTGTGGGGAAAGCTATACAGAAGGTAAGAGGGACAGAAGTAGCACAGGGATGGGGAGGAGAAACAACAGGCAACACAGAAGGAGGTCCAGGTTGGGTGACCCAACATTGAGAGCAGAAACAACACGAAGTGCAGGGTGGGGAGGAGAAGCAACGGGTGAGGGCAACATAGAGCAGGTGGGGAAGAAGCACAAGAGCAAGAAAGTAATAAAGAGAGAACACGAGATCAAGTGCCACATGGGCAGGAAAAAGCACACGGCAACAGTGAGCAACACAGGGCAGTGGGAGGGAAGTACACAATAGAGACAGCTGAAAAACACATACACTCATGTGGAGTGATGAACTAAAAAGAAAATAATGTGCTTGAAAGCAAGCAGAGGAAACATAGAAGCCAGCCAATCAAAAGAGATGGTTAATAGGCTACGCTCCCTGGGAGGGAGAAACACAAGATTGACAATCTGAGACACGAATAAGAAGCAAGTAAATGAGTTCAAAATCAAGATGCAGAGTCCGGGTGAAACAACAGGTGAGAACACCAGTCAGGACCTTTGAGAAAAGTGTGACTACAAACCTGACCTCCCCCTAGCTGCTCACTTGGACTTACAAGGTTGAGCCCGCCCAGATACGATTTTAATATATGTGGCAAGAACCTAATGATGAAGCATCTCACTGGAGTGAGAACACAGTGGTTGAATCTTCTAAAAATAAACATCTAGGGTTGCCAGGGTGGGTCCCACTAGATTGAAAGGGCCCATCAGGAGGTGGGCACTTCTATCTGATTTCAGTGGTTTGATTGTTGACGTAGGATGAACCCACATGTAAAACTTCTACCCCCTCTATTGATTTGAACTGTTCTTGGTAAGCTCGCAGTAAGTCTTTCACAACCAGAAAAACTTGCCGTCTGGTATGCTCATCCATATTGAAGCAATAAACGATCAAAGGGTGGCAGGAGGAGGAGAAATCAAGAGAGTCATAAAAAACACAAGTTCTTAGTAACAGAATTAAAAGGAACCAAGAAACAAGGATACAAGGGACCCTAAGAGACCAGATGAGGTGGATACCAATGCTGTCCTTCCGTCATCAATAACCTAAACAACATGGAGCCCTCTGACTCAGACAACACACCAAACCCATCTGCCAGAAAGGGAACAGATTATCAACTAGTAGACTCACTGTGGGATTGGCTGAACACACCCATCAAAAGCAAGTCATCGAAGGATGCACTCCACCTAATCACACAAGTACCAGACAAACTCCCAGGAAAGTGCAGCAGTACGCATATAATGCTATGTAACACAAGACCCCAAAACTATAGTCCAACACTCAGCTGACGCAGGTTAGACAGAGGGTCAAGGGCACACGCCACCACTGCAATACAACCCACCAAGACAACCCTTGGACCTTTACTCAGATTTGGATAGCAACATGCATGCCCATCCCTGCAATCCCACTCACCCCCAACACACATACACTGGAACATAACCAATGGGAAAATTCAACATTTAACTAGGCCAACCAAACACGTTTGCGTTATATGGGATATCTTCGGAGTCCATCCCCTTCATCGAATAACATCCTTGGTAGACTCAATTACAAACACATATATATGTCCGTCTCGAAAAACAAAACTGGCAAAGTCATCTGCAGACATGCGGGACATGAACAAGAAATGGCAAAGGCAAGTGGTCTGGCTTAAGTGCCCATACACATGTAAACTCCCAAATGCCTTTTCCATCTGTTCCATGCACAAACAGTTTAATTTATTAAAACCTGCTCTACTGGCTGCCCCACTGCAGAGAAACAAGTGGCAAAAATGTTTTTTGTGTAGAAGAAAAGTGCAATGGTGGAGTGTAATTTACCCATCAACAACCCCATTTCCTCTCCTATTTGTTGACTTTAAGGTCGTCTTTGACCACGCAAGGTGCTCTGCTGCATTTTGGCTATGCTTATACTACGGAAATAACACACATACTATTGGGTGTATAATACCCTTGTATTCAATCTAATGGAAGGACTTCTTAGAGGGTGGAATGATACACAAAACAGCCAATCAGAGGAGAAATCGATACTCCTCTCTGTGAAGCCAAAGTCTACTCTATGTGTATTTTAAAGAATTAGTAACAAAGGGCCAGATGTATCAAAGGGTTTTTCCCATTCTGTGTCAATGAGGAAATGTGTTCGTACATATGGCCCAAAATGTCTTGTGGAGAGCTGCTCGTGCCAGATCTAAGCATGCACACTGTACTACATCACATAAATAGTGAAGCTATGCACATTGATTTGTCTTGCAAGTATTTGTTTTAGTGCAAAATGTATTGTATTATGGCCTTGGGCGTGTCGCACACATTCTCGTGCTGCTTTCCACAAGGTTTTGCACAATTTCTTTTTTATGGAAAGATGAGAGCGTGTAACTCGAAGAACTGCTGAATTTAGGAAAAACATTCAGGCGTTGCTTGATACGGTTCGTGTGTCGCTGTTTGTAGGACACCTGCATGTACTTCTCACCACCCGCTTATCTTCTCCCCGCCTCTTCCTGTTTGCACCCTCCTATTCTTTCACTAGGACCTTCTTCTAACTGATTGACACCGCCTGATCTCAGGATTGTGTGCCCCACCGATAGCCCCTCTCATGCCCATCCCACCCACCGGCACTTGATAATGCCTCACCTCCCTGTGCACTTAGGGGGGGGGTCACCTCCCCTATTTTACTCCAACCATGACAACACTCACCGCCTGCCCAGGCATGTATGTATGCTTGTTTGCAGGTACTAGAATAGTGCAAATCTAGCTAAAAAGGCATCAGAGTGCTGTAAAGGTCAGAGGCAAGCGTAAGGTAAAGGAGCAATACAAGTGGTTGCAGGTGTTTGGACTGTTCGTGCGTTGTGATGTAGTGTTCTTTAACGAGGTGAGTCTTCAACTCCTTCCTAAACTGGAGCAGCATTGGGGTGGTCCTCAGAAGCATAGCATTAGCCCCCCCTCGGCACAGTACACTGTGCATAGGCAGCAGGCCCCTGGCTTGGAAGCTCCTGACTGGGTCTGGGGGTCCCCTCCATGTACTTTGCAGGGGGACCCCCTCAAGTTTCGATACGTCACTGGTAGTCCTTACGGATACAGGGATGTTGTTCCAGATCTTGGGAGCATATTCCGAAAAGGCCAGCGGCTCTGCCTTGGGTGGCCCTCCTCAACTACCCACACCGTTCATCCTTATGGGCCTACTAGGGGTGCCTCGTCATTAGCCATCTTTAGGAGCCTCCAGATTAGCTGCACATGGGTTTCAGCCCATCTTCTCACAGAGGTGCCCATGCGTGTCACAACCAGGCGCATGCGCACATTCTATCCCAGGTTCGCAGGGATCAAAGTATTGATTTTATAGATGGCGCTCCTAAAATATACACAGACCAGAAAAACAGTAACAAAACTATCCACTGAATACATAAGATTCCGTATTAAATATGCAACATCAATATATTTATTTCACCCACAAGGTCCATAGCTGTTCATCGGATTAAATAATTCTATATTACGAACATGGAACATAAACAAAAATAGACTACCTATAGTTAAAATGGGCAGAAACCAATGCATTAAGAGTCTGTGTATATGAATTACAAAAAAAAAAAAAAAAAAAAAAAAAAAAACAGCACTTTTTCCATCACAGTTGACATCAAGTTCGCCATTAGCAACCCTGTTTCACCCCACTCAATCTGAAAAGGGCCATTCTTTTAGGGGTTTAGGGAAGAGCCTCATTGTGTGTTATGGAGCCAGATTCTCCTTCCAATAAACGCGGTCCAGCTTTAGACTCGGGTCACCATCCGTAGTTCGCTCCGAGTAACCCTCTCGCCTTCTTCTTTCACAACATTCCCCAAAACCACCTTGCCAACTCAGCAGCCCACCATTAGACATCTCTGGGTATCCACACGTTTGCAGCCCTGGGTTCTGCCACACCCTTCCCGCACTATAGACCACTTCAGCTGCCCACACTCAGTGCCCATCATATCTCTAAGGGCGCCTTTACATGTTCATACACTTGGTGCCCACTCATTCGCCCGCCCAGAGCGCCCTGCCACTGCACCCGTTCCTCTACCACCTGTGAGCTCCTGACACCTTAAGCCCCTTCCATCGAGCGAGTTGCTCATGCAGCCCAGGGTTTTATTTTCACACTGCTGCCTTTCACACCGAATTCTGCTCTATAAACACCGGAGTTCCTGGAAATACCCCGGACCGTGTGGGCTATGCACGCCTGGCATAGCACAGCATGCGACCCCCCCATAACCTATCACAGGAGCCTTCTGATAAGGTCTCCCTGGAACCCTCTATGACCCCCTTCCCCATGAGGGCCCCCTCATTGTCCCTCGGTCATCCCCCCGGGTGCCCTCTCGTTGCCCCTTTCAAGAAGCCATTCCCTGGGTGCCACTTTTCCCAGGAGCCTCTTTGCCCCCAAGAATCCCCCTCACACCCTCTCCAAGAAGTCCCTCATTGTCACCCTTTCTAGGGGTCCTGTTTGCCCACGTGACCCCAAGCGCCCTCTCACCACATCTCCAAGGAGCCCCTCATGGTCTCTTCCTGGGTTCCTCCTCACCCCTATGTGTGTGCCCTCTTTGTTACTCTTTCCAGGAAGTACGCTTTGCCCTCCAGCCCCCTCCTAAGCTCTCGCTCACAAACTCTGAGGGAGCCCCCATGCCTTCCCTGGGAGGCCCCTCATCTGCAGTCACCTCTCCCCTTCCGGCACCCGGGCCGGGCATCACTCACCGGTGTTTGCGGGGTCGGTGCGGCTCCCTCCGCCAGCTCCACTCCCTGCATTTCCTGCTCCGGGGACCCGGGCTTTCTCAGCCCTTCGCCCCATTGTTCCGGCGGCAGCTTCATGGGCTCGAGTGAGCTAGGGACGGAACCGAGCCGCGCAGACGCCCAGAGCCGAGCCGAGCCAGGGACAGAGCCGAGCCAGGGACAGAACCGAGCCAGGCGCAGACGCCCAGAGCCGAGCCAGGCACAGACACCCAGAGCCGAAGCCGAGCCAGGCGCAGGCACCCAGAGCCGAGCCAGGCGCAGGCACCCAGAGCCGAGCCAGGCACAGAACCGAGCCGCACAGACGCCCAGAGCCGAGCCAGGCACAAGCTCGGAAAGGAGTCCCCAGTGTATGCGTGAGAGTCAGACAGCTTACCTGGGGCCAGGTGTGCGGCTCCGCCCCTTCCTTCTGTCAGCAGGGCGTCTCCACAGTAACCATGGCTCAATAAACAGCTGCCAGCCTTGCATCAGGAGGGAAAGGGGAAGCCGCGGCCGCCAGGCCTGGCCCAGTGCCAGTTAAAGAGGCAGGCAACCTGCAGACTAGCCAATGACAGGACAGGCAGGTGTGTAATGAAATCCCAGCAGTAGTCATCGGATGCAGGCTTTCTTTCAAGGGCAGGGGCTTTATAGCTGCCACGTAGGACAGTATCAAGTGTATTAACTTCGGCAGGTCCTGGCCTTTTATCCAAAATCACATTGCGTTCTGCGATTTGTAGTTTAATTTCCCTCATTCAAAAACGTTAACATCCGTGTTCACAACGTGCTGTTAGACTGCCTGGGGTGCCACACATGACAGGGGCCCACTTGCAGTTTCTGGGCTAGAGCACGCCCCTGTTATTCATATAAAAACGTTGCGGTTCAGTTGTAACCCGAGAGTTACATGGATTTTTAGTGCCCTGCTCAGCCCACCTGACTTGTGACTTCAGGTTTCATGCCCTCCCAGCACCAGGCAGTGAGACACCCCATGTACTATTCTAACTCCAGCGCTCGGGTATTTGGAGAAAGTTAAACATTTCTCAGTTATAAAAAGACAGGCGGGTATGCTCGAATGTAGCTTTGCAGCATAGTCATGGCGGCTGCTGCCTGGGCTCACAGCTTGTTCTGTCCTGAACGATGACTTGGAGATGCTCTGGGCTTCACTGCCGCCGCACAGTACTCACACAAACACTCTTTTGGATGGTACAAACAGGCACCCCTGGGCGCCACATCTCTCTTTATTCTGCCCCTGCCCAGCTCTGCTCGGCCATGTGGGTACCTCCTTGCTGTGAGAGTCCCTGTGCCAGTAATGCCACAGACTGGTAGCTCTCATAGAAAATAACACCCCTCCCCATGGTGGCGAGGGACCAAAACAGAACACGCAAACATTACAGGTTCTTTACAGTATGTTTGAAAATCCAGCCAATATCCGTATCTGGGGGACCTTCCTCTGCCCCCGCAGCGTGGTGTCAACATCTTCGCCTGTAGAAATGCCAGGGCCGTGTGTCTCCTGTCTACAGCTGGAGTCTCCCATCCCCATCCCAGTTTAACTACCCTAAGGTCCAGACGAACCTCACGATCAATCATCACAGTTAGGTGGTGAGGACTTCCTCCCAGGGGGAGTGAGCCTGGGCAAGACCAGGTGAGGTGCCTGTATCTAGCACATCAGGAATCCTCACCCAAGCCAAACTGAAGGATTGCTAGCGGTGAATAATATGCTTGCTGCAGCATTTTATAATGAATAATGCCTAATCCACTGCGCAGCAATATTGAGCCTGTTTTTGTGCAGCAACATTTCCACTTTGGGTTGTGACTGTAAGTCCCACCTCCTCCTCCCAGACGGAGTGTGCACCCCTCTCGGTGCCTGAGATCTCCTTCCACACCCACGGTATAGTGTGGAGGTTAGCCGCTGTGTGGCTGGGGTTAGAAGGAACTTTTCCTACGTGTTACAGGGCACTGGCTCAGTGGGAAGTGCAGAGTAGCTGCACCTAGCGTACCCCTAAGCCTATAGCATAGAAAGGCGTTCAGTTGTGTACATGGGCCTTCCGGACAGAAGGTCTCTGGAGGGAGAAATGGAGTGTCTCGATATAGCGCCACCCATTTAGCTGCCCCCCCTGTGGCAGCTGCGCCTTTCCTGGGCTCACGTGTGGTCAGAATCGAGGGGGGGGTGATAAACTGGAAGAGATGGAGTCTACAGTATTCCTAGCCACCTTTACCTGGCCATCTCACGCCAAGCCCAGGCAGCACATGTGGCCATGATCATATATAATCTGTAGCATGGGGCAGGAGCTTCAATCAGTGACCTCAATGGTGTCGGAAATGGGGGGTGCGCCTCCACCTCCAGATGTGGGGTGCAGGGGGATGTATGAAACCAGTACTGTGCATGGTGTGCATGAGCACAGAGGTAATACAGTCCTGGGCCTGGAGCCTCAAAGCCTGCCTGGTGAAAGGGCACCACTGGCATCTCCCACTTGATCCCAGGTTGTTTGCAGCCAGATGTCTTGGTGAGCAGCAGAATATTTATGAAAAGGTATAGTTGTTTAGAGAACATCAGCATCTTAATGAGTCCTGTTCTAGCAGTCAGTGATAACTGCAAGGCCAGCTCACATGATACCTGATCGGTCACTTTATGCACTACCCTACCATACTTTTCTCTTATCATCTTATTCATGCATCGATTGACCCATATTTGACAGACTCCTGACACCACTCCACAAGAAAATCAGGAGTGAAGCAACGTGTTCCCTTTGTGAGGTGGTAGACCTGCGATTGGCTCCAATTAATGGTGGTCCCTGAGAGTGCCCTTGATCTAATCTATTCTCCAAGAATGGCATTAAGACCTGTAACTGAGCCTCTAAGGCAGAGCATCCTATCATGCACAAATGAGAATATGACATGGAGTGTGTCTTATGGCATGCTTCACGTAGTGTTTGCGCTGTTTGGCTGTTAGTGGCTCCAGGCCCAGAACAAACAGGATCAGGGACAGAGTGTACCCCTGTCTTGTGCCTCTGGAGATAACAAGTGGGGATCCCATTTACATACATCCCAGTGGTGGGTGAGGTGTATAACAATTTGGTCCACTCTATGAATGTACTCGGGAGGCCCATCCTGGAAAGTATGGCAAACAGGTAGTCCCACTCCATAGAATCAAAGGCCATGGTCGCATCTAGGACTGCCACAGGATCTAGTTCCACATTAGGATCTTACAGCAGGGCACATCAAGTATGGAGATTGTGTGCTGTGGAGTGTCCTGGTATGAACCCTGATTAATCTGGCCCCACCAGGTTGGGCAGTGGTAGATTTAGGCAGTTCACAATTATTTTAGCTAGTGTTGTTGTGTCACAGTTGATGAGTACAGACATTCATCATACCGTCTAGGCCCACAAAAGCTCGTTTGATGACAGTATGGAAGCCTTCAGCCAAAGAGTATATCACAACAGTTAACCACTTTTATCTCCTAAGCCCATATGAATTAAGAATATAGAAAAGTCCCTACTGGCTTTGTCAGGATGTAGTAGGTGGCAGCAAACATTCAGTTGTAATCTTTAAAAAATACCTTGCTCTTTTTAGGTCAGGTATACAGTCATCTATTGTTGAGGCTATATGTGGGCTCCCTTTTGATTGACCTCTGGATGTTTTAGTTTAGTAGTGATAACGAGGGGGGAGACCCACCGGGCTAGCTCCTAACACTTTCTCAATGACACCATCCTTTTCAAGTTTATTCAGCTTGGCGAGTGCTTGAGGGCGTATATAAACTGCACTCTCCAGGGCCAGAGAGTAACTGGCGTGAAAGCAGAGTTGAAGTATTGGTGTACTGGTCATTTTTCCAGGTATCTCAGGTCTGTAAAAAAGTGTTGTTACTCATGCAGCGTGCCATCTATTTTACAGGTGTGAGGAGTCACTGTGAAGTGGTTTATTTGTAGTGCCTCACTGGTGTACAATCTGATAAATGTTCTTATTTCTCACTCAGGAACACAGAACTTGCATTGCACCCACTCATCATTGTCCTATGCTGTATTTTTTAAATGTCCTGGCTAGAGAGAGCTGTTCCAGTCTTCTGTAACCATATACCCTAGTCACAGTCTTGAAAAGTTTGAGACTCATCTTTACTTGTTAGCACTGGGATTCATCCATCACATTACTACAGCTCAGTGTCAATTAGTGTCAGGACTTCCAGTTCATGAATGGTGACTGACATTTGTAATGTGATAATCTCAGGTGCACTTTCTTGTCTGAGGGTGTTTTCCGACCTACCTGGTCCTTGTTGGCAGCACCATATCTTGTAGAATTTGTTTCAGTGTGTTCAATGGACAGGTGCTATCCGGACCTGAGTACTTGCACTTCTGTATTTTGAAAGGGGGAGTGTAGGAAGTTGGCTCTGTATGCACTATTTCAAAGTAAGGAATAGTATGCACAGAGTCCAAGGGTTCCCCTTAGAGGTAAGATAGTGGCAAAAAGAGATAATACTAATGCTCTATTTTGTGGTAGTGTGGTCGAGCAGTAGGCTTATCAAAGGAGTAGTGTTAAGCATTTGTTGTACATACACACAGGCAATAAATGAGGAACACACACTCAGAGACAAATCCAGCCAATAGGTTTTGTTATAGAAAAATATATTTTCTTAGTTTATTTTAAGAACCACAGGTTCAAATTCTACATGTAATATCTCATTTGAAAGGTATTGCAGGTAAGTACTTTAGGGACTTTGAATCATTACATTAGCATGTATACTTTTTACATAAAACACAATAAGCTGTTTTAAAAGTGGACACAGTGCAATTTTCACAGTTCCTGGGGGAGGTAAGTTTTTGTTAGTTTTGTCAGGTAAGTAAATGACTTACAAGTCTCAGGTTTGGGTCCAAGGTAGCCCACCGTTGGGGGTTCAGAGCAACCCCAAAGTTACCACACCAGCAGCTCAGGGCCGGTCAGGTGCAGAGGTCAAAGAGGTGCCCAAAACGCATAGGCTTCAATGGAGAAAAGGGGGTGCCCCGGTTCCGGTCTGCCAGCAGGTAAGTACCCGCGTCTTCGGAGGGCAGACCAGGGGGTTTTTGTAGGGCACCGGGGGGGACACAAGTCAGCACAAAAAGTACACCCTCAGCAGCGCGGGGGCGGCCGGGTGCAGTGTGCAAACAAGCGTCGGGTTCTCTGTAGATTTCAATGAGAGATCAAGGGATCTCTTCAGCGGTGCAGGCAGGCAAGGGGGGGCTCCTCGGGGTAGCCACCACCTGGGCAAGGGAGAGGGCCTCCTGGGGGTCACTCCTGCACAGGAGTTCCGTTCCTTTAGGTGCTGGGGGCTGCGGGTGCAGGGTCTTTTCCAGCCGTCGGGAAATGGAGTTCAGGCAGTCGCGGTCAGGGGGAGCCTCGGGATTCCCTCTGCAGGCGTCGCTGTGGGGGCTCAGGGGGGACAACTTTGGTTACTCACGGTCTCGGAGTCGCCGGAGGGTCCTCCCTGAGGTGTTGGTTCTCCACCAGTCGAGTCGGGGTCGCCGGGTGCAGTGTTGCAAGTCTCACGCTTCTTGCGGGGAGTTGCAGGGGTCTTTAAGTCTGCTCCTTGAAACAGAGGTGCAGTTCTTTTGGAGCAGTGCCGCTGTCCTCGGGAGTTTCTTGTCTTTCTTGAAGCAGGGCAGTCCTCAGAGGATTCAGAGGTCGCTGGTCCCTTGGAAAGCGTCGCTGGAGCAGGGTTCTTTGGAAGGCAGGAGACAGGCCGGTAGGACTGGGGCCAAAGCAGTTGGTGTCTTCTGTTCTTCCTCTGCAGGGGTTTTTCAGCTCGGCAGTCTTCTTCTTCTTGTAGTTTCAGGAATCTAAATTCTTAGGTTCAGGGGAGCCCTTAAATACTAAATTTAAGGGCGTGTTTAGGTCTGGGGGGTTAGTAGCCAATGGCTACTAGCCCTGAGGGTGGGTACACCCTCTTTGTGCCTCCTCCCAAGGGGAGGGGGTCACATCCCTAATCCTATTGGGGAATCCTCCATCTGCAAGATGGAGGATTTCTAAAAGTTAGAGTCACTTCAGCTCAGGACACCTTAGGGACTGTCCTGACTGGCCAGTGACTCCTCCTTGTTTTTCTCATTATTTTCTCCGGCCTTGCCGCCAAAAGTGGGGGCCGTGGCCGGAGGGGGCGGGCAACTCCACTAGCTGGAGTGTCCTGCGGTGCTGGCACAAAGGGGTGAGCCTTTGAGGCTCACCGCCAGGTGTGACAGCTCCTGCCTGGGGGAGGTGTTAGCATCTCCACCCAGTGCAGGCTTTGTTACTGGCCTCAGAGTGACAAAGGCACTCTCCCCATGGGGCCAGCAACATGTCTCGGTTGTGGCAGGCTGCTGGAACCAGTCAGCCTACACAGATAGTTGGTTAAGGTTTCAGGGGGCACCTCTAAGGTGCCCTCTGGGGTGTATTTCACAATAAAATGTACACTGGCATTAGTGTGCATTTATTGTGCTGAGAAGTTTGATACCAAACTTCCCAGTTTTCAGTGTAGCCATTATGGTGCTGTGGAGTCCGTGTTTGACAGACTCCCAGACCATATACTCTTATGGCTACCCTGCACTTACAATGTCTAAGGTTTGGCTTAGACACTGTAGGGGCACAGTACTTATGTACTGGTGCCCTCACCTATGGTATAGTGCACCCTGCCTTAGGGCTGTAAGGCCTACTAGAGGGGTGACTTATCTATACTGCATAGGCAGTGTGAGGTTGGCATGGCACCCTGAGGGGAGTGCCATGTCGACTTACTCGTTTTGTTCTCACCAGCACACACAAGCTGGCAAGCAGTGTGTCTGTGCTGAGTGAGGGGTCCCCAGGGTGGCATAAGATATGCTGCAGCCCTTAGAGACCTTCCCTGGCATCAGGGCCCTTGGTACCAGGGGTACCAGTTACAAGGGACTTACCTGGATGCCAGGGTGTGCCAATTGTGGAATCAAAAGTACAGGTTAGGGAAAGAACACTGGTGCTGGGGCCTGGTTAGCAGGCCTCAGCACACTTTCAATTCAAAACATAGCATCAGCAAAGGCAAAAAGTCAGGGGGTAACCATGTCAAGGAGGCATTTCCTTACACAACCCCCCCCCCAAACGAAAGAGGATGAGACTAACCTTTCCCAAGAGAGTCTTCATTTTCTGAGTGGAAGAACCTGGAAAGGCCATCTGCATTGGCATGGGCAGTCCCAGGTCTGTGTTCCACTATAAAGTCCATTCCCTGTAGGGAGATGGACCACCTCAACAGTTTTGGATTTTCACCTTTCATTTGCATCAGCCATCTGAGAGGTCTGTGGTCAGTCTGAACTAGGAAGTGAGTACCAAAGAGGTATGGTCTCAGCTTCTTCAGGGACCAAACCACAGCAAAGGCCTCCCTCTCAATGGCACTCCAACGCTGCTCCCTGGGGAGTAACCTCCTGCTAATGAAAGCAACAGGCTGGTCAAGGCCATCATCATTTGTTTGGGACAAAACTGCCCCTATCCCATGTTCAGAGGCATCTGTTTGCACAATGAATTGCTTGGAGTAATCTGGAGCTTTTAGAACTGGTGCTGTGCACATAGCTTGTTTCAGGGTGTCAAAGGCCTGTTGGCATTCTAAAGTCCAGTTTACTTTCTTGGGCATTTTCTTGGAGGTGAGTTCTGTGATGGCTGTCACAATGGATCCATATCCCTTCACAACCCTCCTATAGTACCCAGTCAAGCCAAGGAATACTCTGACTTGAGTCTGGGTTTTTGGAGCTGCCCAGTCCAGAATAGTCTGGATCTTAGGCTGGAGTGGCTGAACTTGGCCTCCAAACACAATGTGTCCAAAGTAAACCACAGTTCCCTGCCCTATCTGGCATTTGGATGCCTTGATAGAGAGGCCTGCAGATTGCAGGGCCTTCAAAACCTTCTTCAGGTGAACCAGGTGATCCTGCTAGTTGGAGCTAAAGACAGCAATATCGTCAAGATAAGCTGCACTGAAGGACTCCAAGCCAGCAAGGACTTGATTCACCAACCTTTGGAAGGTGGCAGGGGCATTCTTTAAACCAAAGGGCATAACAGTGAACTGATAATGCCCATCAGGTGTGGAGAATGCTGTCTTTTCTTTTGCTCCAGGGGCCATTTTGATTTGCCAGTACCCTGCTGTTAAGTCAAAGGTACTCAAGAATTTGGCAGCCCCTAATTTATCAATCAGCTCATCAGCTCTAGGAATGGGATGGGCATCTGTCTTGGTGACAGAGTTAAGTCCTCTGTAGTCCACACAAAACCTCATCTCTCTCTTTCCTTCTTTGGTGTGAGGTTTGGGGACTAAGACCACTGGGCTGGCCCAGGGGCTGTCAGAGTACTCAATTACTCCCAATTCCAGCATCTTGTGGACTTCCACCTTGATGCTTTCCTTAACTTGATCAGACTGTCGGAATATTTTGTTTTTGACAGGCATGCTGTCTCCTGTGTCCACATCATGGGTACACAGGTGTGTCTGACCAGAGGTTAGGGAAAAGAGCTCAGCAAACTGTTGCAGGACCTTCCTACAGTCAGCTTGCTGTTGGCCAGAGAGGGTGTCTGAATAGATCACTCCATCTACTGAGCCATCTTTAGGGTCTGATGACAGAAGATCAGGGAGAGGCTCACTCTCAGCTTCCTGATCCTCATCTGTTACCATTAACAGATTTACATCAGCCCTGTCATGGAAGAGCTTAAGGCGGTTCACATGGATCACCCTCTTGGGGCTCCTGCTTGTGCCCAGGTCTACCAGATAGGTGACCTGACTCTTCCTCTCTAGCACTGGGTAAGGGCCACTCCATTTGTCCTGAAGTGCCCTGGGAGCCACAGGCTCCAAAACCCAGACTTTCTGCCCTGGTTGAAATTCAACCAGTGCAGCCTTTTGGTCATACCAACACTTCTGGAGCTGTTGGCTGGCCTCAAGGTTTTTGTTTGCCTTTTCCATGTACTCTGCCATCCTTGAGCGAAGGCCAAGTACATAGTTCACTATGTCTTGTTTAGGCTCATGAAGAGGTCTCTCCCAGCCTTCTTTCACAAGAGCTAGTGGTCCCCTTACAGGGTGGCCAAACAGAAGTTCAAAGGGTGAGAACCCTACTCCCTTCTGAGGCACCTCCCTGTAAGCGAAAAGCAGACATGGCAAGAGGACATCCCATCTCCTTTTGAGTTTTTCTGGGAGCCCCATGATCATGCCCTTTAATGTCTTGTTGAATCTCTCAACAAGGCCATTAGTTTGTGGATGATATGGTGTAGTGAACTTATAAGTCACTCCACACTCATTCCACATGTGTTTTAGGTATGCTGACATGAAGTTGGTACCTTGGTCAGACACCACCTCCTTAGGGAAGCCCACTCTGGTAAAGATACCAATGAGGGCCTTGGCTACTGCAGGGGCAGTAGTCGACCTAAGGGGAATAGCTTCAGGATACCTAGTAGCATGATCCACTACTACTAGGATGTACATATTTCCTGAGGCTGTGGGAGGTTCAAGTGGACCCACTATGTCCACACCCACTCTTTCAAAGGGGACCCCCACCACTGGAAGTGGAATGAGAGGGGCCTTTGGAAGTCCACCTGTCTTACCACTGGCTTGACAGGTGGGACAGGAGGTGCAAAACTCCTTAACCTTCTGGGACATGTTGGGCCAGTAGAAGTGGTTGACTAACCTCTCCCACGTCTTGGTTTGTCCCAAATGCCCAGCAAGTGGAATATCATGGGCTAAGGTCAGAATAAACTCTCTGAACCCCTGAGGCACTACCACTCTCCTAGTGGCACCAGGTTTGGGATCTCCTGCCTCAGTGTACAGGAGTTCATCTTCCCAATAGACCCTATGTGTTCCATTTTTCTTGCCTTTGGACTCTTCAGCAGCTTGCTGCCTAAGGCCTTCAAGAGAGGGACAGGTTTCTTGTCCCTTACACAACTCTTCCCTTGAGGGTCCCCCTGGGCCCAAGAGCTCAACCTGATAAGGTTCCAGCTCCATAGGCTCAGTTCCCTCAGAGGGCAGAACTTCTTCCTGAGAAGAGAGGCTCTCTTTTTCTTGTTGTGTTGCAGCTGGTTTCCCAGCTGACTTTCCTTTTCTCTTGGTAGGCTGGGCCTTTCTTCCAGACTCCAGCTCTACTTTTTCACCCTGTGCCTTGCACTGTGCCCTTGTCTTGACACACACCAGTTCAGGGATACCCAGCATGGCTGCATGGGTTTTCAGTTCTACCTCAGCCCATGCTGAGGACTCCAGGCCATTTCCAAGCTAACAGTCTACTGGGATATTTGAGGAGACCACCACCTGTTTCAGGCCATTGACCCCTCCCCACTCTAAAGTTACCATAGCCATGGGATGTACTTTAGTCTGATTGTCAGCGTTGGTGACTGGATAAGTTTGTCCAGCCAGGTATTGGCCAGGGGAAACCAGTTTCTCTGTCACCATAGTGACACTGGCACCTGTATCCCTCAGGCCCTCTACACTTGTCCCATTAATTAAGAGCTGCTGCCTGTATTTTTGCATGTTAGGGGGCCAGACAGCCAGTGTGGCTAAATCCACCCCACCCTCAGAGACTAATGTAGTTTCAGTGTGACACCTGATTTGCTCTGGGCACACTGTTGATCCCACTTGGAGACTGGCCATTCCAGTTTTAGCTGGAGTGGAGTTAGAAGTGGTATCTTTCTTGGGACAGGCCTTGTCTCCAGTTTGGTGTCCAGGCTGACTACAGCTACGCCACCAGGCCTTTTTGGGATCAAAGTTTTTACCCTTGTACCCAGAATTGTTTTGTGAAGAGGCTCTGGGCCCACCCTCCTGTGCAGGATTTTGGGGGCCTGTAGAAGACTCTTTACTATTTTTGTTTTTGGCTGTCTCACCACCTTTCCCCTGGGGAGGTTTTGTGACCCCTTTCTTTTGGTCACCCCCTGTGGAAGTTTTTGACACCCTAGTCTTGACCCAATGGTCCGCCTTCTTTCCCAATTCTTGGGGAGAAATTGGTCCTAGGTCTACCAGATGCTGATGCAGTTTATCATTGAAACAATTACTTAATAGGTGTTCTTTCACAAATAAATTGTACAGCCCATCATAATTACTTACACCACTGCCTTGAATCCAACCATCTAGTGTTTTTACTGAGTAGTCTACAAAGTCAACCCAGGTCTGGCTCGATGATTTTTGAGCCCCCTTGAATCTAATCCTATACTCCTCAGTGGAGAATCCAAAGCCCTCAATCAGGGTACCCTTCATGAGGTCATAAGATTCTGCATCTTTTCCAGAGAGTGTGAGGAGTTTATCCCTACACTTTCCTGTGAACATTTCCCAAAGGAGAGCACCCCAGTGAGATTTGTTCACTTTTCTGGTTACACAAGCCCTCTCAAAAGCTGTGAACCATTTGGTGATGTCATCACCATCTTCATATTTAGTTACAATCCCTTTAGGGATTTTCAACATGTCAGGAGAATCTCTGACCCTATTTATGTTGCTGCCACCATTGATGGGTCCTAGGCCCATCTCTTGTCTTTCCCTTTCTATGGCTAGGATCTGTCTTTCCAAAGCCAATCTTTTGGCCATCCTGGCTAACTGGATGTCCTCTTCACTGGAGTTATCCTCAGTGATTTCAGAGAGGTTGGTCCCTCCTGTGAGGGAACCAGCATCTCTGACTATGATTTGTGGAGTCAGGGCTTGAGAGGCCCTGTCTTCCCTAGATAGGACTGGTAGGGGGGAATCACCCTCCAAGTCACTATCATCATCCTCTGTGTTGCCATCCTCAGAGGGGTTGGCTCTTTCAAACTCTGCCAAAAGCTCCTGGAGCTGTAGTTTGGAAGGTCTGGGGCCCATTACTATTTTCTTTAGTGTACAGAGTGACCTTAGCTCCCTCATCTTAAGATGGAGGTAAGGTGTGGTGTCGAGTTCCACCACATTCATCTCTGCACTAGACATTATGCTTCTAAAAGTTGGAATACTTTTTAAGAATCTAAAACTAGTTCTAGGTTCTAATTCAAACTTTTACCAAACTTTTAAACTCTAAAAGGAAATGCTAACAGGGACTAACTCAAGGCCCTAGCAGGACTTTTAAGAATTTAGAAAAATTTCAAATAGCAAAAAATCAATTTCTAATGAAAATTTTTGGAATTTGTCGTGTGATCAGGTATTGGCTGAGTAGTCCAGCAAATGCAAAGTCTTGTACCCCACCGCTGATCCACCAATGTAGGAAGTTGGCTCTGTATGCACTATTTCAAAGTAAGGAATAGTATGCACAGAGTCCAAGGGTTCCCCTTAGAGGTAAGATAGTGGCAAAAAGAGATAATACTAATGCTCTATTTTGTGGTAGTGTGGTCGAGCAGTAGGCTTATCAAAGGAGTAGTGTTAAGCATTTGTTGTACATACACACAGGCAATAAATGAGGAACACACACTCAGAGACAAATCCAGCCAATAGGTTTTGTTATAGAAAAATATATTTTTTTAGTTTATTTTAAGAACCACAGGTTCAAATTCTACATGTAATATCTCATTTGAAAGGTATTGCAGGTAAGTACTTTAGGAACTTTGAATCATTACATTAGCATGTATACTTTTTACATAAAACACAATAAGCTGTTTTAAAAGTGGACACAGTGCAATTTTCACAGTTCCTGGGGGAGGTAAGTTTTTGTTAGTTTTGTCAGGTAAGTAAATCACTTACAAGTCTCAGGTTTGGGTCCAAGGTAGCCCACCGTTGGGGGTTCAGAGCAACCCCAAAGTTACCACACCAGAAGCTCAGGGCCGGTCAGGTGCAGAGGTCAAAGAGGTGCCCAAAACGCATAGGCTTCAATGGAGAGAAGGGGGTGCCCCGGTTCCGGTCTGCCAGCAGGTAAGTACCCGCGTCTTCGGATGGCAGACCATGGGGGTTTTGTAGGGCACCGGGGGGGACCCAAGTCAGCACAAGAAGTACACCCTCAGCAGCGCGGGGGTGGCCGGGTGCAGTGTGCAAACAAGCGTTGGGTTCTCTGTAGATTTCAATGAGAGATCAAGGGATCTCTTCAGCGGTGCAGGCAGGCAAGGGGGGGGGCTCCTCAGGGTAGCCACCACCTAGGCAAGGGAGAGGGCCTCCTGGGGGTCACTCCTGCACAGGAGTTCCGTTCCTTTAGGTGCTGGGGGCTGCGGGTGCAGGGTCTTTTCCAGCCGTCGGGAAATGGAGTTCAGGCAGTCGCGGTCAGGGGGAGCCTCGGGATTCCCTCTGCAGGCGTCGCTGTGGGGGCTCAGGGGGGACAACTTTGGTTACTCACGGTCTCGGAGTCGCCGGAGGGTCCTCCCTGAGGTGTTGGTTCTCCACCAGTCGAGTCGGGGTCGCCGGGTGCAGTGTTGCAAGTCTCACGCTTCTTGCGGGGAGTTGCAGGGGTCTTTAAGTCTGCTCCTTGAAACAGAGGTGCAGTTCTTTTGGAGCAGTGCCGCTGTCCTCGGGAGTTTCTTGTCTTTCTTGAAGCAGGGCAGTCCTCAGAGGATTCAGAGGTCGCTGGTCCCTTGGAAAGCGTCGCTGGAGCAGGGTTCTTTGGAAAGCAGGAGACAGGCCGGTAGGACTGGGGCCAAAGCAGTTGGTGTCTTCTGTTCTTCCTCTGCAGGGGTTTTTCAGCTCGGCAGTCTTCTTCTTCTTGTAGTTTCAGGAATCTAAATTCTTAGGTTCAGGGGAGCCCTTAAATACTAAATTTAAGGGCGTGTTTAGGTCTGGGGGGTTAGTAGCCAATGGCTACTAGCCCTGAGGGTGGGTACACCCTCTTTGTGCCTCCTCCCAAGGGGAGGGGGTCACATCCCTAATCCTATTGGGGAATCCTCCATCTGCAAGATGGAGGATTTCTAAAAGTTAGAGTCACTTCAGCTCAGGACACCTTAGGGGCTGTCCTGACTGGCCAGTGACTCCTCCTTGTTTTTCTCATTATTTTCTCCGGCCTTGCCGCCAAAAGTGGGGGCCGTGGCCGGAGGGGGCGGGCAACTCCACTAGCTGGAGTGTCCTGCTGTGCTGGCACAAAGGGGTGAGCCTTTGAGGCTCACCGCCAGATGTGACAGCTCCTGCCTGGGTGAGGTGTTAGCATCTCCACCCAGTGCAGGCTTTGTTACTGGCCTCAGAGTGACAAAGGCACTCTCCCCATGGGGCCAGCAACATGTCTCGGTTGTGGCAGGCTGCTGGAACCAGTCAGCCTACACAGATAGTCGGTTAAGGTTTCAGGGGGCACCTCTAAGGTGCCCTCTGGGGTGTATTTCACAATAAAATGTACACTGGCATCAGTGTGCATTTATTGTGCTGAGAAGTTTGATACCAAACTTCCCAGTTTTCAGTGTAGCCATTATGGTGCTGTGGAGTCCGTGTTTGACAGACTCCCAGACCATATACTCTTATGGCTACCCTGCACTTACAATGTCTAAGGTTTGGCTTAGACACTGTAGGGGCACAGTACTCATGTACTGGTGCCCTCACCTATGGTATAGTGCACCCTGCCTTAGGGCTGTAAGGCCGACTAGAGGGGTGACTTATCTATACTGCATAGGCAGTGTGAGGTTGGCATGGCACCCTGAGGGGAGTGCCATGTCGACTTACTCGTTTTGTTCTCACCAGCACACACAAGCTGGCAAGCAGTGTGTCTGTGCTGAGTGAGGGGTCCCCAGGGTGGCATAAGATATGCTGCAGCCCTTAGAGACCTTCCCTGGCATCAGGGCCCTTGGCACCAGGGGTACCAGTTACAAGGGACTTACCTGGATGCCAGGGTGTGCCAATTGTGGAATCAAAAGTACAGGTTAGGGAAAGAACACTGGTGCTGGGGCCTGGTTAGCAGGCCTCAGCACACTTTCAATTCAAAACATAGCATCAGCAAAGGCAAAAAGTCAGGGGGTAACCATGTCAAGGAGGCATTTCCTTACACAACCCCCCCCCCCAAACGAAAGAGGCACTACCACTCTCCTAGTGGCACCAGGTTTGGGATCTCTTGCCTCAGTGTACAGGAGTTCATCTTCCCAATAGACCCTATGTGTTCCATTTTTCTTGCCTTTGGACTCTTCAGCAGCTTGCTGCCTAAGGCCTTCAAGAGAGGGACAGGTTTCTTGTCCCTTACACAACTCTTCCCTTGAGGGTCCCCCTGGGCCCAAGAGCTCAACCTGATAAGGTTCCAGCTCCATAGGCTCAGTTCCCTCAGAGGGCAGAGCTTCTTCCTGAGAAGAGAGGCTCTCTTTTTCTTGTTGTGTTGCAGCTGGTTTCCCAGCTGACTTTCCTTTTCTCTTGGTAGGCTGGGCCTTTCTTCCAGACTCCAGCTCTACTTTTTCACCCTGTGCCTTGCACTGTGCCCTTGTCTTGACACACACCAGTTCAGGGATACCCAGCATGGCTGCATGGGTTTTCAGTTCTACCTCAGCCCATGCTGAGGACTCCAGGTCATTTCCAAGCAAACAGTCTACTGGGATATTTGAGGAGACCACCACCTGTTTCAGGCCATTGACCCCTCCCCACTCTAAAGTTACCATAGCCATGGGATGTAGTTTAGTCTGATTGTCAGCGTTGGTGACTGGATACGTTTGTCCAGCCAGGTATTGGCCAGGGGAAACCAGTTTCTCTGTCACCATAGTGACACTGGCACCTGTATCCCTCAGGCCCTCTACACTTGTCCCATTAATTAAGAGCTGCTGCCTGTATTTTTGCATGTTAGGGGGCCAGACAGCCAGTGTGGCTAAATCCACCCCACCCTCAGAGACTAATGTAGCTTCAGTGTGACACCTGATTTGCTCTGGGCACACTGTTGATCCCACTTGGAGACTGGCCATTCCAGTTTTAGCTGGAGTGGAGTTAGAAGTGGTATCTTTCTTGGGACAGGCCTTGTCTCCAGTTTGGTGTCCAGGCTGACTACAGCTACGCCACCAGGCCTTTTTGGGATCAAAGTTTTTACCCTTGTACCCAGAATTGTTTTGTGAAGAGGCTCTGGGCCCACCCTCCTGTGCAGGATTTTGGGGGCCTGTAGAAGACTCTTTACTATTTACTCTTTACTATTTTTGTTTTTGGCTGTCTCACCACCTTTCCCCTGGGGAGGTTTTGTGACCCCTTTCTTTTGGTCACCCCCTGTGGAAGTTTTGGACACCCTAGTCTTGACCCAATGGTCCGCCTTCTTTCCCAATTCTTGGGGAGAAATTGGTCCTAGGTCTACCAGATGCTGATGCAGTTTATCATTGAAACAATTACTTAATAGGTGTTCTTTCACAAATAAATTGTACAGCCCATCATAATTACTTACACCACTGCCTTGAATCCAACCATCTAGTGTTTTTACTGAGTAGTCTACAAAGTCAACCCAGGTCTGGCTCGAGGATTTTTGAGCCCCCCTGAATCTAATCCTATACTCCTCAGTGGAGAATCCAAAGCCCTCAATCAGGGTACCCTTCATGAGGTCATAAGATTCTGCATCTTTTCCAGAGAGTGTGAGGAGTTTATCCCTACACTTTCCTGTGAACATTTCCCAAAGGAGAGCACCCCAGTGAGATTTGTTCACTTTTCTGGTTACACAAGCCCTCTCAAAAGCTGTGAACCATTTGGTGATGTCATCACCATCTTCATATTTAGTTACAATCCCTTTAGGGATTTTCAACATGTCAGGAGAATCTCTGACCCTATTTATGTTGCTGCCACCATTGATGTGTCCTAGGCCCATCTCTTGTCTTTCCCTTTCTATGGCTAGGATCTGTCTTTCCAAAGCCAATCTTTTGGCCATCCAGGCTAACTGGATGTCCTCTTCACTGGAGTTATCCTCAAGGATTTCAGAGAGGTTGGTCCCTCCTGTGAGGGAACCAGCATCTCTGACTATGATTTGTGGAGTCAGGGCTTGAGAGGCCCTGTCTTCCCTAGATAGGACTGGTAGGGGGGAATCACCCTCCAAGTCACTATCATCATCCTCTGTGTTGCCATCCTCAGAGGGGTTGGCTCTTTCAAACTCTGCCAAAAGCTCCTGAAGCTGTAGTTTGGAAGGTCTGGGGCCCATTACTATTTTCTTTAGTGTACAGAGTGACCTTAGCTCCCTCATCTTAAGATGGAGGTAAGGTGTGGTGTCGAGTTCCACCACATTCATCTCTGCACTAGACATTATGCTTCTAAAAGTTGGAATACTTTTTAAGAATCTAAAACTAGTTCTAGGTTCTAATTCAAACTTTTACCAAACTTTTAAACTCTAAAAGGAAATGCTAACAGGGACTAACTCAAGGCCCTAGCAGGACTTTTAAGAATTTAGAAAAATTTCAAATTGCAAAAAATCTATTTCTAATGACAATTTTTGGAATTTGTTGTGTGATCAGGTATTGGCTGAGTAGTCCAGCAAATGCAAAGTCTTGTACCCCACCGCTGATCCACCAATGTAGGAAGTTGGCTCTGTATGCACTATTTCAAAGTAAGGAATAGTATGCACAGAGTCCAAGGGTTCCCCTTAGAGGTAAGATAGTGGCAAAAAGAGATAATACTAATACTCTATTTTGTGGTAGTGTGGTCGAGCGGTAGGCTTATCAAAGGAGTAGTGTTAAGCATTTGTTGTACATACACACAGGCAATAAATGAGGAACACACACTCAGAGACAAATCCAGCCAACAGGTTTTGTTATAGAAAAATATATTTTCTTAGTTTATTTTAAGAACCACAGGTTCAAATTCTACATGTAATATCTCATTTGAAAGGTATTGCAGGTAAGTACTTTAGGAACTTTGAATCATTACATTAGCATATATACTTTTTACATAAAACACAATAAGCTGTTTTAAAAGTGGACACTGCAATTTTCACAGTTCCTGGGGGAGGTAAGTTTTTGTTAGTTTTGTCAGGTAAGTAAATCACTTACAAGTCTCAGGTTTGGGTCCAAGGTAGCCCACCGTTGGGGGTTCAGAGCAACCCCAAAGTTACCACACCAGCAGCTCAGGGCCGGTCAGGTGCAGAGGTCAAAGAGGTGCCCAAAACGCATAGGCTTCAATGGAGAGAAGGGGGTGCCCCGGTTCCGGTCTGCCAGCAGGTAAGTACCCGCGTCTTCAGAGGGCAGACCAGGGGGGTTTTGTAGGGCACCGGGGGGGACCCAAGTCAGCACAAAAAGTACACCCTCAGCAGCGCGGGGGTGGCCGGGTGCAGTGTGCAAACAAGCGTTGGGTTCTCTGTAGATTTCAATGAGAGATCAAGGGATCTCTTCAGCGGTGCAGGCAGGCAAGGGGGGGGGGCTCCTCGGGGTAGCCACCACCTGGGCAAGGGAGAGGGCCTCCTGGGGGTCACTCCTGCACAGGAGTTCCGTTCCTTTAGGTGCTGGGGGCTGCGGGTGCAGGGTCTTTTCCAGCCGTCGGGAAATGGAGTTCAGGCAGTCGCGGTCAGGGGGAGCCTCGGGATTCCCTCTGCAGGCGTCGCTGTGGGGGCTCAGGGGGGACAACTTTGGTTACTCACGGTCTCGGAGTCGCCGGAGGGTCCTCCCTGAGGTGTTGGTTCTCCACCAGTCGAGTCGGGGTCGCCGGGTGCAGTGTTGCAAGTCTCACGCTTCTTGCGGGGAGTTGCAGGGGTCTTTAAGTCTGCTCCTTGAAACAGAGGTGCAGTTCTTTTGGAGCAGTGCCGCTGTCCTCAGGAGTTTCTTGTCTTTCTTGAAGCAGGGCAGTCCTCAGAGGATTCAGAGGTCGCTGGTCCCTTGGAAAGCGTCGCTGGAGCAGGGTTCTTTGGAAGGCAGGAGACAGGCCGGTAGGACTGGGGCCAAAGCAGTTGGTGTCTTCTGTTCTTCCTCTGCAGAGGTTTTTCAGCTCGGCAGTCTTCTTCTTCTTGTAGTTTCAGGAATCTAAATTCTTAGGTTCAGGGGAGCCCTTAAATACTAAATTTAAGGGCGTGTTTAGGTCTGGGGGGTTAGTAGCCAATGGCTACTAGCCCTGAGGGTGGGTACACCCTCTTTGTGCCTCCTCCCAAGGGGAGGGGGTCACATCCCTAATCCTATTGGGGAATCCTCCATCTACAAGATGGAGGATTTCTAAAAGTTAGAGTCACTTCAGCTCAGGACACCTTAGGGGCTGTCCTGACTGGCCAGTGACTCCTCCTTGTTTTTCTCGTTATTTTCTCCGGCCTTGCCGCCAAAAGTGGGGGCCGTGGCCGGAGGGGGCGGGCAACTCCACTAGCTGGAGTGTCCTGCGGTGCTGGCACAAAGGGGTGAGCCTTTGAGGCTCACCGCCAGGTGTGACAGCTCCTGCCTGGGTGAGGTGTTAGCATCTCCACCCAGTGCAGGCTTTGTTACTGGCCTCAGAGTGACAAAGGCACTCTCCCCATGGGGCCAGCAACATGTCTCGGTTGTGGCAGGCTGCTGGAACCAGTCAGCCTACACAGATAGTTGGTTAAGGTTTCAGGGGGCACCTCTAAGGTGCCCTCTGGGGTGTATTTCACAATAAAATGTACACTGGCATCAGTGTGCATTTATTGTGCTGAGAAGTTTGATACCAAACTTCCCAGTTTTCAGTGTAGCCATTATGGTGCTGTGGAGTCCGTGTTTGACAGACTCCCAGACCATATACTCTTATGGCTACCCTGCACTTACAATGTCTAAGGTTTGGCTTAGACACTGTAGGGGCACAGTACTCATGTACTGGTGCCCTCACCTATGGTATAGTGCACCCTGCCTTAGGGCTGTAAGGCCTACTAGAGGGGTGACTTATCTATACTGCATAGGCAGTGTGAGGTTGGCATGGCACCCTGAGGGGAGTGCCATATCGACTTACTCGTTTTGTTCTCACCAGCACACACAAGCTGGCAAGCAGTGTGCCTGTGCTGAGTGAGGGGTCCCCAGGGTGGCATAAGATATGCTGCAGCCCTTAGAGACCTTCCCTGGCATCAGGGCCCTTGGTACCAGGGGTACCAGTTACAAGGGACTTACCTGGATGCCAGGGTGTGCCAATTGTGGAATCAAAAGTACAGGTTAGGGAAAGAACACTGGTGCTGGGGCCTGGTTAGCAGGCCTCAGCACACTTTCAATTCAAAACATAGCATCAGCAAAGGCAAAAAGTCAGGGGGTAACCATGTCAAGGAGGCATTTCCTTACACAACCCCCCCCCAAACGAAAGAGGATGAGACTAACCTTTCCCAAGAGAGTCTTCATGTTCTAAGTGGAAGAACCTGGAAAGGCCATCTGCATTGGCATGGGCAGTCCCAGGTCTGTGTTCCACTATAAAGTCCATTCCCTGTAGGGAGATGGACCACCTCAACAGTTTTGGATTTTCACCTTTCATTTGCATCAGGCATCTGAGAGGTCTGTGGTCAGTCTGAACTAGGAAGTGAGTACCAAAGAGGTATGGTCTCAGCTTCTTCAGGGACCAAACCACAGCAAAGGCCTCCCTCTCAAAGGCACTCCAACGCTGCTCCCTGGGGAGTAACCTCCTGCTAATGAAAGCAACAGGCTGGTCAAGGCCATCATCATTTGTTTGGGACAAAACTGCCCCTATCCCATGTTCAGAGGCATCTGTTTGCACAATGAATTGCTTGGAGTAATCCGGAGCTTTTAGAACTGGTGCTGTGCACATAGCTTGTTTCAGGGTGTCAAAGGCCTGTTGGCATTCTACAGTCCAGTTTACTTTCTTGGGCATTTTCTTGGAGTTGAGTTCTGTGAGGGCTGTCACAATGGATCCATATCCCTTCACAAACCTCCTATAGTACCCAGTCAAGCCAAGGAATGCCCTTACTTGAGTCTGGGTTTTTGGAGCTGCCCAGTCCAGAATAGTCTGGATCTTAGGCTGGAGTGGCTGAACTTGGCCTCCACCTACAAGGTGTCCCAAGTAAACCACAGTTCCCTGCCCTATCTGGCATTTGGATGCCTTGATAGAGAGGCCTGCAGATTGCAGGGCCTTCAAAACCTTCTTCAGGTGGACCAGGTGATCCTGCCAGTTGGAGCTAAAGACAGCAATATCGTCAAGATAAGCTGCACTGAAGGACTCCAAGCCAGCAAGGACTTGATTCACCAACCTTTGGAAGGTGGCAGGGGCATTCTTTAAACCAAAGGGCATAACAGTGAACTGATAATGCCCATCAGGTGTGGAGAATTCTGTCTTTTATTTTGCTCCAGGGGCCATTTTGATTTGCCAGTACCCTGCTGTTAAGTCAAAGGTACTCAAGAATTTGGCAGCCCCTAATTTATCAATCAGCTCATCAGCTCTAGGAATGGGATGGGCATCTGTCTTGGTGACAGAGTTAAGTCCTCTGTAGTCCACACAAAACCTCATCTCTCTCTTTCCTTCTTTGGTGTGAGGTTTGGGGACTAAGACCACTGGGCTGGCCCAGGGGCTGTCAGAGTACTCAATTACTGCCAATTCAAGCATCTTGTGGACTTCCACCTTGATGCTTTCCTTAACTTGATCAGACTGTCGGAATATTTTGTTTTTGACAGGCATGCTGTCTCCTGTGTCCACATCATGGGTACACAGGTGTGTCTGACCAGAGGTTAGGGAAAAGAGCTCAGCAAACTGTTGCAGGACCTTCCTACAGTCAGCTTGCTGTTGGCCAGAGAGGGTGTCTGAATAGATCACTCCATCTACTGAGCCATCTTTAGGGTCTGATGACAGAAGATCAGGGAGAGGCTCACTCTCAGCTTCCTGATCCTCATCTGTTACCATTAACAGATTTACATCAGCCCTGTCATGGAAGAGCTTAAGGCGGTTCACATGGATCACCCTCTTGGGGCTCCTGCTTGTGCCCAGGTCTACCAGATAGGTGACCTGACTCTTCCTCTCTAGCACTGGGTAAGGGCCACTCCATTTGTCCTGAAGTGCCCTGGGAGCCACAGGCTCCAAAACCCAGACTTTCTGCCCTGGTTGAAATTCAACCAGTGCAGCCTTTTGGTCATACCAACACTTCTGGAGCTGTTGGCTGGCCTCAAGGTTTTTGTTTGCCTTTTCCATGTACTCTGCCATCCTTGAGCGAAGGCCAAGTACATAGTCCACTATGTCTTGTTTAGGCTCATGAAGAGGTCTCTCCCAGCCTTCTTTCACAAGAGCTAGTGGTCCCCTTACAGGGTGGCCAAACAGAAGTTCAAAGGGTGAGAACCCTACTCCCTTCTGAGGCACCTCCCTGTAAGCGAAAAGCAGACATGGCAAGAGGACATCCCATCTCCTTTTGAGTTTTTCTGGGAGCCCCATGATCATGCCCTTTAATGTCTTGTTGAATCTCTCAACAAGGCCATTAGTTTGTGGATGATATGGTGTAGTGAACTTATAAGTCACTCCACACTCATTCCACATGTGTTTTAGGTATGCTGACATGAAGTTGGTACCTCGGTCAGACACCACCTCCTTAGGGAAGCCCACTCTGGTAAAGATACCAATGAGGGCCTTGGCTACTGCAGGGGCAGTAGTCGACCTAAGGGGAATAGCTTCAGGATACCTAGTAGCATGATCCACTACTACTAGGATGTACATATTTCCTGAGGCTGTGGGAGGTTCAAGTGGACCCACTATGTCCACACCCACTCTTTCAAAGGGGACCCCCACCACTGGAAGTGGAATGAGAGGGGCCTTTGGATGTCCACCTGTCTTACCACTGGCTTGACAGGTGGGACAGGAGGTGCAAAACTCCTTAACCTTCTGGGACATGTTGGGCCAGTAGAAGTGGTTGACTAACCTCTCCCACGTCTTGGTTTGTCCCAAATGCCCAGCAAGTGGAATATCATGGGCTAAGGTCAGAATAAACTCTCTGAACCCCTGAGGCACTACCACTCTCCTAGTGGCACCAGGTTTGGGATCTCTTGCCTCAGTGTACAGGAGTTCATCTTCCCAATAGACCCTATGTGTTCCATTTTTCTTGCCTTTGGACTCTTCAGCAGCTTGCTGCCTAAGGCCTTCAAGAGAGGGACAGGTTTCTTGTCCCTTACACAACTCTTCCCTTGTGGGTCCCCCTGGGCCCAAGAGCTCAACCTGATAAGGTTCCAGCTCCATAGGCTCAGTTCCCTCAGAGGGCAGAACTTCTTCCTGAGAAGAGAGGCTCTCTTTTTCTTGTTGTGTTGCAGCTGGTTTCCCAGCTGACTTTCCTTTTCTCTTGGTAGGCTGGGCCTTTCTTCCAGACTCCAGCTCTACTTTTTCACCCTGTGCCTTGCACTGTGCCCTTGTCTTGACACACACCAGTTCAGGGATACCCAGCATGGCTGCATGGGTTTTCAGTTCTACCTCAGCCCATGCTGAGGACTCCAGGTCATTTCCAAGCAAACAGTCTACTGGGATATTTGAGGAGACCACCACCTGTTTCAGGCCATTGTCCCCTCCCCACTCTAAAGTTACCATAGCCATGGGATGTACTTTAGTCTGATTGTCAGCGTTGGTGACTGGATAAGTTTGTCCAGCCAGGTATTGGCCAGGGGAAACCAGTTTCTCTGTCACCATAGTGACACTGGCACCTGTATCCCTCAGGCCCTCTACACTTGTCCCATTAATTAAGAGCTGCTGCCTGTATTTTTGCATGTTAGGGGGCCAGGCAGCCAGTGTGGCTAAATCCACCCCACCCTCAGAGACTAATGTAGCTTCAGTGTGACACCTGATTTGCTCTGGGCACACTGTTGATCCCACTTGGAGACTGGCCATTCCAGTTTTAGCTGGAGTGGAGTTAGAAGTGGTATCTTTCTTGGGACAGGCCTTGTCTCCAGTTTGGTGTCCAGGCTGACTACAGCTACGACACCAGGCCTTTTTGGGATCAAAGTTTTTACCCTTGTACCAAGAATTGTTTTGTGAAGAGGCTCTGGGCCCACTCTCCTGTGCAGGATTTTGGGGGCCTGTAGAAGACTCTTTACTATTTTTGTTTTTGGCTGTCTCACCACCTTTCCCCTGGGGAGGTTTTGTGACCCCTTTCTTTTGGTCACCCCTGTGGAAGTTTTGGACACCCTAGTCTTGACCCAATGGTCCGCCTTCTTTCCCAATTCTTGGGGAGAAATTGGTCCTAGGTCTACCAGATGCTGATGCAGTTTATCATTGAAACAATTACTTAAAAGGTGTTCTTTCACAAATAAATTGTACAGCCCATCATAATTACTTACACCACTGCCTTGAATCCAACCATCTAGTGTTTTTACTGAGTAGTCTACAATGTCAACCCAGGTCTGGCTCGAGGATTTTTGAGCCCCCCTGAATCTAATCCTATACTCCTCAGTGGAGAATCCAAAGCCCTCAATCAGGGTACCCTTCATGAGGTCATAAGATTCTGCATCTTTTCCAGAGAGTGTGAGGAGTTTATCCCTACACTTTCCTGTGAACATTTCCCAAAGGAGAGCACCCCAGTTAGATTTGTTCACTTTTCTGGTTACACAAGCCCTCTCAAAAGCTGTGAACCATTTGGTGATGTCATCACCATCTTCATATTTAGTTACAATCCCTTTAGGGATTTTCAACATGTCAGGAGAATCTCTGACCCTATTTATGTTGCTGCCACCATTGATGGGTCCTAGGCCCATCTCTTGTCTTTCCCTTTCTATGGCTAGGATCTGTCTTTCCAAAGCCAATCTTTTGGCCATCCTGGCTAACTGGATGTCCTCTTCACTGGAGTTATCCTCAGTGATTTCAGAGAGGTTGGTCCCTCCTGTGAGGGAACCAGCATCTCTGACTATGATTTGTGGAGTCAGGGCTTGAGAGGCCCTGTCTTCCCTAGATAGGACTGGTAGGGGGGAATCACCCTCCAAGTCACTATCATCATCCTCTGTGTTGCCATCCTCAGAGGGGTTGGCTCTTTCAAACTCTGCCAAAAGCTCCTGGAGCTGTAGTTTGGAAGGTCTGGGGCCCATTACTATTTCCTTTAGTGTACAGAGTGACCTTAGCTCCCTCATCTTAAGATGGAGGTAAGGTGTGGTGTCGAGTTCCACCACATCCATCTCTGCACTAGACATTATGCTTCTAAAAGTTGGAATACTTTTTAAGAATCTAAAACTAGTTCTAGGTTCTAATTCAAACTTTTAAACTCTAAAAGGAAATGCTAACAGGGACTAACTCAAGGCCCTAGCAGGACTTTTAAGAATTTAGAAAAATTTCAAATTGCAAAAAATCAATTTCTAATGACAATTTTTGGAATTTGTCGTGTGATCAGGTATTGGCTGAGTAGTCCAGCAAATGCAAAGTCTTGTACCCCACCGCTGATCCACCAATGTAGGAAGTTGGCTCTGTATGCACTATTTCAAAGTAAGGAATAGTATGCACAGAGTCCAAAGGTTCCCCTTAGAGGTAAGATAGTGGCAAAAAGAGATAATACTAATGCTCTTTTTTGTGGTAGTGTGGTCGAGCAGTAGGCTTATCAAAGGAGTAGTGTTAAGCATTTGTTGTACATACACACAGGCAATAAATGAGGAACACACACTCAGAGACAAATCCAGCCAATAGGTTTTGTTATAGAAAAATATATTTTCTTAGTTTATTTTAAGAACCACAGGTTCAAATTCTACATGTAATATCTCATTTGAAAGGTATTGCAGGTAAGTACTTTAGGAACTTTGAATCATTACATTAGCATGTATACTTTTTACATAAAACACAATAAGCTGTTTTAAAAGTGGACACAGTGCAATTTTCACAGTTCCTGGGGGAGGTAAGTTTTTGTTAGTTTTGTCAGGTAAGTAAATCACTTACAAGTCTCAGGTTTGGGTCCAAGGTAGCCCACCGTTGGGGGTTCAGAGCAACCCCAAAGTTACCACACCAGCAGCTCAGGGCCGGTCAGGTGCAGAGGTCAAAGAGGTGCCCAAAACGCATAGGCTTCAATGGAGAGAAGGGGGTGCCCCGGTTCCGGTCTGCCAGCAGGTAAGTACCCGCGTCTTCGGAGGGCAGACCAGGGGGGTTTTGTAGGGCACCGGGGGGGACACAAGTCAGCACAAAAAGTACACCCTCAGCAGCGCGGGGGCGGCCGGGTGCAGTGTGCAAACAAGCGTCGGGTTCTCTGTAGATTTCAATGAGAGATCAAGGGATCTCTTCAGCGGTGCAGGCAGGCAAGGGGGGGGGCTCCTCGGGGTAGCCACCACCTGGGCAAGGGAGAGGGCCTCCTGGGGGTCACTCCTGCACAGGAGTTCCGTTCCTTTAGGTGCTGGGGGCTGCGGGTGCAGGGTCTTTTCCAGCCGTCGGGAAATGGAGTTCAGGCAGTCGGGGTCAGGGGGAGCCTCGGGATTCCCTCTGCAGGCGTCGCTGTGGGGGTTCAGGGGGGACAACTTTGGTTACTCACGGTCTCGGAGTCGCCGGAGGGTCCTCCCTGAGGTGTTGGTTCTCCACCAGTCGAGTCGGGGTCGCCGGGTGCAGTGTTGCAAGTCTCACGCTTCTTGCGGGGAGTTGCAGGGGTCTTTAAGTCTGCTCCTTGAAACAGAGGTGCAGTTCTTTTGGAGCAGTGCCGCTGTCCTCAGGAGTTTCTTGTCTTTCTTGAAGCAGGGCAGTCTTCAGAGGATTCAGAGGTCGCTGGTCCCTTGGAAAGCGTCGCTGGAGCAGGGTTCTTTGGAAGGCAGGAGACAGGCCGGTAGGACTGGGGCCAAAGCAGTTGGTGTCTTCTGTTCTTCCTCTGCAGGGGTTTTTCAGCTCGGCAGTCTTCTTCTTCTTGTAGTTTCAGGAATCTAAATTCTTAGGTTCAGGGGAGCCCTTAAATACTAAATTTAAGGGTGTGTTTAGGTCTGGGGGGTTAGTAGCCAATGGCTACTAGCCCTGAGGGTGGGTACACCCTCTTTGTGCCTCCTCCCAAGGGGAGGGGGTCACATCCCTAATCCTATTGGGGAATCCTCCATCTGCAAGATGGAGGATTTCTAAAAGTTAGAGTCACTTCAGCTCAGGACACCTTAGGGGCTGTCCTGACTGGACAGTGACTCCTCCTTGTTTTTCTCATTATTTTCTCCGGCCTTGCCGCCAAAAGTGGGGGCCGTGGCCGGAGGGGGCGAGCAACTCCACTAGCTGGAGTGTCCTGCGGTGCTGGCACAAAGGGGTGAGCCTTTGAGGCTCACCGCCAGGTGTGACAGCTCCTGCCTGGGGGAGGTGTTAGCATCTCCACCCAGTGCAGGCTTTGTTACTGGCCTCAGAGTGACAAAGGCACTCTCCCCATGGGGCCAGCAACATGTCTCGGATGTGGCAGGCTGCTGGAACCAGTCAGCCTACACAGATAGTCGGTTAAGGTTTCAGGGGGCACCTCTAAGGTGCCCTCTGGGGTGTATTTCACAATAAAATGTACACTGGCATCAGTGTGCATTTATTGTGCTGAGAAGTTTGATACCAAACTTCCCAGTTTTCAGTGTAGCCATTATGGTGCTGTGGAGTCCGTGTTTGACAGACTCCCAGACCATATACTCTTATGGCTACCCTGCACTTACAATGTCTAAGGTTTGGCTTAGACACTGTAGGGGCACAGTACTCATGTACTGGTGTCCTCACCTATGGTATAGTGCACCCTGCCTTAGGGCTGTAAGGCCTACTAGAGGGGTGACTTATCTATACTGCATAGGCAGTGTGAGGTTGGCATGGGACCCTGAGGGGAGTGCCATGTCGACTTACTCGTTTTGTTCTCACCAGCACACACAAGCTGGCAAGCAGTGTGTCTGTGCTGAGTGAGGGGTCCCCAGGGTGGCATAAGATATGCTGCAGCCCTTAGAGACCTTCCCTGGCATCAGGGCCCTTGGTACCAGGGGTACCAGTTACAAGGGACTTACCTGGATGCCAGGGTGTGCCAATTGTGGAATCAAAAGTACAGGTTAGGGAAAGAACACTGGTGCTGGGGCCTGGTTAGCAGGCCTCAGCACACTTTCAATTCAAAACATAGCATCAGCAAAGGCAAAAAGTCAGGGGGTAACCATGCCAAGGAGGCATTTCCTTACAGGGAGTATCTGCACTTCTCAGCACTGCTGCAATACATTTAATGGGAGAATACCAACACTTATCAGGAACAAGCAGGTACTCCAAATAGTGAGTACTTGTACTTCTACATTTCCATTTAAAGCACTTGTTTATGTTGCACTTCAGGACCAGGCAGGTTGAAATTCAATTTGAGCTCATGAAGTGGTTAATTTTGCAACATACTGAGCTGCACTTCCCTTGTGCGGGGCATGTTTTTTTTTTGGGCATGTTCATTATAGCCACTTTGTGTACATATGCCATTTTGGGTTCCTTACTGCTCAGTCCCCTGGGAGTTTCTGCTGTGCTGTGTGAGACACTGTGTTGGCCCGTTTCTTCTTGATTGGTTAGCTGGCCATCAGTGATCTTATTTTCAAAGTCTTGTATTGGACAGTTCCCAATTGTGAGAAATTGGGAAGTTGGTTAGATAGGGTGAAACCCGGTCAGGGCGAACCACTACAACTCCCTAAATAAACCTGTGCTTATCCTTCTGGTAGCCTGGCACAAAAGCAGTCAGGCTTAACTTAAAGGGAACATGTAGAGTATTTATGAAGCCCACAAACACCAATAAAGTGGAAATACAACACTAAAAATCCCACACCAATTTAGAAAAATAAAGTAAATTATAATAAATTATGTGACACCAAAATGACAAAAACGACAATGATCCAATAATTATAGCTAGAGTTATAAATTTTAGAAATTTAAGGTAAAAACGAATGCCTAAAAGTGTAACGCTGCGCTCTGACGCGGCGTCTCTTTCTGTCCTCGCGGGTGGAACACGCTACCGATATTCGGAGCGCCGTTCTCTGCGTTTTTTGACTATGCTTTCTGGGAAGCATGTATTTCGCTCCCGGTCGCGCTACACTTACTTGTAGCCTTATTTCTTCTTTTATTGTTGGTGGTGGGTTTTTTGTTGGGCCTTTTGCCTGTCTCTATCCATGTTGTGTCCATCTTGTCTTCTTCGTGTTTTTGTCCCAGCATGCTCTGTTTTTCTTTTATACTACTTCCTTTTTTCCTATACTGGTCTATAGGCTTTTCCCAATCCAAGATGGTGTTACTTCCCTTTCCTGTGATGTCACTTCCCTTTTCTCAGTATATAAGTCAGTCAGTCTTGTTCCTCCTTGCGTTGCAAACACTTCCTTCTGGTTGTGCTGTTCGCTCCTGTTCTTTGTTCCTGCTTTTGCCTTGGGAGATTTTTGCCTGTTCTTTGTTCCTGCTTTTGCCTTGGATATTTTTGCCTGTTCCTTTTTTCCTGCCTTGTACCCTGGATATTGCCTATTTTTGTTCCCTGTTGTCAAGTCCTGTTTTTTCTTGTTTTCCTTCAGGAGTTCCTGTTAGAGGTTTTTTCCCCAGTGTTGGGGTTTTTTCCCTCTGGGACTCCTTCTGGAGGATATGGTCTGCTTTGGCATAGCCTGTCAAGCGGCACCGTGGCTACTAGAAGGGGTTGCCCTTTTCTGGGAACATCCAGGACCTGTAGAAGACTTGGTGTATTCGCCAATCCGACATCCAGAGGTGAGAAGTCCAGCGCAGTACATGACAGATTGCAACGCCAAAAGATTCTGCGTTGCGAGAGCGCCATGGAAGATCCACAGGGAGAGGTGTCAGAAAATGCTCAAGCTATGTTACAGACTGTCCAACAACAAGCCCAAGAGTTACAACAGTTACGGGCAGAGAACACTGCGCTACGACAGGTCTTGTCTTCCCGATCAATGGACATACCACCCGTATCTGCTACTATTCCTCGATATTCCGGAGATCCTTTAAAGATTAAGGAATTTTTGGACGCCCTGACGGTTTTCTTTGCCTTTCGTCCACTCCAGTTTTCTACGGATAAGACTAAGGTGGGCTATCTGATCAGCACCTTGTCTGGTCCAGCGCTTGCTTGGGCGACTCCTCTGGTTTCTGCAGATGACCCAGTCCAGGCTAACTATTCCGCTTTCCTGACTGTTTTCAAACAAATGTTTGAGAGACCTGGGGTAGAAGCAGCAGCTGAAGAAGCCTTATGTGACATTCAGCAAGGTAATCAGGATGTACTGCAGTATATAACCCGCTTCAAACAGCTGGCAGCTGAAACCTCCTGGGTAGAACGCACCTTCGTAACCCTTTTCCGCCGAGGCCTGCATGAAGAAATTAAAGATGAGCTTGTACACTCTTCCCCAGCTTGTTCTTTGAAAGAATTAATGGATCAATCTATGAACATCGAGTATAGACTTCGAGAGCGCAAGATGGAAAGACGTAGAACTAGAGCTCCATACCAGCCCGATACCTTCTGTGCTAGCAGTCGGTGAACGGAAGATAGTCCATCTGAAGCCTCTCCACCTCCCCATGAAAAGCCCATGCAGATAGATCTGGTTCATGGGCCATTGATGGAGTCAGAAAGGGAGGAACGACGACGAAGGGGACTTTGCCTATACTGTGGTAAGGCTGGCCACCTGATCCGTAGTTGTCCGGTACGTCCCTCAAGGCTTGCGGGAAACGCCAGCTCCCGTCCCCTGTAAGGAGGAAGGAAACGGGAGGAGCTGAAGTACCATCAATATGTTCCTCCAAAGAAAGCATGTCCACCCTGTTTATCCTCTCGGTCAAGTTACAAAGTTCACAAGATCAAGAAGAACATCTTCTGGCTCTCCTTGATTGTGGAGCCAGTGGACTCTATCTGGATGAGACCTGGGCTACTAGTAAAGGAATTCCCAGCATTCCTAAAGAAACCCCTGAGCAGGTTCACACAGTGGATGGCTCTCCGTTAACCTCAGGACCTGTGGTGGCCTCAACTCCTACTCTTTGTTTGACATTTGGGGGGCATCAAGAACACGTTGCCTTTGATCTCATAGCCTCACCAAATCACATCATGATTTTGGGAATTCCCTGGTTAGCCCGACACAACCCCTATATCAATTGGGAAACACGAACTATATCCCTAACGTCTTCATTTTGTCAACAGAATTGTTATTCTACTACTTCTTATTGGACTCCAAAAAGGTCCTGTCAGTCAACTAAGGATAACACTAACTCTATCAATACTATCCAGGGGGTTCCAGATTGTTATCAGGAATATATCAGGATTTTTCAGAAACCTAGTAATCCTATTTTGCCACCTCATCGCAGTTATGACTGTGCTATTCCTTTAATTCCTGATGAAGTCGTTCCCTTCGGTCAAATGTATTCTCTGACAGACCAAGAAAAGAAGGTGTTAAGGGAATATTTAGACGACAACTTACACAACGGTTTGATTGCTCCTTCCACGTCCCCCGCTGGGGCTCCTCTCTTCTTCGTCCCAAAGAAGACTAAGGATCTGCGACCTTGTGTGGACTTTCGTGAACTCAACAGAATAACGATTAAGGATCGATATCCACTGCCTTTAATCAGAGATATACTGGATGCCATTCAAGGAGCCAAGATATTTACTAAATTAGACTTACGGGGTGCCTATCGTCTCCTTCGGATCAAGGAAGGAGATGAATGGAAGACTGCTTTCCGTACCCCTTTTGGGCACTATGAGTATCGTGTTATGCCCTTTGGACTGACCAACGCCCCTTCTGTTTTTCAATGATTTATGGATTCAGTGTTCTCTGATGTACTCAATCAATATGTAGTCATTTATTTGGATGATAACCTGATATATTCCCGTGATCCTGAGCACCATGTAGATCATGTCCTACAAGTCCCGGAAAGACTCAAGAAAAACCAATTGTGTTGTAAACCTGAGAAGTGTGAGTTCCATAAATCTGAAGTAAGGTATCTCGGGTTTTGTATTAATCAACACGGAATATCCATGGATCCTGACAAGGTCAGTGCCATATTAGATTGGCCTTCTCCAACGTCCATTAAAGAAACGCAATGTTTTCTTGGGTTATCAAACTTTTATCGTCAGTTTATTCAGAACTTTGCCCACCTACAAAGTTTCATAACACAAACAATTAAGAAAGAGAACCTGAAGAAGGGTTTCATTTGGACCAAGGAGGCTGAACATGCGTTTCAAGAATTAAAGACAGCCTTTACCCAAGCACCCGTGTTGCGTCATCCTGACAATACCAAGAAATTTATCGTCGTGACTGATGCCTCAGACAGAGCTATTGGAGCAGTTCTGCTGCAGAAGCAAGACAATGATGGATTGGAACATCCTATCTTTTATCTGTCGCATATTCTATCAGAGGCTGAACGAAATTATTCTGTACTGGAACGAGAACTACTCGCTCTCAAAGTAGCTTGTAAGGAATGGAGGCATTTCCTGATGGGTTCCAGAGAGCCTTTTGAAGCTAGGACTGATCACCGTAATCTCCAGTGTCTTCGGAGCTGTCAGTGTCGCAACAGTCGTCAGGCTCGATGGGCTTTCTTCTTTAGCCAGTACGATTTCGTGATCACGTACATACCTGGTTCCCAGAATTTAGTGGCAGATGCCTTATCCCGCAGATATCCTGACGTAGCCCAGAACTCCTCTCCACATCTTATTGAGTCTAGCAGGATCATCGGAGCTACTCAATCTTTTCAAGAACGCGTTCAATCCGAGTACCAGTTTCTGTCTGCTTCAGAATGGGATAAAGTGACTCCTTTTTTGCAGAAGAAGGACAACTACTTCTATCATCAACATGCTCTCTTCCTACCTACCAAGAAAGTGCAGACAGAAGCCCTGCAAATGTGCCATGATTCTCCTATAGCCGGTCATCGAGGTATCAGGAAGACCCAGGAACTGCTTCAGCGATCTTTTTGGTGGCCTTCGCTAAAGACAGACACTGAAACCTATGTGTCAGCATGCCCAGTCTGTGCCCAGACTAAGACACCCCGAACTAAGGTGGCAGGTTTATTGAGACCTTTACCGGTTCCTTCCGCTCCTTGGTGTACTCTATCCACGGATTTCATATGGTCTCTACCTACTTCCTCTGGTAACCAAGTAATCATGGTAACCGTAGATTCATTCACCAAGATGGCCCATTTTTCAGCCTTGAAGAAACTACCAACGGCCCCAGAAATGAGTCGCATTTTTCTACAAGATATTTTTCGCCTCCATGGTCTTCCTCTAGAGGTCATTTCGGACAGAGGGCCTCAATATGTATCACGTTTCTGGAGAGCCTTTTGTGCCTTCTTTAACATTGAGATTTCTTTATCCTCGGGTTTCCATCCACAAACGAATGGGCAAACTGAACGAGTGAATCAAGAACTTCAGCAGTATCTGAGATGTTACTGTAATGCCACACAAAGCAATTGGTCGGAATATCTTGCTCTTGCCGAGTTCTCCTATAACAACACAATACATAGTGCGACTAAGACCACACACTTTTATTGTACTTATGGATTTCATCCGAGGACTTTCACTACTGTTTCTCGAACATCCTCTTCTGTGCCTGCAGTCACTTCTTTTTCACGACAGATCCGTCGAATCCAGGGCCTACTTCACACTACTCTCCTAGCTTCGAAACAAGCTATGAAGCGAAAGGCGGATCGTTATCGGCAAGCCGCACCTTTGTATCAAGTGGGCCACAAGGTATGGCTTTCTTCCAGATTTCTACCATCCCGGTTTTCCACCAATAAGTTCAAACCACGTTTTTATGGACCCTTTCGAATTTTGACCATCCTGAATCCTGTAGTTGTGTGTCTCCGCTTACCTCATACCTGGAGGGTTCATCCTGTTTTCCATGTGTCCCAGTTAAAACCCTTTGTTCCTGATGCTTACCATCGCCAGTTCCAACGTCCACCTCCTCTTTCTATCAACGGACAGCCTGAGTATGAAGTCCAGGAGATCTGTGATTCCCGAATTTTTCGACGCAAACTACAGTTTTTGGTCCACTGGAAAGGATACCCCCTCAGTGACTGTTCGTGGGAAGATGCTTCCTCCGTCCATGCTCCCCGTTTGGTTCGCCTGTTTTTTGACAATCATCCTGACAAACCTGGAGCCTCGGGGAGGGGACCTACTGTAACGCCGTGCTCTGATGCGGCGTCTCTTTCTGTCCTCGCGGGTGGAACACGCTACCGATATTCGGAGCGCTGTTCTCCGTGTTTTTTGACTGTGCTTTCTGGGAAGCATGTATTTAGCTCCCGGTCGCGCTACACTTACTTGTAGCCTTTTTTCTTCTTTTATTGTTGGTGGTGGGTTTTTTGTTGGGCCTTTTGACTGTCTCTATCCATGTTGTGTCCATCTTGTCTTCTTCGTGTTTTTGTCCCAGCATGCTCTGTTTTTCTTTTATACTACTTCCTTTTTCCTATACTGGTCTATGGGCTTTTCCCAATCCAAGATGGTGTTACTTCCCTTTCCTGTGATGTCACTTCCCTTTTCTCAGTATATAAGTCAGTCAGTCTTGTTCCTCCTTGCGTTGCAAACCCTTCCTTCTGGTTGTGCTGTTCGCTCCTGTTCTTTGTTCCTGCTTTTGCCTTGGATATTTTTGCCTGTTCCTTTTTTCCTGCCTTGTACCCTGGATATTGCCTATTTTTGTTCCCTGTTGTCAAGTCCTGTTTTTTCTTGTTTTCCTTCAGGAGTTCCTGTTAGTGTTTTTTTCCCCAGTGTTGGGGTTTTTTCCCTCTGGGACTCCTTCTGGAGGATATGGTCTGCTTTGGCATAGCCTGTCAAGCGGCACCGTGGCTACTAGAAGGGGTCGCCCTTATCTGGGAACATCCAGGACCTGTAGAAGACTTGGTGTATTCGCCAATCCGAAATCCAGAGGTGAGAAGTCCAGCGCAGTACGTGACAAAAAGATGAAAGTGCCACGTCGGACATCTAACCAGGGGCAAAGTCAGCGATGGAGCGTGGGTCAGATACATGAAGTGTATTGGGTTCAGTCTCCTCTTGTCTTTGGACTTAGAAGAAATTATCAAGAAAAATATCTGAGAAGGTAAAGTTGAGCAGGGCAAGGCAGGTGGCACTATTCAAGGAAGTGGCGCCATCATTGGGGAGCCCCTGAACAAAGTCACTGTGAAGATTGTTTCCTACTGACTTAGGGTCTTTTTTAGAAGTTGAAAATCTCCAGCGGGACAAGGCTGCAGACTAGCCGCCGAGGGCTCCACAAGGCCGGATACCCCTTCTGTAAGTATCCACTGAACAGGATTTACTGCTGCAGAGAAGAACATAGTGGAAGCTGCTGCAAAATTCAGGCCAACCGGTGATGACCCTGGGCAGATCGACGAGCAGGTTGATCCTAATCTCCTCTCGGTTCTCAGAGCAATTTTTGGCCAAAAAGTCCAAGGCTTTGGGCTATCTGGGCACCTTTAGCCCCACTTCCAAGGGTCCAGGACTGAAGAAGCACCAGTTGGAGGGTCAGAACTCACTAAGGTAGGATCTATGTGTGGGATCAAGATGGTTGGAGCCTTTTTTGTCCCTGAGGCTCTGATTAGGAGGCCAGCCAACTAGCCCTTGAAGTCAGTTCTGAAAGTCCTCGGTTCAAGGTGAAGAGCCAGGCCCAACAGCAAGGCAGACATGTGGGGCTCAGAGCACGATTCAGGCAGTCCTTCTTGGTGCTGCAAAGCAGTTCCTCTGAAGTGAACAGCAGGAGCAGCTAGTCCTCTTGGAGTCCTTCCACAGGTCCAGGAGTGAACTGAAGAGTGGGTTTGAGGGTCCTACCTTTATACCTGATTAGTGACGTAAAGTAAAATGATAGGGTCCCCATGCAGAAAGTGAAGGGGTGGCCCTGAAGCTCCCATATCTCACTGATATTCTGCGGCCTTGGGTGGAATGGTGTCCTCTAAAGGATTTGCAGGCCCCGGAATGGTTGGGGGCTTACCTGAGCAGCCTGGGCTACAGAACTCTGTGTTACACCCCTGTACCTGGCGGGTTCTTAGAAGCAGGGAAAGTTTCTACAAATTCCCCTTTCAAAAGTGCTTGGAATTTCTCACGTCCTTGCCTTGATCTCAGTTTGTCTGCATGCACAAAACACTAGAGTGAAGTTCTTTGTGTGAAGTCAAGGCTCATTTGCAAGTGGGGCAGAGCCCAGCTCCACCCCCATCCTGCCTGTGATGTCCCATCCAGGCACACCTAATCCCTCTATTGTCTGTCTGTCTGGGAAGAATATACATAAGCCAAATGCCAACTACACCAGTCATATGACACAGGAACAGGCTATAGGTACCAAATAGGACAGGAAAATACCAACTTCCTAGTCAAACGTTAGCACTTATTAAATGTAATGAGATAACCACTGTTATCCTATGAGAAAGTTAGGCCTCACAGTAGTGAAAAATAAATTTGGGAATTTTTCACTACCAGGACAACTTTTTAATTACAATGCACCCAGCCCTAGGGGCTGTTTAGAGCCTACCCTAGGGGTGACATATATGTAAACAAGCATTGGGAAAGCCAATAGGTTTCACCTATACTCAATCTATTACTTTGTCAATTTATTTTTTTTTTTTTACATATTGCACAGCAAACATATTGGAGAGCAATCAATCAGTTTTTGTAAAGCACAACTACTCACCCATGAGGGTCTCAAGGCGCTGGGGGAGGGACAGGGCCTCATCCGAAGAGCCAAGTCTTGAGGTTCTTCTTGAAGATGGTAAGTGATGGGCTTTGTCTGAGGTGCATGGGTAGGTTGTTCCAGCTCTTAGCTGCGAGGTAGGTGAAAGACCTTCCTCAGGCGGTGGTTTTCCGTATGCGTGGGATGGTGGCTAGTAACTGTTGGGCAGAGCGGAGGGGTCTGGCGGGGTTATGGAAGGAGATGCGATGGTTCAGGTAGGCTGGTCTGATGTTTTGAATGGCCTTGTAGGTGTGGGTGAGTAGTTTGAAGATGATTAGTTTCTCCACCAGGAGCCAATAGAGGGTCCCCAGGTGCTGGGAGATATGTTCCTGGCGGGGGAGGTTCAGGAGTAGTCTGGAAGTGGCGTTTTGGATGAACTGCAGTTTCCTGATGTTTTTTGTTGTGGTGCCAGCGTAGAGTGCGTTGCCGTAGTCGAGCTTGCTTGTGACTAAGGCGTGGCTGACTGTCTTGCAGCAGTTGACTTGGATCCATTTGAAGATTTTGTGGAGTTGGCAGAGGGCGTGCCAGCAGGAGGAGGTGACCGCGTCTACCTGACGCATCATTGATAGGGAAGAGTCGAGGATGATTCCTAGGTTGCGGGCGTGGTCAGTTGCAGAAGGCGGGGCGCTGAGTGATGTTGGCCACCAGGAGTCATCCCAGGCTGAAGTGGAGTTTCCAAAGATGATAACTCGTCTTTTCTGAGTTGAGCTTGAGGCAACTCTCTCTCATCCAGGCAGCGACGGTTTCCATTCCTGTGTGGAAGTTCCTCTTGGCCTCGTCCGGGTATTCAGTGAGGGATATGATGAGTTTGTGTCATCGTTGTATGACATGATGTTCAATCCGTGGCCTCTGACGATGGCTGCAAGCGGGGCCATGTAGACATTGAAGAGAGTCGGTTCAGGGAGGATCCCTGAGGAACTCAGCTGCTGACGTCTGTTGGTTTGGATGTGTAGGGTGGGAGCCTGACTCTCTGTGTTCTTCCGGAGAGGAATGAGTGGATCCATTGCAAGGCTTTTCCACGGATTCCTGCATTGTGGAGTCTGGTGCTGCGTTGTGGCCACGGTCGAGGAGTGTGCGGATTTTATCAGTGGCTGCAAGAAGAGCTGTCTCCGTGCTGTGGTTGCTGGGGAAGCGAGACTGGGAGGTGTCCAGTGAGTTGTTGTCTTCGATGAATTGCCGCAGCTGTGAGTTGATAGCCTTTTCCAGTACTTTGGCCAGGTAGGATAACAGCCAGATGGGCCAAAAATTCTTTAGTTGTGTTGGGTCGGCCAAGGGTTTCTTCAGGAGGGGGCATACCTTGGCGTGTTTCCAGTCTTCGGGGAAGGTGGCTGTGTTGATAGTGCAGTTCAGCATCTTGCGGAGCTTGGGGGCGATGGATGTGCTGGCTCTGTTGTAGATGTGGTGGGGGCAGGGGTCTGTGGGAGCTCTGAAGTGAGTGCTGTTCATGATGTTTTCAATTTCTTCAGTGGTGAGAGTGGACCAGCTGTGGATGGTTAGGGTGGGTTCCGGGGGGGCTGGGTCGGTCGTAGGTTCTGATGCTGGGCGGGTTCTGATGCGGGGAGGAGCGGGGGTGAAAAACATACTGTTCTGTGCCGACTGGCACGGTCAACAAATAAGACTATGCTGAGCATACATTCTGCTGACTGCAACTTTAATAAACATCAAACATAAGATGTTCTTTGGCATGTTCCACTCTCTCAAAAATATTTTGAGTCATTTGCATCCTGGAAGCCTATTTTGAGCTTTTTAGCAGACTTACAATAGTGTCCCAACTGTTATGAATGTTTATGGATTCAATTATAGAGTTTGCGTGGAGTTGCAATCAAAAAAGGGGCTCCACAACATAGGAATTCGCCACAAAGCCTTAGACTGGCTCACCTCCTTCCTCACCAACCGGACCCAGAGAGTCCGCCTTCCACCTTTCCACTTCACCGCTACCAAGATTATCTGCAGAGTCCCCCAAGGGTCATCCCTCAACCCCACACTCTTCAACATTTACATAATCCTCCTAGCCAACATCCTCCGACCACACTGATTCACCATCCTCTCCGACGCAGATGACACCCAACTCATCTTCTCCCTCACCCGCAACCCCACCACCGCCAAAACCAACCTACACGCTGCTCTCCTCGACACCGCCAACTGGATGACAACTAACCACCTCAAGCTTAACTCCAACAAAACCGAGATCATCATCTTCAGCCCCAACAAAACCATATGGGACGACTCCTGGTGGCCCACCACCCTAGGCCCCGCACCCACCCCCGCAAACCACGCACGCAACCTCAGCATCATCCTGGACACCTCCCTCTTCATGACACAACAAATCAATGCACTAACCTCCTCCTGCTTCCACACACTGCGCACTCTAAAAAATCCTTCAAATGGATTCCTCCAGAGACCAGGAAGACAGTCACCCATGCACTCATCAGCAGCAGACTTGACTACGGTAACGCCCTCTACGCCGGCACCACACTCAAACTCAAACGCAAACTCCAGAGAATCCAGAACACAGCCGCACGCCTCGTCCTTGGCCTCCCCCGCCACAAACGAATCTCACCACACCTCAAATCTCTTCACTGGGTCCCCATAGACAAGAGAATCACTTTCAAGATCCTCATCCACGCACACAAATCCCTCCACAACACCGGCCCGATCTACCTCAACGAAAGAGTGAACTTCCACACTCCCACCAGCAACCTCCGATCAGCCGACCTCGCACTAGCTACAGTCCCCCGCATCCATCGAACCACCACAGGAGGCAGGGCCTTCTCCTACCTTGCCCCCACAACCTGGAACTCCCTCCCCACCAACCTCCGAAAAACCAAAGATCTCCTACTCTTCAGAAAAAATTTCAAGAAATGGCTGTTCGAACAGTAACCCCCCCTTCACCCCCCCTCCTCACTAGCGCCTTGAGACCCTCACGGGTGAGTAGCGCGCTCTATAAAAAATTTTGATTGATTGATTGATTGATTGAAAGTGTTTACTTCCGCTGCACAGCACACAATTTGGGGCCTCTTACTCACATAGGATAAACTTTAGAATATGAAGATGTGCATGTTCATATATGATTCAGTTAGGAAACCTGCATTATAAAGAGGGCGGCTGAAGAGTATGTGAGAGACATGTGTGCCACTTATGAATATTCAGAATCTGAATGCGCACCCATTTTGTCCAGATAGGTTAGCCCTCAACCCACTTTTAGCTGCAGCTGAAATCCAGAGGAAGAAGAGCAGAACTGTGGGCCCTATTCATATCGATAGCTGCAAATGTTCGCACCCCTTGAATTGTGATTGAGACTCGAGTGCCCTTTACATGCCTAGTGCTGTGTCATTGTCATTAGAAAAAAACACACCAGCATGAATGTTCGTACCACTTGAACTGCATGCATGACACCCGAGCACTGTAGACTCCAGGTGCTGTTTACATGCGGAAGGTGGGCTGTTCATTAAACTGAAGCCTCACGGATAAACTGTGGAGTGTCCACCCCACAAAACTGTTGCCATTTTGAACGCACACTATCACAATTCGGGTATGCAGAATAAAGTCAAATAAATGTATTTTTTTTTTAACTACGGGAGGGTGGGAGGTGACTTGGCTTGTCTAGGTGGCCTGCCTGCTGCAGGTTGGGGATATAAGGGATGGCCTGCAGCTAAAGACGCCTCCCGTGCCCTACCGTCCCCCACTCCTGAGGTGTAGAAGGCTGGCCTGGCTTATAGTGGGTACGTCATGGTACTTACACCTTGTGCCAGGTCCAGTTAGCCCTTATTAGTAGAATAGAGGTGTTTCTAGCCGCTTAGGCTGTTAGAGGTAGCTATGGCAAAGCAGCTTAGGCTGAACTAGGAGACATGCAAAGCTCCTACTATACCACTTATATCATATAGCACAATATCATAAGAAAACACAATACTCAGAGCTACCAAAAATAAAGGTACTTTATTTTAGTGACAATATGCCAAAAGTATCTCAGAGGATACCCTCACTTAGGAGGTAAGTAATATACACAAATTATATGTACACAAACCCAAAACAGGTAAGTAATAGTAAGAAAAGTAGTGCAAACAATGTAGAATCACAATAGGATGCAATAGGTAGACATAGGCCTAGGGGCAACACAAACCATATACTCCAAAAGTGGAATGCAAATCATGAATGGACCCCAGGCCTATGGGAGGTTGTAGAGGGTAGCTGGCACTGTGAGAAAACAGTAAGGGTGTCCAAAATACCCCACCCGAGACCCCGAAAAGTAGGATAAAGTTACCCTACTACCCCAGAAAGACAGTATAGTCGAGATAGGGGATTCTGCAAGAACCACAACGAATATGACACTAAACCACTACTACCTAAACAACTACTACTTAAACAACGACTTCCCAACACCGAAAAAACGTATAAAACGAATTATTTTACAACAAAGTCTAAACAACGAAAAAAAACATTAACTAAATTATTCCTGAACAACGAACACCTATTTAACGACTGCGAAAACCACTAAATCACGAATATTCCACGAAACCACTACTATGTAAACCACGACTACCTAAACAACGACTCCCCAAATAACTACTACCTAAACAACGACTACCCCAAAAAAATATTACCTAAATAACAACTACCCAAATAACGAATACCCAAACAAACTACTACCCAAACAACGAATACTTAAACAACGAATCCTAAAATAACTACTACCCAAACAAACGACTAGCCAAACAACGAATACCCATACAAATACTACCCAACACCGAAAACGCCTAAACACCTAATATATTTAAAACGAACTCCAAACAACGAAAAATATTAATAATTAATATCACAACTAAACAATAACGATTAATAAATAAAATATTAAAACCACTACAGTACTGCGTAAAAAATAAACGAAATCGAAAATAACAATATATTTCCTACATACAAAAAACAAAACATCACAAAAATCCAAAACATATAAACACCGTTTTAAATCAAAATAAATAATACTTAAATAATTATAAAACAAACACAACACTAAAAAAAAAACCTACATAAAACGATAGTCCTACAACACTTTCTACATGACCCAGGAAGTACTTCCTCTACTAAACAAACGAGAACGAACATAAAAAAAAAAAAAACTACAAAACAAATACACTCCACAATTATATATATCTAACATCACAAACAAATTCATAATAAAAAAACACATCGAAAACACATTCAATTTACAAATAAAACAATACTTACAAAAACACATATAAATACCAACGACCTCCATTTTCTACTCATTACTTAACCGAACAACTTACAGAGAAGACGAGCATATCACTACGGAAAAGAATTAAAATATAATTCATCCAACACCGCCATCTACTGAGATAACAAGGTAAAATATCCATAAATAAATATAAACCACAGCTAAAATAATATATAATTAATGTACCTTTCATACTATTTTGTTACAGGCATAAATATCAAGAATCTGACCAAAAAGATAAACACCACACCTTCACCATCAAAGGTAAACCATTACCATTATTCAAAAACAATTTCACTAAACCATAAACAATTGCATTAAAATAATTGTTAAATAACGAATACCATAATATAATTAAAATATATATATAAAATATTAAATCTACTAATTAGTTAAAAATAAAAATTAATTCACCTAATAAATTTAACCAAAAACCAAATATTATTCACCAAATTTCAAACCTACTAAAAAAATTACTTCTAAATCAAAAAATAATAATTAATAAAACAAAAGAATAAACTAAATAATACACTCTTTCTTATTTCTTACAGACTCCAAGAACCCCAAAAAACACCAGAAGACATAAAAAAGTGAAATAAATCAATTACAAAAAAAATAACATCTGAAATAAGAAAATAAACTCAAAGTAAGTATAATATTTTCATTATAACATACAACCAGATTTTCTAGTTAAATAAAACTAAACAAACATTCTTATTCAAATACCCCTTAACTTAACACCAAACACATAAATTCAATAAAATTAAAAACACTTCACAAACACAGTACATATATTATATAAAAAAAATAACTATTACAACTCCACCAAACACTTACCTCTAACCAGCTGCTGGACTATAAACATAAATAAATTTCACAACAAAACACCAACTTCCAAAACATCTAGTACCTTAACAACAAGGACAGAACACCAACCTTGTTCTTACTACTAATAATTTTACCACAAATGCCTTAACAACAATATTTCATTGTAAAAGCATTCTTAATAAAAGCATTACTAATAATCACCATTCACCCTACATCCCTCACCTCACCCCACCCCCCCAAACACACCCCAAAACCTAAAACCCCCTGACCCCCCACCCCCTCCCCAAAACCAAAAACGCCCCACCCCCCCAACCCCACCCCAAAACCTAAAACCCCCTAACCCCCACCTCCTCCCCAAAACCAAAAACGCCCCACCCCCAACCCACCCAAAAACCTAAAACCCCCAAACCTCCCACCCCCTCCCCAAAACCAAAAACACCCCACCCTCCCAAACCCACCCCAAAACCTAAAACCCCCTGACCCCCCACCCCCTCCCCAAAACCAAAAATGCCCCAAACCCCAACCCCACGCCAAAACCGAAAACCCCCTAACCCCCCACCCACTCCACAAAACCAAAAACACCCCACCCCCCCAACCCCACCCCAAAACCTAAAACCCCCTCACCCTCCACCACTTCCCCAAAACCAAAAACGCCCCACCCCCAACCCCACCCCAAAACCTAAAACCCCCTCACCCTCCACCACTTCCCCAAAACCAAAAACGCCCCACCCCCCCAACCCCATCCCAAAACCTAAAACCCCCTTACCCTCCACCCCCTCCCCAAAACCAAAAACACCCCACTCCCCCAAACCCACCACAAAACCTAAAACCCCCTCACCCCAACCCCCTCCCCAAAATCAAAAACGCCCCACCCCCCCAACCCCACCCCAAAACCTAAAACCCCCTTACCCCAACCCCCTCCCCAAAACCAAAAACGCCCCACCCCTCCAACCCCACCCCAAAACCTAAAACCCCCTAACCCCCCACCCCTCCCCAAAACCTAAAACCTAAAACCCCCCACTAACCTAATTACCTCAATAAATAACACACAATCACCAAATATAAAAGATAACAAACCACCTACACCAAACACTTACAAATAGAACACATTATATATTAATTAACTTACTAAGTAGTAAACTAAATCCACCACAAATTTAATAATAAAAACTGCAAACTTCTTTTAACCTATTTCTTTTATATTATTTACAGATATTTCACAAATGGCATCGCAAGGAGAAGCAAGTTACATAACCTCAAGAACCGGAAACCAGCTACTAAAATATGAAGGTTATCTTTATTGCAGAGACAAGGTTGTCAACCTCAGGAGCCATTGGAGGTGTGTACAATTCTACTCTTCACATTGTAGAGGCAGAGCTGTAACTCTAGAAAACACAGTTGTTAGGACATCAGATCACAACCACTCTGCCTCTGCAATATAAATTGAGATAAGAGAAAACATACAAAAAATAAAAAACATTGCACACACCTCCAATGACTCCTGCGGACAAGTTATAAGGGAGGTAGTACAATATATTCCAGTACAGATTTCTGGTAGCATGCCTTCTGTACCAAACCTTAGGAGAATATTTCAACGAGAAAGACTGGCAAGTAATCCCCAACATATAACACCACAAACCTATGAAGACATTAACATCCCCCCAGAACTAACAATTACCTTCTCCAAAGAAACTTTCCTCATTCACGACAACGAAAACCCTCAAAAAAGAATTTTAATATTCAGCACAACATCCAATTTACTAATCCTACAAAATAGTGAAATTTGGATGATGGATGGAACTTTTAAATCTACACCCCATCCATTCACTCAAATTTACACCATACATGCCACAAAAAATAACACTACAATCCCCCTAGTGTATGCATTACTACCTGATAAACATTCCTCTACATACAATGAATTTTTATCAACAATCAAAAACAAAACATTAAATAAAACACCTAGAAAAGTAATACTAGATTTCGAATTATCAATGATAAATACAATGCTAAAAATATATCCACAAACCCAAATTCAAGGATGCTTTTTCCACTTTTCACAAGCATATTGGCGTAGAATACAAAAATCATCCCTACGTAGAGAATATTTCTCTGATTGCATACTACAATTTGAATTAAAAAAACTCACAGCATTATGCTTTGTACCACCTACAAAAGTAGATGAGTATTACACCGCAATAACAGAATCTAACTATTATACACAAAATGAAGACAAATTAGAACCCTTACTAAATTACTTCGAAGAAACCTGGATTGGACACCTAAACAGATCTGGTCGCAGACGAAAACCAAGATTTCCAATAGAATGGTGGAACTGCTACCAAACCTGTTTAGAAGGTGGTGCAAAGACTAATAATGCCATTGAAGGATGGCACAACGCCTTCAATAAAGTAGTAGGTAAACCCCACCCAAACCTGTATCATTTCTTGGAAATTTTGAAAAAGGAACAAAGTTTCCAAGAAATGAGACTTGCTCAATCACTGTCAGGTAACCTGAACCCACGCACAAGTAAAAAAAAGCAAAGAAATGACCGAAAGAATTTTGGCAAAAATACAACAATTTGATACAATAACACCATCAGAGTACCTCAACAGTCTAGCATATATTCTACATTACTAACAACCACTAACCTACTGAAAAATTACTTGCCAGTTCTAAAAAACACCAAACACCATCAATTAAATTGGCATTTTTCAAAAAAAATTTACACTAAATTTACACAACAAAAATTGTTCTTACCTTTCAAGTTTTCATGTCTTTATCCAAACATGTGATGCTGAATAAATCTTCTTCATTAATATAGAAAGAAGCATCTCATACTTAGAAAAGAAAAAAAGATATAAAAAACAACTCTATATACTATAAAAACAATGAAAGAAATAAAATATAATACTTTACCAAACCAGAAATTCGAGAAATATCTAAAAACGTAAAATACCAAATATACTTTTTTTTACCAAAAAAAAAGCAAAAAAAATTAATCACCTACTAACCAAAGCCACATCATTAATTAAAACATTAACTATCAAGAAAAAGACATGAAAACTATATAAAGGATACTACTAACACAAAATAAAAAAATTATCACAAAACCTATTAATCCCAAAACTAAATTTATCAAAAAAATATACATTTCTTTCCAACTACTACAAAAGCAGTATAATCATTTGTAAGATAAAACACTGCTAAACAAATTTGTTTACTTTTACGAAACCACTATCGTATTAAAAAAATATACGATAACAAATAATTAAACATAAGAAACATAACAAACACCGAAAATCTACTACCTACCTTATAACTACCTCCAACAACTATTTCTGTAATAAAAATACCCTACTGCATACTGTAAAAAAAATTATAATCCCACTTACCTGAACGAGGTCTCCGCTTCCGTCCTATCTTGACCGCGATGCTCCACCGACTGAACACAGAAGACGTCAAACAACGTAAACACGGAAGCGCACTAAAAATAGAAAACGGACTATTTCACTCATAGACTATAATAGGGAAAATAAGAAAATACCACAGAAAATAGATAAAGAAATATATAAAAATAAATAAAAAAATTATATAAATCTGTAAATATCAAACAATAATTTAAAACATTTTTTTTGCATTTTTTAAACTTGATTATGTTCAAAATAAAAAATATATAGAAAAAAAGAATGGTATTTTTATTTTTTTTAAATTACATTTACATGAAAAAAAACATTATTGCAAATGCAAACATTTCTAACACCAAAAAAAAAAAAATCTATATATAATCTACAAATAATTATTTAATTAATTAATTTTTAGAAATAATATTAAGACAAATTAATATATGTATACAATTAAACATTCAAAAAAATAATTACAAAATATGAATAATATTAATTACATCAGATCAAAAAAAATAAATCAAAATAAAAAATAAAAAACATTTTAACAAATTTTAAAAATCACAATTTCTTTTTTAAATCTACTAAATATTTAAAATAAAAAAATGTAACATTATTATATTCCAAAATCTACTATACCAACTACTATACTATTACAAAATCAAATATACATTTTTAAACATAACTATTTTTAAACACAATTATTTTTACACCTTCAATAACAACAACAAAACAACCCTACATCCCCTATATCCCACCCCTAATTCTAAATATACTTTCAATAAAAAAAATAAAAAAATAACCAAATACAATAAATAATAACAGACTACTAATATACTTCCCACCCATAACTTCTAGATCGCATATGTCCCACCCCTAAACCCACAACATAAATTCCAAATTTTAATAAAATACAATAACGTAAATTAATACCCAAGTATTAATACACTTCCCCACCCATAACCCCTACATCCCATATATCCCACACCAAAACCCACAACATAAATTGCTAAATTTAATAAAATACAATTACTTAAATTAATACCCAAGTATTAACACACTTCCCCACCCATAACAACCACAACCCATACATTCCAAAAATTAATCCACAATATACCCTTAATAAAAGATAAAAAAAATACTTAAAGTCCTAATAAAATACTCAAATATGAATATACTACCCCACACCAATTTCACAAAACAAAACAAAAATACCCAACTATGTAAATTAACACCCAATTACTAATACACTTTACCACCCATAAGCCCTACATCCTATATATCCTGCACCTAAAACCACAACATAAACTACAATATAAAAAAAATACAAGTACTTAAATTAATACCTGAGTATTAATACACTTCCCCACCCATAACCCCAACATCCCATATATCCCACCCCTAAACCCACAACATAAATTACAACATATAAAAAACACAAGTACTTAAATTAATACCTAAGTATTAATACACTTCCCCACCCATAACCCCAACATCCCATATATCCCGCCCCTAAACCCACAACATAAATTAGAACATATAAAAAACACAAGTACTTAAATTAATGCCTGAGTATTAATACACTTCCCCACCCATAACCCCAACATCCCATATATCCCACCCCTAAACCCACAACATAAATTACAACATATAAAAAAACACAAGTACTTAAATTAATACCTGAGTATTAATACACTTACCCACCCATAACCCCAACATCCCATATATCCCACCCCTAAACTCACAACATAAATTACACCATATAAAAAAACACAAGTACTAATACACTTCCCCACCCATAACCCCTACATCCCATATATCCCGCCCCTAAACCCACAACGTAAATTACACCATATAAAAAAACACAAGTTCTAAAATTAATACCTGAGTATTAATACACTTCCCCACCCATAACCCCTACATCCCATATATCCCGCCCCTAAACCTACAACATAAATTACAACATATAAAAAAACACAATTACTTAAAATAATACCTGAGTATTAATACACTTCCCCACCCATAACCCCTACATCCCATATATCCCAACCCTAAACCCACAACATAAATTACACCATATAAAAAAACACAAGTTCTAAAATTAATGCCTGAGTATTAATACACTTCCCCACCCATAACCCCTACATCCCACATATCCCGCCCCTAAACCTACAACATAAATTACAAAATATAAAAAAACACAATTACTTAAAATAATACCTGAGTATTAATGCACTTCCCCACCCATAACCCCTACATCCCATATATCCCGCCCCTAAACCAACAACTTAAATTACAACATATAAAAAAACACAATTATTTAAATTAATACCTGAGTATTAAAACACTTCCCCACCCATAACCCCTACATCCCACATATCCCGCCCCTAAACCCACAACATAAATTACAAATTATAAAAAAACACAATTACTTAAAATAATACCTGAGTATTAATACACTTCCCCACCCATAACCCCTACATCCCATATATCCCGCCCCTAAACCAACAACTTAACTTACAACATATAAAAAAACACAATTACTTAAATTAATACCTGAGTATTAAAACACTTCCCCACCCATAACCCCTACATCCCATATATCCCGCCCCTAAACCAACAACATAAATTACAACATATAAAAAAACACAAGTACTTAAATTAATACCTGAGTATTAATACACTTCCCCACCCATAACCTCTACATCCCATATATCCCGCCCCTAAACCCACAACATAAATTACACCATATAAAAAAACACAAGTACTTAAAATAATACCTGAGTATTAATACAATACCCCACCCATAACACCCACAACCCATAGAATCCATTACTTAATCCACACAATATACTTTAAAAAACTAAACATAGAATAATTAAACCCTAAACAAATAAAAAACAAAACACAAAACTCACCTTAAAATTCATCAAAAAATAATTCACTTACTTTAAAATTCATTGTTCTGGCATTAGTTGTTAAGGTAAAATCGTTGTTAAACCAGTAGTTGTTCAAAACTTCGTTGTTAAGACCCAGTAGTTCTTCGAGATTCGTTGTTAAAGCAAGTAGTAATTCAAACGTAGTTGTTAAGGTTGTTTCCCACCACAACTGCTACCAAAGCACTGAAGATGGATTCCTGGACCTGAGGACCTGTAAAAGAAGGGGACCAAGTCCAAGAGTCACGCAAGTGTCCAGGAGGGGCAGGAGCCCACTAAACCCCGGATGAAGGTGCAAAAGGGCTGCCTCTGGGTGGAAGAAGCTGAAGATTCTGCAACAATGGAAGGTGCCAGGAACTTCTCCTTTGGTCAGAAGATGTCCCACAGTGTGCTGGAGGATGCAGGAGTGTTTCCACGCAGAAATACCGCAAACAAGCCTTGCTAGCTGCAAGAGTTGCGGTTGAGGATTTTGGGTGCTGCTGGGGACTAGGAAGGACCAGGATGTCGCCCCTTGGAGGAGGAGACAGAGGGGGCACTCAGCAACTCAGAGAGCCCCCACAGAAGCAGGCAGCACCTGCAGAAGTACCGGAACAGGCACTTAGAAGACCTGAGGGCAGCGGTCAACTCAGAGTCACAAAGGAGGGTCCCACGACATCGGAGTCCAACTCAGTGAGTTGGGCAATGCAGGACAGAGTGCTGGGGACCCAGGCTAGGCTGTGCACAAAGGAAGTCCTGGAAAAGTGCACAGAAGCCGGAGCACCTGCAAATCACGCAGTACACAGGTTTGCTGTCTGGCGTGGGAAGGCAAGGACTTACCTCCACCAAATTTGAACAGAAGGGCCACTGGACTGTGGGAGACACTTGGACCCAGCTCCTGTGTTCCAGGGACCACGCTCGTCAGGGTGAGAGGGGACCCAGAGGACTGGTGATGCAGAAGTTTGGTGCCTGCGTTGGCAGGGGGAAGATTCCGTCGACCCACAGGAGATTTCTTCTTGGCTTCCAGTGCAGGGTGAAGGCAGACAGCCCTCAGAGCATGCACCACCAGGAAACAGTCTAGAAAGCTGGCAGGATGAGGCGCTACAATGTTGCTGGTAGTTGTCTTGCTACTTTGTTGCAGTTTTGCAGGCGTCCTGGAGCAGTCAGCGGTCGATCCTGGGCAGAAGTTGAAGAGGGAAGTGCAGAGGATCTCTGGTGAGCTCTTGCATTCGTTATCTGAGTAATAGCTCAGAGGAGAGACCCTAAATAGCCCAAAAAGGAGGTTTGGTTACTGCGAAAGGAGGCTTGGCTACTAAGAGAGGTAAGCACCTATCAGGAGGGGTCTCTGACGTCACCTGCTGGCACTGGCCACTCAGAGCTGCCCATTGTGCCCCAACACCTCTGAATCCAAGATGGCAGAGGTCTGGGACACACTGGAGGAGCTCTGGGCACCTCCTCTGGGAGGTGCTGGTCAGGGGAGTGGTCACTCCCCTTTCCTTTGTCCAGTTTCACGCCAGAGCAGGGCTGGGGGATCCCTGAACCGGTGTAGACTGGCTTATGCAGAGATGGGCACCATCTGTGCCCATCAAAGCATTTCCAAAGGCTGGGGGAGGCTACTCCTCCCCAGCCCTTCACACCTATTTCCAAAGGGAGAGGTTGTAACACCCTCTCTCAGAGGAAATCCTTTGTTCTGCCTTCCTGGGACCAGGCTGCCCAGGGCCCAGGGGGGCAGAAACCTGTCTGAGGGGTTGGCAGCAGCAGTGGAGACCCCGTAAAGGCAGTTTGGCAGTACCCGGATTCTGTGCTAGAGTCCCGGGGATGCATGGAATTGTCCCCCCAATACCAGAATGGTATTGGGGTGACAATTCCATGATCATAGACATGTTACATGGCCATGTTCGGAGTTACCATTGTGATGCTACATACAGGTAGTGACCTATATGTAGTGCACGCGTGTAATGGTGTCCCCGCACTCACAAAGTCCGGGAAATTTGCCCTGAATGATGTGGGAGCACCTTGGCTAGTGCCAGGGTGCCCACACACTAAGTAACTTGGCACCTACCCTTTACCAAGTGAGGGTTAGACATATAGGTGACTTATAAGTTACTTATGTGCAGTGAAAATGGCTGTGAAATAACGTGGACGTTATTTCACTCAGGCTGCAGTGGCAGTCCTGTGTAAGATTTGTCTGAGCTCCCTATGGGTAGCAAAAGAAATGCTGCAGCCCATAGGGATCTCCTGGAACCCCAATACCCTGGGTACCTAGGTACCATATACATGGGAATTATAAGGGTGTACCAGTGTGCCAATGAGAATTGGTAAAATTAGGCACCAGCCTGCAGTGACAATTTTAAAGCAAAGAGAGCATAAACACTGAGGTTCTGGTTAGCAGAGCCTCAGTGATACAGTTAGGCACCACACAGGGAACATATACAGGGCACACTTATGAGCACTGGGGCCCTGCCTGGCAGGATCCCAGTGACACATAGGCAAAAACAAACATACATACAGTGATAATGGGGGTAACATGCCAGGCAAGATGGTACTTTCCTACATGAGGTGAAGCTGATGAAGGCTGGTGGAGGAGCCAGCGAACGAGTGGGTGCAAGAGGGGCACCAGGAGCACAGGAGGTCTTCAAGGCGGTGTGTTAGTTGCAGTTCCTGGCCGGCACTTTACCTCTTTGTTGGCCGCCGCGAAAGCACTGATATACCGGAGTCTGCAAAAGGCACCAAGCACGCACACGGCTGGATTCCACCGCCAAAACAGCTTCTGTGGTCCAGTTGCATCGGGCTTCTGTCTTCAGGCGGCCTTGGACAGAGACTCCACTGGGGCTGGGGTGCAAAGTTGCCAGCCTGCCTTGCTCCTCGCGCTGGATGGAACATCCACATAGGTAGCAAGGCCAGGTCTGGGTTAGAACTCGCCATCTGAGGCCTCAACATTTCTCCCCGCAACCTTTGGGAAGCAGCAGCAGGTGAATCCCAAGTGGGCATGTCTGCAGTGTGCTACCGCTAATTGAAAGAGAGATCAGTTATCACTAAACATGCAACAACAGAGTATGCGGAAAACAAAATATACAAGAAAACTACACTCAAAAGCAACAACTTATATATCAGTGAAGCAGTTTATTATTCATGTTATAGTTAATGAATACTTTGAACAGCGAAGGAGATGTCATAGATCGAGCAGTGTAAACACGGAACACATCTGCTCATTCTATGCCTGGAGTGCGGCCATAGAATGAAAAAAAGTAGATCAGAAGCGCAACGCTACTGAAATGACACTGGCTGCCAGCCAATCATCACCAACCGGAAAGGGTACTTTGTCTGAGCTCCAGGAAACAGACAAATCCAACGAAGCCGAGGAACGAAGTTAGGAGGAGCAACAAGATGACATCAGAGGCTGCTGCTGACCAATTAGAAGCAAGAAAAAGAGAGTGACACGGGAAGCTGACCAATGGTAAGTAATGGGAAGGCTAAGGGTGGGATGTAAACCCCTTTAAGAATTTTTTTTTTTTTAACACAAAAGATTTTGCCACAGCAAGCACTGTGCAGGCGAACATAAAAAGGGTGGTTTGAGGCTTGGCAAGGGGGTTGTCTTTCCAAGTCGATTGGCTGTTTAAAACTGCTAACAGCTGCAAGGCAGGTCTGAGACATGTTCTGTGGGGCTACTTAAGTGGATGGCACAATAAGTACTGAAGGCCACTAGTAGCAATTACTTTATCCACAAAGATATATGGTATACCGTGTTACTAGGGACTTATAGGCAAACTAAACATGGCAATCACTTGCAGGCCAACTTCACCATGTTTTTAGGGAGTGAGCACAAGCACTTGACACTGGTTAGCAGTCCTAAGGCCAGCAAAAACTAATTCAGCAAAAATAGGAGTGAAGGCAAAATGTTTGCAGAAGACCACCCTAAGGCTGAAAGGTTTAACACCATTTATTATCTAGATTGATTTGTGGGTTAAAATGGGCTTCCAATGCAGCCAGTGCTTTTTCACAATTTCCATTACCTATGCCAGTAAGGTTGAGGAATAGCTTATTTCCTTCCTGCTTAGTGTGACTGGAGCAACCATTTTACCACACCTTTGCGGTCACCATGAAGAACAGATTACTTACCTTCGGTAACGCATTATCTGGTAGAGACTCTATCTAGATACAGATTCCTTACCTTTGAATTTCCTGGCGTGAGCTTCGAATCCGTAATCTTTTTGCTGAGCAATACACTTTGCGTGCTGTCGGGTGGCGTTGTTCGGTTCCGTGTGCGTCGTCCGGCTCCGCATGGCTTCATCAGCGTCATTATAACCATTTGTGACGTCACGGTCATCTATATAGATGCCACCTCAGCACGCGTAGGTCAGTTCTTTTATCCACAAAACTTCCATGCCAAAAGCGCAGAGTCATGGATAGAACGAACATTTGTCTGTGCAAAACTAGGGCCCTGAAAAAGGATAAACCCTAAATCTACTAATCATATCCGCAGAGCGGGGAGGCATGGGTGGGTGTAAGGAATCTGCAGCTAGATAGAGTCTCTACCAGATAATGCGTTAAAGAAAGTAAGTAACTTGTTCATCTGATAGAGATGTCTAGCTGGAGATTCCTTACCTTTGAATAGATACCTAAGCCATAACCTCCTGGTGGTGGGCTGAGGGTACTACTCCTTACACTAAAAAGTCCTGTAGGACTGAACCGACAAAGTACCTGTCCCTTCGTACCTGACTGTCCAGGCAGTAATGTTTTGCAAACGTGTACAAAGACACCCACGTTGTCGCCTGACAGATCTCTGGGACTGGTACACCTCGACCTAGCGCAGTGGTAGCAGCTCTGCCCCTGGTAGAATGAGCCCGCAAGCCCTCAGAGGCTGCTTCCTGGACAATGTGTAGCATATCTTAATGCAGGGAACGACTCAGCGCGAAATGGTTAGCTTCTGCACTGCCCGACCCTTCTTTGCACCAACGTACTCCACAAAGAGTTGGTCATTCACCCGGAACTCTTTTGTGCGGTCAAGGTAGAATGACAATGCTCTTTTTGGGTCCAGTCGATGGAGTAGCTCCTCTTCCTTAGAGGGATGCAGTGGAGCAAAGAAGGTGGTCAGGGTGATATTTTGACCCAGATGGAATGGGGTCACCACCTTGGGGAGGAAAGAGGCACAAGTTCTGAGAACCACTTTATCTGGATGGATAATGAGATACGGTGGCTTTGATGACAGGGCTTGCATCTCACTCACCCTCCTGGCAAATGTTATTGCCACTAACAAGGTTGTCTTGATGGTGAGCAGCCGGAGGGGACAGTTATGCAAAGGCTCGAAGGGAGCACACATGAGAAATGTGAGGACAAGTTTTAAGTCCCATTGAGGCATAATAAAGGGCATAGGGGGAAACATATGTACAAGCCCTTTGAGGAATCTATGTACAATGGAAGATTTGAACAAAGAAGGCTGGTCAGGCAGCTGAAGAAATGCCGATAAGGCAGAAAGATAGCCCTTTAGAGTCCCTAAGGTAGAACCCTGCTGGGCTAGAGACAGAATGAAGAGAAGAATGTCTGAAAGAGAAGCAGAAAGAGGGTCATAGACCTTTCTGTACGATAACATACAAAGCATTTCCAACGGCAGGCGTATACATTTTTAGTGGAGGGATGCCTGGCTGGAAAAAAAACCTTACAGACTTCGGAAGGAAGGTAAAAAGCCATCAATTGCCGCCGCTCAATCTCTAAACATGAAGGCGCAGAGTTGACAGGTTCGGGTGGAGAACGCTCCCCTGCTGCTGCGACAGAAAATCCTCTCGAAGGGGCAGCCTGATCGGAGGATTGATGCTCTTTTTGAGTACCTTGGGATACCAGACTCTTGGTGCCCAATCCAGAGCCACTAAGATGACTTGGGCCTGGTTGTTCTTGATCTTCTTGAGAACTCTGGGCAGAAATGGTATGGGTGGAAATGCGTATAGGAGGCCTGAATTCCACTTCCGACAAAAAGCGTCAACGAATGATTGTCGCCTTGGAAACTCCAACGCGCAATACTGCTGACATTGCTCGTTCTCTGCGGAGGTGAACAGATCTAACCAAAGCTCTCCCCACTGCTTAAAGAGTCCGTGCCCAACCTCCGGATGGATATACCATTTGTGATCCGCTAGGCATTGACGGCTGAGTTTGTCCGCCCTGGCTTTCAGAGAACCTGCCAGGTGTTGAACCACCAGGGTTATACCCTGCTGTTCCAGCCATGTCCAAAGACACAGAGCCTCTTGACAAAGGGTCCACGTCCCCACACCGCCCTGGTTGTTGCAGTACCACATTGCGGTTTCATTGCCTGTGAACACCTGCACTATCTTCCCTTTCACAACAGGAAGAAATGCTTTTAATGCTAGCCGGATCTCCCTGAGCTCCAACAAGTTGATATGGAGCCCGGATTCAGCCAGAGACCAGAGGCCCCTGATCTCCACCTCTCCCAGGTGGTTGCCCCATCCCAGAAGTGATGCATCTGTCACTACTGTGAGATCTGGTTTGGGAAGGGAGAAGAGGCTGCCTTTGACCCAATTGCAGTTCACTAACCACTACTGCAGGTCTTTTGCATTCCCCTCCAAGATCTGAACCACATCTGTAAGATTTCCCTGATGCTGTGCCCACTGGAACTTCAGGTCCCATTGCAGAGGCCTCATATGCCATCTGGCATGTTTGACTAACAGGATGCAGGAAGCCATGAGTCCCAACAACCTCAGAGTCTGTCTCACCAAAATCCAGGATAGTGGCCGAAACATCGGTATCATAACCTGAATATCCTGGACTCGCTGCTCTGGAAGATAGGCCCGAAACTGCACTGTGTCTAGAGCAGCTCCGATGAAAGGGAGCTTCTGAGAGGGAGTCAGGTGTGACTTTGGCACGTTTATAGAGAACCCCAGCTAATGCAGGAGGTCCGAGGAGTCTGAGGGTGGGTGATGAGAGCCTGGGCCATAGGAGCCTTCAACAGCTAGTTGTCAAAGTAGGGGAAGACTGAAATCTCTAACCTGCGCAGATGAGCTGCCACCACCGCCATCACCTTGGTGAACACCCGAGGGGGGCTGGGAGACAGAAGGGAAGCACAGTAAACTGAAAGTGCTCGTGGCCCACCTTGAACCGCAAGTAACGCCTGTGGGCAGGCAGGATGGGAATATGGAAATACGCATCCTGCAAGTCCAATGCTACCATCCAGTCTCCTTGGTCTCAGGCAGACAAGACCTGAGCAAGAGTGAGCATCTTGAATTTCTCCTTTTTGAGGAAGAGATTGACATCCCTTAAATCCAAAATAGGGCGAAGACCCTTGTTCTTTTTTGGGAAAGTAGCAGGAATAACAACCACTGCCTACTTCTGACATTGGGGCCCTTTTTATGGCTCCCTTGGCCAAGAGAGCTGTAACTTCCTCATGAAGTAAGATCAAATGATCCTCCATCAGCCGTTCTTTTACCGGAGGGATAGAGGGAGGGAAAGACTGGAAGGAGAGGGAATAGCCCTTCTGTGTGATCTGAAAGACCCATTTTTCCGATGTTATGGACTGCCAGTGAGGGAGATGAAATTGAATCCTCCCTCCAACTGGACAGACATGGCCTTGCAGAACCATACTAGGAGAGCTTGGGTGTTGCGGAAGAGGGGGGCTGGGTCGTGGCCGACCTCTGGGTAGACCCTCTGGGTCTGAAGGTACCACGACCTTGTCCTCGCATGGGATGCTGTGAAGCCAGAGGAAGGTGGCCAGCCTGTGGTTGGCTTGGTACCGCACCCCTCCCGAAGCCTCGAAAGGGGCGATAGGCAGATTGCTGGCAAACAGGTGCTGAGAGACCCAAGGATCTAGCCATAGCTTGAGAATCCTTGAATCTCTCAAACACGGAGTCTGCCTTTTCACCAAAAAGGCGTGAGCTATCGAAAGGCATGTCCATCAAGTTCGACAGGACTTCCCCCGAAAAGCCAGTGGTATGCAGCCAGACGTGGCGTCGGAGGGCCACTGTGGAAGAAATCGCCCTGCCCAACGAGTCGGTCGTGTCCAAGCAACACCTGATGGTAAACTTGGCTGCATCTCTCCCATCCTTGACAGCCTGGGTGAGTGTCTCCCATACGCCTTCCGGGACCTGGGGCAGCACTTGTGCCACCGTATCCCATAAAGTATGGGAAAAACGGCTCAACAGGCAAGAGGTGTTTACCAACCTCAATGCCAGACTGGACAAAGATAACATCTTCTTTCCCGGTTGGTACAGCCTCTGGATTCCCTATCGGGGGGAGTGGAAGGGAAGGCACCACAGGAAGTGGAGGCTTGGACCACAAAGCTCTCTGGGGTGGGGTGTTGGGTGAGGAAACAAGGGTCGTTTGGAGCTGGTTGATGGTGGCGGCCGATTGTCCTATTCACAGGAGCCCTGTGCTGGGTTTTAACCACGTTCCCAGAAGGACATCTGTAAAGGCTTCATTGAAGGGCAACATCGGCTCTGAGGTAGCAACCCCTGGCTGAAGCACCTCTGTCAGGAGATTAGTCCTGACCGGCACCGTAGGTAAGTCTAGGTCCAAGACCTCTGCTGCCCTACGCAACACCATGACATAAGATGCCCCCTCCTCTGTAGCCACAGAAAGAGGTGAGACCATGCCAGCATCTGGATAAGTATCCAGTCCAATGGCTTCCCCTAGATCCTCATACCTGTCCTGCTCCTGCTCCAATCCATATTCTAAACGGTCCTCAGACCCCTCCCACTCCATGCTTGTGCCTGGCTGTAGGCACTGATCTGGGCCTAGTCGGCACCGCCGAAGTCGGAATTGGCATCGTACGACATCGTTCCGGCTCCGGATCATCAGGAATGAGGATGGGGCTACCACCACTAGTGGGTGCTGGTGGTGGAGGGAGCGTCAATGTCAAGCCCGGCGCCGGAGGAGGCCGACTGTGAGAACCCGGCGCCGGTCCAGATCCGTTATCAGATCCTGGGGTCCCCAATGGTGCAGAGGCCGAAGCTGCTGTCAAATCCGATGGGGCCCCTGCTGACTCTGCGTGGTCCGAAGACCCACCCGCGGGGGCATTCCACTCAAAAGCAAGGCGCATGGCCTCGTAAAATTCCTTTATTTGAGCAGGGGTCGCTCCAGCTCCCAGAAAGGGGGGGGGGACGCGAAGTCGGCCCTAGCAATGGCTCTGCGGAACTGTGCTAGGAATGTCAACCTTCCCAAGACGCCTCATCAGCCGACGGGTGTGGCAAAGTTGAAGCCCGCTTGGACTTCTTCTTTTTGTGCCTCTTCCCCGAGTGACCCGAGGACCTCGAGTGGGATGAAGAGGACTTTGGGCTCCTGGACCGGTTCTGCGACCTCCTCCTTGAGTGGGACCGTGACCTCTGAGGAATTACGCTGACCGAAGTTGACTGGCAGGCTGCCATGAGCTTTAGAGACTGCTCCCTCAAAGCTTTTGGGGCCATGGCCCGGCAGTTGGAGCACGACTTTGAGTCGTTGTCCCTGTCGAGGCACCAGAGACTTACCTCATAGTGGTCCGTCACCGGCATCGCGCGATGACAGGCGCCGCACTCCTTGAACCCCATCTTCCTAGAGGACATCCTCGCACAGACGACAAAAGATCTTGCCAAAAAAGGCAAGGGGTAGCTCGATCCCAGACCTGTGCTTAACCGGCGCGGAAGGAAAAGAACTGACGTACGCGTGTCGAGGTGGCATCTTTATAGACGACCGTGACTTCACAAATGGCTACAACGACGCTGACAAAGCCTTGCGGAGCCGGAGTACGCACGCGGAACTGAAGGATGCCACCCGACGGTGCACGCAGGGTATTGCTCAGCAAAAAGATTCCAGATTCGAAGCTGACGCCAGGGAATTCAAAGGTAAGGAATCTGCAGCTAGAAGTCTGTATCAGATACAGTTGTTCAGCTGGCTGATCCACACGTTCCCTCTTGGAGCCCTCAACGTAGGAGCTTCCAGTTCACTGATCAGGGATGCCTGTAGGTTGCACCCACAGATGCATTCCTTCTGATGTTCAAGTCATGGCAGCTGCCTTGTCACTTATGGTTGCGACGTTTGATAATAGTCACCGCACAGGAAACCCAGCAAGGGTTTCCTGTGTGGTGACCACACCGAGCCACCAGTGTTCTGTCTTCACCTACTGGGCAGGACACGGTCAACCACAGCCGAGGAGGTACAGAAGTCTGTGTTGCCCCTGCAAAGTAATTTTAGGTTTAGTATATTTGTAGACTGCACTGTCATCCGTGGTTTGCCTGGCTCTAATTAGAGAACATTATCTTGGCTAGAAGTGTACAACACTTAATGAAAAAGAATATTTTAACTTTTTCTGCTACTGAGATGATGGGCGTAAAACTGGTGCTCCTTTGGTTTCTTATTCCAGAGCCTAGGTGCACATGCAGAAAAAGTGTGACACATATTGGAGATTCTGGGCTCCTGACGTTGTGAATGCTTAGCTGACTGAAACATATTTATAGATGAATATATTTTGATCCGATTTGAAATTATATCTGGAGTTGTGCCGCACAAGGCACAATGAAGTATGCAAAGAACTTGTATTGGGACCCCAACAAGTGACTTGCAAACAATAACAGTGATGCTTAAGCTGGGAACTCCAACCACTAGTCGGGCTGCTTGGTTTTAAATGAATTATAGGTCGTGCAAGAGGGTTGACTTTACTTTATTTGCACGATTGATAAAAACCATTGCAGTAAACTACTAAAAAGAAGTAAATAAGTATAGTCAGCACAGTAGTTCCATCATGAACTGTGAAAGTAGAAAGAAAGATAAGTTACAAGAGGTTAAGAACATCGTAGTAGGCTAAAAAAGAGCTGGTCTGAAATCATCAGACTCAAAGCGCTACAGTGCCGTGCTTCCTCTTAAGATGATATGCGACAGAGAGGTGCTTGCCACCGAATCAAAGCGAGTCCAAGTGGTATGCACTTTAAAATCATCTCTTTGCTTTGTTACAAAGGAAAAAGTGCCTTTTTTGTATATGCTTATTGCTCGTTGAAATTTCCTACGTGCAGGGCATTTGGTGATGGTCAAGTTTTGACCCAATAATAAATAGGGGAGGGAGACCAATCATAAAAGTGGGTTGTGTGCGTGCTCCGTTGTGAATCCAGCGGACACGGGTGTGGACTGTTTGATGAGAGCGCCCCCCTTGAAGAGAAGTTTTGCAAAGCATGCCATAGTTTGTGGTGTCGAACCTTCACGCAGATCAAAATTGCTAAGTGGCAAGATCTGATGCCGTATGAAATAAAAATGTTTTGAAGATAGATTTTGCGTCAAGGTAATCACACGGTACAGGTACATAGTGATAACGCGTCCAGCCCTTATAAATTACCTGTACCTGGACACGCTGGAGGTCGGTGAATCTTTTAACCGAGTCGGGCTCTCCTCATCCTCAATAGTCGAGTCACTCAGATCAATAATCAATAACTGTTGTAATCGGTAATCAATACTCAATTAATAGATCAATATAACACATCAGAAATCAATAACAGTTGGTATTTCGGCGCACCATGACCTTTCAGTCATGAATAACCACACCAGTTTATTAAAAGTTAGTGAATTTATTTCCCTATATTAACAAAGCTAGCACGATATATATATGTCTCAAAACCAATTGATATATGTATATGAACATTACTAGCTGTCCATAACGGCGGAAGAAACGCAATCTACGTAAAATCTGAATAATGATACACTCTGTTATAGCAAGCAAATCACCAATGTGACTAACTGTATTTGACTAATTGCATACATTCGGTCAGCATAACAAGATTTCAATTCTTCATGATACATTGAATGAATACCTCGACTAACCTCTAATTAGCATTAGCATGTGGGACTTCATGCAAAACAAATTTAGTCAACACAAATTTGGAAAACTTCTAGCTAGGACCCTATCAAAATAGCAGTTGGTACCTAAAAGGAAAAACACAATGCATAATACATTTATCCTTTCATATTTACCAAATACAATCAGCATTCAAGAAAAGTCTTCGTCCTTCAGGTACCGGTTGATCGGCATGGGGCAAATTTCAAAGGGGCAAAGTTAAGGGCAAGCTTCCTTGCAACGGCAAGGAGAATGGGGCAAAGTTACTGCATGGGCAAGACGGGGGCAAATCAAAGTTAAAGTCTCTAGGGTGAGAATTCTTAAAGTCTCTGTCTCTCAGATAGAGAAAAGGGCATCAGGGTGTCGTCCAAAATGGAGTCTGGCATCAGGCTTCAAACTGGCATCGAGGAAAATGGCTGACTTCTCTTTGTCCGGTGAGTTTAAGTAAGAAACATTCCAAATTCTGCAGGGTCTTCCATTGGAGGGTTCATAGGTTGGCTTCAAATTGTCCAATCAAAATAGTCTTTTACTAGCGCTCATTTATGCATACACTGTCCTTGGAGCCTTGGAACACAAATTGTATCATGGTTTGCCAATTATTTTACTATCTGTACCTTCATTGTCCGCACCTGCAGAGACTGACCTTGTATCAAAGGGGATGTAACCGGCCTAGCACGAAACCTTGGAGATAAGTGTACCAGCCAGTTTCTACTGGAAAAATACAACTTGAAGCAAGAATATATGTTTCATTAGTTCAAGGAAAAATCATGCAGTTAGAATTTGAAACCAGGCAACTAGGCCAAAGCCTGTACTAAACTTAAGCTAAGCAAAACAGTTTTCAAACAAGAAATCATGGCATACATTTGCGATTATGACAGATTACTACATTTTCAATACTTCGTGATTAATAAAGCTTGTTTATAATGATGGCGAACTACCCCGAGGGCACAATTTCCCTCGTACATTAATTTCTTTACTAAAATCACACTACATTATATGTATTGATTACACAATATGTATGAATATATGTCGGACCTTCTTTTTCTGCGTCATCAATCCCTCCTCTGATGACTAATTATGTCATCACATCAAATCTACCCACAAATTTTATTCCATTAAAATTCTGTATAGTAATTTGGCACTTCAGTCAATTCCCTTTTTCTCTTAGTCCCTTTTGACTTTTCTCTATATATTTCCACCATTTTGTTCTCTATTTTCTCTTCTCTTTTTCTTTTGTTCCTTGCTTTTAACATTTTGAAAGCTTTCCATATTCCCCAAGAACCTAATAGACAAATCAATATTATTAATATTCCCTTTACTATCTTTAGTAACAATCCGTTCCAAACGTTGCTGAGACAATTTCCCACAGAAGCAAATCCTTTTCCAACTTTCTCCCAAACTCCTGGTTCTTTCAATTCCTTTAAATCTACACTTTCTTTAGTTAAATTTGTAAGCATCGTTCTAATTTTTCCACTGTTGTCTGGTATATATGTACAACAGTGACGTGTACCAAGCATTTTGCAAACGCCGCCATCCTTTGCTAAAAGAATGTCTAAGGCAAGCCGATTTTGAAGAGTCATAGCTCTTTCTGCAGCGAGTTCAGCATCCATCAGGATTATAGCTCCTGAAAACTTTGTCAGCATGTTATCCACAATAGTAGACAACTTTCGTATTTTGATTGAATTCAATATGACTCCTACTGAAGGAATCAATGCTCCAAATATATCTCCTACCACACCAGAAGCTGTCTCCCTTTTCTGAACACGATGTGATTCAGACAGCCTTGGAAATTTCTTTAAGTCGTCTAGTTGGTAAACCTTTGGGAACACTATTCCCAAATAACACCTCCCATACCATCCTTTAGGAAGACGATAATAGGCGTTGAGTCCACAAATATAATATACTCCAGGAATAACTGGGTCTTGTCCATTCAGCATGAACGTCCACTTAGATTGAAATGCATACGTATGTTTACATTCACTCGTTCCCACAAAAACTGTGTCATAATATGATGGAAATCTATGTATACAAAATCTTCCTACATGCAATGTATCTAAAGCTATTTTTCCTTGTGTCTTTATTGCAGCAAAAGCATAATTATCTACAGACGTCCTTTCGTGTAATTCCCTCTCTAATTTCTCCTTCATTTCATTCTTCCTATCATCAGTGCGGTCTAAAAATTCTATTTCTACTGGTGAAAGCAAGCATGTAAGGTTCTCTCTATGTGCGTGAGCTGTGTGAAAAGGTGACATCGGTTCGAAGAATTCCCTCATTAATTTGGCATAATAATCTCGAGCTATCTTACTTAGGTGCCCTATTATGGGGACATATGCAAAAGTAACATCGTAATTAGTATAGAAATAATGAATGTCCTTTTGAGCGTAAAATCTGGAAGCTACTATACTACATGTAATTCCATACGTAAGAGGCATGCTGTGATACGTTACCCCTTCCACTACTGAGGTAGGTATTTGTGTACACACATAACAATCTTTCGCATCCATGGTCTCAACATACTCACTCAGTAAGCGATAGAAAACGTTAGATGAAAGTTCCTTCTTATCATGCAAGTGTCTTTCGTCTTGTTCAAGTCTCTTCAGAGCTGTTAGTTCAGTAACGATAATAGGTTCATAAGTAGAAGCATCATTTGTCTCACTCTCACTTTTACCATGCATTCCAAGAACTATTGCTACAATTATTAGTACGCATGCGGTTATTAAGCCTATACACATGTATTTACAACACTTCATTTTACGCCCCTGTGTAGTGAAGCTAGTCATGATCTGTATAGAATCAGAAAGTCGAAGACACTTTATCAAAGCGTATTTGCAGGTATTTACAAAGCTGAACGAGTTCAATGTTCACACAGTTTTCTTTAGCAGCTTAGTCTCTTATCGGTTAGCAGCGTTGTCTCAAAATCGGTTTCAAAGTCAATCAAGTTAGCAATGTCTTAGCCGGTTGAAAAGTCAATCAGGTGATCAATGGTTTCAATCAACAGAGTCCATAAAGTTTTTATTTCCAAAATGAAGTTCTGCCTCTTCGTTCTCAAGACTGAGGGATACGAATTCGTCCGACCAATCGTTATTGGCTACGTACGCCCACTCCGGACCGGAATACCTCCTGCTCGGTATCCTTTTTCTTTTCAATTTTGCATCTCTCTTTGATTCTTTCTCACTGGTACTTTCCTCTTTGCCCAAGTCCTTTTCTTCACTTGGTGTTGGTACTACAACAGACACTTCCTTTCTTTTCTCTTTCACTCTTGGCCCTTCACTGTCGTTCAACGTTTCTCTAGCTCTTAATTTAACTGGCGATATGCTTGATCTTCTTTTTGCACTATGTCCACTTGATGGACCTGCGATCTCTTCTGAAGAAGTTTGAGCAGTTTCGTTCTGTTCTGCCTTGTCCCCTCCTTCTGGGGAGTCAATCAGGTTTTCCTTTTCTTTTTCTGTATCGTCTGCTTCTGGGAAAGCCCTCCTCTGATCAGGCTCTCCTGCTTCTTCACCTGTTTCGAGCCCTTTGTCACCGTTACTTTCTTCAGGCTCTTTGTCACTTTCAGCTGCTTCAGGCTCTTTGTTACCTTCAGCTGCTTCGTCGCTGTCTGAGGCTCCTCCTTGGTCTTCCCCAAGTGAATCAGTTGCTTCGTCCTCAGAGAATATTTCTCCCTCCTCTATTTCTGCCTGTTCGCTTCTAGTTGTGTTTCGCTCTGCCTCAGCGCTTGGTACTTTGTTATCAGGTACTGGTAACTTCAGCGCTTCAACTTCCTCATCTGTGGGACACAACACCCTCTTTGTGTGACTGGCGTGAATCCAGTTGGGAACTCCCGCACACTTCACAGCGGTGGTAGTTGTCAAAATCACTTGAAAAGGTCCTTTCCAACGGGGTTCCAAACACGACTTCCTCACGTGCTTCTTTATCACGACCCAGTCACCTGCTTTCAGGGCGTGTCTTGGACCTTGGATCGGTGGCAAGGTGGTTGCCTCCACCTGGTGAGAGAAAGATCGAACCACATCAGCTAGGCCTTTGCAGTAGTCTAACACCATATCATCTGTAATATTCAAAAGCGCATTTGCAGGAACTGCTGGAAGTCTCATAGCTCTGCCCATGAGAATCTCGTGTGGGGACAGTCCAGTCTTTCTGTCAAGGGTGTTTCTCATTGACATTAGTACCAAAGGCAATGCGTCAGGCCATTTCAAGTTTGTTGATGCACATATTTTCGCCATTCTCGATTTCAATGTGCCATTCATTTGCTCCACTAGACCTGATGCTTCAGGGCGGTAGCTACAATGCAGCTTTTGCTCAATGTTCAGTGCTGCACAAAGCAATTTTATTACTTCATTATTGAAGTGACTTCCCCTATCTGATTCTAAAGAGATCGGGAATCCGAAACGTGGTATTAACTCTCTTAAGAGTAGTTTTGCAACCGTGAGACTATCATTTCTGCGTGTAGGGTATGCTTCAATCCAGTGACTAAAAATGCACACAACCACCAACACATATTTCAAGCCTCCATGCACAGGCATCTCAATGATGTCCATTTGCATCCTGCTGAATGGACCCCCTGCTCTTCCAATGTGGCTCAAATTTACTACGGTTCCCTTCCCTGCGTTCATCTGTTGGCAAATGACGCAACGGTGGCAAACTGCTTCAGCAACTTGACGGAATTTAGGGTTAAACCAATCAGTTTTAAACAACCTAATCATGGCATCCCTCCCAAGATGAGCTTGTCCATGGTAAAATCTGGCTATCTGTGTCAAAAGGCTATTTGGAAGAACGAATTTCCCTTCACTTGAAACCCATAATTCATCTAGTCTCTTTACACATTGTGATTTGGTCCACGAGAGTTTCTCATCCTCACTGACATCATTCTGTAAGGATTTCAATTCGTCCATTGTATCTATCACCTTTAGAGCAAATATTTCGCTTGGTTCGAGTTCTGGTTCACTTATCAAATTCCATTCATCCCTAAGCAATATACAGTTCAATGCGCAAAACCTTGCGACTTGATCCGCATATCCATTTCCCAGAGAAACATAATCTTGTCCCTTCGAGTGTGCACTGCATTTTACCACTGCTACTTCTCCTGGTAGTTGGATGGCATGTAACAATTCTTTTATTCTTTCGCCATTTTTCACTGGCGATCCTGAAGAGGTCATGAAGCCTCTCTGTGACCACAATTGTCCGAAATCATGCACTATTCCAAACCCGTACTGGCTGTCAGTGTAAATGGTAACTTTCATCAATGCAGAGAGTTGGCAAGCTCTAGTAAGGGCTACCAATTCTGCTACCTGTGCAGAGTAAACTCCTTGAAGCCAAGATGCTTCCAAAACACCTGTTACTGTGCATACAGCGTACCCTGCTTTCAATACACCCAGTGCATCTCTTAAACATGAACCATCGACAAAAATAATTTGATCCTTTTCTTCCAATCGGGTATCTTTGATATCAGGTCTTGGTTTGGTGCAAAATTCAGTCACCTGAAGAAAGTCGTGCTCGATGTCTTCAGCGTTCTCAATTTCAGTATTTTCACTGGGAAACAAGGTTGCTGGATTCAACGTAGTGCACCTTTTCAGCTGCACATTAGGTGATCCCAGAATTATTGTTTCGTACCTTGTGAGTCTAGCACCAGTCATGTGCTGTGTTCGGGAACGTGTCAAAAGTATCTCAACTGAGTGAGGGACCATGACTGTTAAAGGGTGTCCCATCACTATTCCTTCACTCTGAGTGAGGCTGATACCAACTGCGGCTACAGCACGCAAGCACCCTGGCAGTGCTGCTGCGACCGGATCCAAAGTAGCTGAAAAATATGCTACTGGTCTGTTTACGCCACCATGGGCTTGGGTCAAGACAGACAAGGAACATGCATCACGTTCATGACAAAACAATGTGAAAGGCTTTGTGTAGTCAGGCATACCTAAAGCTGGAGCCCTGCACATGCATTCTTTCAATTCAATAAAAGCATCCATCTCTTCTCCTTTCAGTTCAATTTCATCCAATGCATCCTTCTGGGTCAGTTTCAGTAAAGGTTTTGCTAGGGTTGAGAAGTTGGGAATCCATTGGCGACAGTAGCTTACCATTCCCAAAAACTTCCTCACCTCCCTCCTCGTCTTTGGGGGACTCATTTGAAGTACACTTGTTATTCTTTCCTTCATAATTTTTCGTGACCCTTTCTCTATTTGGTGACCCAAATATTTCACCTTCTTCTGGCAGAATTGTAATTTTGAAGGAGACACCTTGTGTCCATTCCTTCCCAAATGGTTCAATAGGACAATGGTGTCGGCTGTGCAGTCACTTTCTGTCTTGGATGCAATCAGTAAGTCATCAATGTACTGTACTAGGGTTGACTCGAATGGCAATTCTAACGCTTTCAAGTCTTTCTTTAGAATCTGATTGAAAATTGACGGTGACTCCGAAAACCCGTGAGGAATTCGACACCAACTGTAGACTCTGTCTAAAAATGTGAAACAAAAGAGAAATTGGCTGTCCTCATGAAGAGGCACCGAAAAGAATGCTTGTGACAAGTCGATGACTGAGAACCACTCGGCATCGCAAGGGACTTGAAACATTATCACAGCTGGATTTGGTACTACAGGGCAACATTTAATTATTATGTCATTTATTTTCCTCAAGTCCTGCACAATTCGGACCTTTCCACTTGGCTTTATTAGTCCCATAATTGGTGAATTACATGGACTGCTTAACACTTCTTTCAGTACTCCCTGCTTTACAAACTCATCAATGAGTTGGGCGACTTTCATGAGGGTGTCTTGGGCCATATGGTACTGTGGGGTCTGGGGAAAGGTAACATTGGGTTTTACAGTCACTTTCACTGGTTCCACTCCTTTCAGCAATCCCACCTCTTTTCCTGTCATATCCCACACTTCTTTTCCGACTGTTTCTTGTAACTCAGCAGGAATATCTGCTTCAGTAATCATTGGGTAAAGGGTAATCAGGGGATATTCTTCATCGACAGTTTCTACTTCGTCCCCTTCTACACTATCTTCTTCTTCCCCATCACTGCTCGTCTGAATTTTAATTCCATCATTTGAACACATAATCGAACATCCCAATTTGCATAATAGGTCTCTCCCTAACAGTGATATCGGGCTTGAGTCACATACCACAAAATTATGTGTCCCTTGATAGTTACCAATTCTGACTTGTACTGGATCTGTGATTGGGTTCGTCAAGTACCTGTTTGCTACTCCCACTACTTGAACTGTTCTCCCTGAAAGTGGCAAATTTGGCACTTCAATGCTCCTAACAGTGGAACGTGTAGCTCCTGTGTCAACCAAGAATGAAACACGATGACCCATAACTCTTCCCTCCACATACGGACCCTTTTGATCAACTTCCAAAGATGCTGCAAACACACAATTTCCCTCCTCATCTGAACTTCCACTCTCCCATACATCATTTATTCCATTCTCGCTGTGTAGTGGGAATTGGTGTACTGTGTCATTTTGACTCATTCCCTGACCCGTGACCTGTTGAGGAAGCATTGCTTGCTGCTGATTCATTGGTGCTAAGGGTATTTGCATTTGCTGATTAGGTACCATAGGAAACTGCTGTTGCATTGGCTGCAATTGTGTCATTTGCACACAAGGCATTTGCACCTGTTGCGGTTGCATGGGTTGTAGACCCTGCATCTGGTTTATATTGTTTTGAAAATTTGGGTTCGGACCTCTCAATTTTTGTCCTCTCATTGTCTGGAATGCATTGACATCATTGTTTTGCTGACCTACACCTTCCTGCACCATCATTGGGCACTCCCGTTTCCAATGCCCGACGATTCCGCACGTGTGACATGGCATCACCTTCTTCATTGCCTGTATACCATTTGGAATCATAACGGTATTCAAATCAGGACCATTATTCACAAAACCTCCTCGGCCTCTGCCTCTCATCTGCGGCTGAAACATAGCATTTCCCTGTTGCTGCTGCTGCGGCATCTGTTGTTGAAAACCTTGCAAACCTTGTAAACCTGTCTGAGCTGCTCAAGCTGCATCACCATCACCTTTTCTTTCAATCTTTTCTGCTTTGTCTCAATCTCATCACTGCAGTATTTTGCATAATTCAACACTTCATCGATCGACTTTGACTGCCAACAAATCTAATGCGATTTAATCATCTGGCTAATTTTGGGTCTCAGCCCTTCCACAAACCTGAACACAAAATGGAGCATGTCCTTTGGCTCAATCGTTTCCGTGCCACTGTGATTTTTAAACGCCTTCAACAATCTCTCGTAGTACGCATGTATAGACTCTTTAACCTCTTGGGCTATTCTGTCAATCCTCTGCCAATCCACATTTTTCGACGCAACCTTGGTTTTCAAGTGCTCGATCACCTTGTGGTACAAACTCATTACCGTAGGTGATGGCGCACCTGTGTCCCTATCTCTCTCTGGTTCACTCGTTGGCCAACCTACAGCCCTTTTACAATCTTCCCACAAATCAGCCGGAACCACAATTTCAAATAAGGTATTCAGGTCTTCCCAGAGACACTTCGCGAGTTTCACAAATCTATCCGTTTGTTGATACCACTCAATCGGCTTCTCTCTTAATTTGGGAAAGTCATCCGTAAAGGATTGAATATCGCACCTGTGCCATGGTACATGCACAAGTTTTCCCCCTGCTGTCTCTCTCATTGGTAACATGGTTATCAGATCGTCATTCTGTTGTTTTTTCTCACTTCGTTCTGAAGTATTTTCTTTCTTTTTGTCCTTTTTCTTAACCCACCTGCTTTCCCACTTGTCTAAGCATCCCCAGACCTGTGCACTCTGCAGTATCTCTTTAAGGTGTGTTTTCATCCCTGCGGATCTCATGTGTTCAAAATCTTTTGTCTCAAAGTCTAACCTGTAACTTCTGCTCAGGTGTTTAGTCTTACCTATATCGATCTCGTTTCTGTCTGCAATTTCTTGTAACTTCTTATGTATGTTGCTCACTTCTCTTGTAATCCTAGGGCACATGTATCTTAGTTCTTCCTCTGTGTATGATTCTAATCTGTTCAAACCCATTGTTCCCTCTACCAGTTCATCTGCCTCCATGCCCAACCTTATTTTATTCAGGTATCCTTCTCCCTTCCCGCTTGATGTACTCTGCGGGGAGTTCAGGCTTTTGAACCATTGTGTTAACTGTTGCGCGTTCAGTCTCATCAATGTAGCAGTTACATCAACTGCCATTGACGGTTTCTGTAATGTTTCAGTCTGTGAGGTTAACGGTACTAATAGTGGTGGATGTGACCTTACCACGGTTGACGGAGCGCAAATTGGAATTGGACTAAATTCCGACAAGGACCCAGATCCATTTTGCAGTGCCGCTATCGGAGTTGTCTCTGGAGTGGTTTCTATGCATCTTCTCCCTGTCCCATTCTGTATCATTAACCCTTGGTCGCTTGTGCTTGAATTTGCCTGTATGTACAGTGGTACTGGTGGACCTACAGTGATAGGTAGAGATATTGCATCTGGATTCTGTCTGTTCCCCGAATTCTGTGGCATGTTAATCCCCACATTGTGGTTCATCATTGCTGGCATACCTAACTGGCTTTCTACTACTCGCACTTCTTGCGTTTGCTTTTGGGGCATCGAGAACTGTGTTGATTCAGCTTGAATCAATGTCGGTCTCTGATAGTTTTGTCCTCCCTGCGCCATTGAATCAGAAGTCATTCCCACATTATGCTCATCGCAACAGTGCCTTTGAACCTGTGGCTGATAGTTATCAGCAGGTTTCAATGTTGGCACGTCTGGGTACATTCTCTGAATCCGTGGTATTCGTGGTGAGAAAGGCATGTCAGAGCTGCTCGGCCTCTGAGATATTCTCAAATTTGGTGTTACATTACCCTGTATTGGTTCTGGAGGGGCAGTACTAATGCTTGAGCCTTTTTCGCTTTCCACGTATGGTGGTGGGCGATCATTCAGCAATTGTATAATGAACTCCTCATCATCTGACTCGTCTCCCCTTTTCGAGTTTCTATTGCTCTCTCCCTCTCTGGACTGACTCCTGTTTGTCTTACAGGTGGCTTTCCCTCCTTCCGTCTCCGCTTCATCAGTAATCGCTGGAAACAATTTAATTCCCTGCAATACGTCCGATCTCCAAACCTTTTGTGTGCTGTCCCATCTAGCATCCGCTAGTGTCTTTTCTACTTTTCTTATTCTTGTCTCAAATTTCTTTTGTTGTTGGTTTCTGTGAGAAACTGGGGCTGATTGCAGAGGCCCCCTAACTTTTTGCCCCCATTTTCCACTTTATGCTGGTGTTTTCCTGACTCTGATGGTGCCCTGGGTACTGCTAACCAGTCCCAGGGCCTGTGCTCTGTGTAAAATGGATATGCAAATTAGGCTAATTATAATTGGCTAAGTTAACCTACCTATAAGTCCCTAGTATATGGTAGGGCATGTAGGTTTAGGGACCACAGCATAGGTGGTGCACACCTAGGTGCATTGCTGAGGTGCCCAGTGTCATTTTAAAAGCAAGCCTGCCTTGCTGGCTGCTTTTAAATTAAAGTTATATGCAAATTCGACTTTGGAATTAAAGGTACTTCCAAAGTTTTAAACTACCTTATTTTTACATATAAGTCACCCCTAAGGTGTGCCCTATGTGCCCCTAGGGCTGGGTGCCATGTAACTATAAGCAGGGACTTTATAAAAATAGATTTATAAGCCCTGGTGAGGTAAAAACAGCCAAATTTGTTTTTCCCTCATTGAAGTAAATGGCCTTCATAGGCTAGAATGGGCAGACTTTATTTTAAATGTTAAAGTCTCCTTAAATGTTACATACCAAGAATTTGGTATCAAATTGATTGTTATAATAAATCCCACCACTTCCAGTTGTTGGATTTAATATAACTAGTGCAGGTAAAAAGTTTAGACTTTACCTAAAAAGTTGCCAATTTCAGCTCTGCATTGTTTTTGCTGCTGTGCTCTGATTGGCCAGCCTGCAGCAGCTTCTGCCAGGCTACTTTAATGAGGTGTGAAGTAGCCTGACTTCACACAAAGGAATGTGCTTGGGGGAGAGAATCTCCCCTCAGCAGATGGTGAGGCAGGAAGGGGGAGGGCTGCCAAACTGGTCTTCAAAGGCAAAGAAGGACATCTGGAGCACCCAGCAACACCCCCACATCCTGCAACCCCAGACAGCTAGGTGCCCCCTTGATTAGATTAGGAGAGGGCAGGAGAGGGGTGTGTTTATGATTTTTAGCCACACCAGTGGGTGGGCTCAGCCAGATCTCTCCTCCAAAAATCAGATTCATCCATTTTGGATTTTTAGAGACTGTTGCCTTCTGGGATGGATTTTTGCCACACTTCCCAGGAAGTGGTCATCACAGGGGGACGACCCTGTCCCTGATTGGAGAACCAGGGCCCCCCTGCTTTTCACCCAGGAGCAAGGATAAAACTGGCAGACCTGCACCCACGCCTCAGATCCCCTCCAGAATTCAACAAGAAAGGAACTTAAGGAGAAGAAGGACTGCCCTGCTGGACCCCTGGCCTGCACCTGGAACCTGCACTCAGAAGGACTGCACCAGCTGCACACTTGGGCTTCACCACAAGAAGGACTTTGCCTGGCTTCAACTGGTTCAAGGAGGGACTCCCTGTTTGCTACAGGTGAAAAATTGCTAACCAGAGTCCCCTGCACCAACTCCTGAAGAAAGCGACCAGCTGACCACTGTCCAGTGGCCAAAAAGGAGTTTGCGCCAGGTGCATTCTGGGAGTTGAAGTCCGCACCCCCAAGGACCATCACAGAACTTCTGGACCCTTGGGGTGAGCTGTGGACCCCAAAAGAACCTTAAAAGAACATCTGGGTGAAGCCCCAGAAGTTTGGAAAAGATTTGAGAATTTTTGGAAAAAAGCTCCAGAGAGGGACCGACCCGACGCGGAAATTCTAGCCGGCTTGCCTCAACCGCGACCCGGTCTGACTTCGTGGTTCGTCCCGGTAAAGAAAAACATCCAAAAAAGAGACTAAGTCCGAACGTAAAAAGTTGACCGGGACCTCCCAGCCATCGTATCCGAGAAGGGCTCCACGGACGTCGGATCAAGATCCAGGTTTACCCCGGTCGAAGGATTTTCATTTCGAAAAAACGACTAAGTCCGAAGGTAAAAATCACCACCGAGGAAACCGACTTCGCGTATCCGGACAAGGGCTCCAGGAGGTCGGATTCAACTGGCAGGTTCGTCCCGGGGAAGAAAAACATCAAAAAAGAGACTAAGTCAGAAGGTAACTTTTTAACCGAGGCCTCCCGTGACTTGTAGCCGAGCAGGGCTCCATCGCGGTCGGCCTGAAAGTTTGACTTTGCCCCGGTCCTGGTGCAACCAGATGACCCGATTGGCGCTTTTTGTTTCTAAGTGCTAGAAAATAATAATACTTTAAAAATTCATATCTCCGGTTCCCCTGAACCGATTTTAATCGTTTTTGTGTCATTTTAAAGATAAAAATATAAGCTATTTTTATAAATTGGTTTTGGATTTTTAAACTGTTTCCTGTGTTTTATTTAATTACTGTTTTGTGATATTTGAATGCTTTACACTTTGTCTCCTAAATTAAGCCTTGACGCTCGATGCTAAGCTACCAAGGGTAGAGCTGGGATTAATTTACTGAGACCTAACTGTACTTTTGTGGAGGTTTGTGGCTTGTTGCTAGGTGTAGGTACCTACCTGCCCTATCAATAACCCATTTTCCAACATAATTGGAAGCAGCGACGGGATCCTGTACTTGTGTTCAATATCACGTTACAGTTTTAGATAAAACAAATTAAAAATCCTTTAAATTGTCCTAGTGCAAAAATTGTTTTTAATTTTTAATTTTAATTTTTTTTAAATTAATTTGGATTAATTGCAATTATTGAATTTTTGTAATTTTTCTAAATTCTTGTTACCAATTTTTGCAAAAAGTTTTTGTTGACACAAAACAAGGGAACCATGGAGCTTGATCTGGCTAGCCTACCCACACTGACAGTAGTCCAGCTTAGGGGGTTGTGTATTGAGAGGGGGTTGCCTGCAACCACTAATCTCAGGAAGGAAATCCTGATTAAATCCCTGACAGCATGGGCTGAGGCCCAAGAGGTAGAGACAGAGGAAGCTCCAGAGGAGGAACCAAAAGAAGATGATGCTAACTCTAACCATTCAGGGGAGGAAAGGCATCAGACCCCAAGTGAGGAAGAGGAGGAACGGTCCTCACTGGACACAGTCACTAGGGGCAGACCCAAAGCTAGTGGTAGGAAGAGGGTCCTTTCAGGAGGAGAGAACCCATCCATCAGGGAGAGAGAGCTGGAAGCCCAGCTAGCCTACATAGCTTTGGAGGCAGATAAGCTGGCCCTAGAGAAGAAAAAGTGGGCATACAAAGAGAAAAGAGATGGAAGCAGCGATAAAGAAGCTGAGGTGTCCATGGGTGGGGGAGTTTGCCCCAGATTACCCAAGGGGGTAGTTCCTGCTTATATAGAGGGGGATGACATAGATAAGTGGCTAGGGGCCTTTGAGAGGGCACTCCAAATGAGAAGGGTTAAGCCTCAATACTGGGGTTCCCTTTTGTGGGAGTTGGTCCCCAACTCAGGGAGGGATAGGCTTCTGACCTTAAGGGGGGAGGAGGCAGATTCATACCCTAGTATGAAGAGGTGCTTAGTCAAGAAGTTTGGTCTGACCCCAGAGCAATATAGAATGAAGTTCAGGGACACCCAGAAGGTCAGTACCCAGTCTTGGGTTGACTTTGTGGACACCTCACTAAAGGCACTAGAGGGCTGGATTATTGGCAACAAAGTAAATACTTATGAGGGGTTATACAATCTGATCATGAGAGAGCACATCTTGACCAATTGTATCCAAGAAAGGTTACGCCAGCATCTAGTGGACTCTAAGCTGACCAACCCTAGAGAGCTAGGGGAGGCAGCTGATGAGTGGTTGAGAACCAGGGTGGTTGTCAAGTCCCAGGGGGGAGACTCCAAGAAGGGGGGGACAGGTCCCCAAAAACCTAAGGAGGGAGGTGGTAAGCCCACCACAGAGACTCCCTCTGTACCCCAGAACCCTAAGAAGGAGGAGAGTAAATCCCACTCCCACTCTGACATGCAGAGACAGGGAGACCCAGGGTTAAAAAAGCTCTTGGACAGTAGGGCTTGCTTTGACTGTCAGCAGACAGGTCACTTCAGAGGAGATGCAGCCTGTCCAAAGAAAGTGGTTAGCACTGGGCTGTCCAGTGTAGCCATAGAGGAGGATTCCTCAGATGATGAAGTCCTCCTAGCATTGTGCTGGGAGACAGGACCAGATGGTAAGCTGGTGATCCCTGAGGGTGGGAGTAGGCACTTCCACCACATTCAAGTGAATGGGATCCCTACCACTGGCCTGAGAGACACCTGTGCCAGTCACACTGTAGTGAGTGACCGGTTAGTGACCCCAGACATGTATGTCCCAGGAAAGACAAAGAAAGTCAGGATAGCCACAGGGGAGGTCACCTCCAAACCTGTAGCCATAGTGCCCCTAGAGAGGGAGGGTATCCTTGACTGGATTAGGGTGGTAGTCAGTGCTGACCTTCCCCTAGATTGTATCCTGGGCAATGACCTCCCAGAGGTGAGTCTGGTCACAGATGGGGTGGTCGCCCAGGGCGCCCCCCCTACCCAAAGTCCTGGGGAGTCAGTCCCTACAGTTAGGAGACAGGGGTCCCCAAGAAAAGGAAAGAAGAAAAGGAAGGGTAGGCCACTCTTAAAGAGAGTTCCAAGGAGCCAAAGGCCTTCTGCCCCAGTAGGGGGGGAGCCCAGAGTTGGCACTGGTGAGGCCTCACCTGACCCCAAGGAAGTCCTGAGTAGTCAGGCAGCTGACCAGATGCGAGGTGTTGCCCCTGCACTGACAGAAGGGAGAGTGGAAGGAGGGTGTCTGCCACAGGAGGTGGTAGCCCCCCACTCTAGACAGCAAGAGGGGTACCAGGACCCCAAAGATGCCCCTAAAGCAGCTCAGCCACCTGTCAGTGGAGAGCTTAGGGTGTGGTTCTGGGTACTGACAGCTGTCAGTAGCCTCTGCTGGGTGCTAGCCTTCCTGGCAGCACTGTACTTGGCCTGGGAGGCAGACCCCAAGGCCAATAGCAAAGTAGGCCCCCTGACCGTATTGGTCATGGTGGGGTTGCTCAAGTGTTGGGTGACCTCTTTGGGTAAGCTAGGTGTTGCCCTAGCAAAGTTAGGAGTAGGGGAGGTGGGCACCTCACTACCCAAATTGGCAGAGAGAGAGGAGGAAAACCCCCCTAGAGGGAAGTTTCAGTTTGGGATGGGTCCTTTTACTGTTGGGATGGCTTCACTACCCAGAGGGAGTGACCCTGACAGGAGGATATAAGGCAGAGTAGGCCCTGCAAAGGGACAGCCAGTTTTCTTCACTGTCTTCCTCGCCTAACAAGCCAGGAAGACTCTCCCAGGGTTGGGCTGAGTCTCCTGGGCGTGTGGGCTGGGGGGGGGTTGTGTGAGAAACTGGGGCTGATTGCAGAGGCCCCCTAACTTTTTGCCCCCATTTTCCACTTTATGCTGGTGTTTTCCTGACTCTGATGGTGCCCTGGGTACTGCTAACCAGTCCCAGGGCCTGTGCTCTGTGTAAAATGGATATGCAAATTAGGCTAATTATAATTGGCTAAGTTAACCTACCTATAAGTCCCTAGTATATGGTAGGGCATGTAGGTTTAGGGACCACAGCATAGGTGGTGCACATCTAGGTGCATTGCTGAGGTGCCCAGTGTCATTTTAAAAGCAAGCCTGCCTTGCTGGCTGCTTTTAAATTAAAGTTATATGCAAATTCGACTTTGGAATTAAAGGTACTTCCAAAGTTTTAAACTACCTTATTTTTACATATAAGTCACCCCTAAGGTGTGCCCTATGTGCCCCTAGGGCTGGGTGCCATGTAACTATAAGCAGGGACTTTATAAAAATAGATTTATAAGCCCTGGTGAGGTAAAAACAGCCAAATTTGTTTTTCCCTCATTGAAGTAAATGGCCTTCATAGGCTAGAATGGGCAGACTTTATTTTAAATTTTAAAGTCTCCTTAAATGTTACATACCAAGAATTTGGTATCAAATTGATTGTTATAATAAATCCCACCACTTCCAGTTGTTGGATTTAATATAACTAGTGCAGGTAAAAAGTTTAGACTTTACCTAAAAAGTTGCCAATTTCAGCTCTGCATTGTTTTTGCTGCTGTGCTCTGATTGGCCAGCCTGCAGCAGCTTCTGCCAGGCTACTTTAATGAGGTGTGAAGTGGCCTGACTTCACACAAAGGAATGTGCTTGGGGGAGAGAATCTCCCCTCAGCAGATGGTGAGGCAGGAAGGGGGAGGGCTGCCAAACTGGTCTTCAAAGGCAAAGAAGGACATCTGGAGCACCCAGCAACACCCCCACATCCTGCAACCCCAGACAGCTAGGTGCCCCCTTGATTAGATTAGGAGAGGGCAGGAGAGGGGTGTGTTTATGATTTTTAGCCACACCAGTGGGTGGGCTCAGCCAGATCTCTCCTCCAAAAATCAGATTCATCCATTTTGGATTTTTAGAGACTGTTGCCTTCTGGGATGGATTTTTGCCACACTTCCCAGGAAGTGGTCATCACAGGGGGACGACCCTGTCCCTGATTGGAGAACCAGGGCCCCCCTGCTTTTCACCCAGGAGCAAGGATAAAACTGGCAGACCTGCACCCACGCCTCAGATCCCCTCCAGAATTCAACAAGAAAGGAACTTAAGGAGAAGAAGGACTGCCCTGCTGGACCCCTGGCCTGCACCTGGAACCTGCACTCAGAAGGACTGCACCAGCTGCACACTTGGGCTTCACCACAAGAAGGACTTTGCCTGGCTTCAACTGGTTCAAGGAGGGACTCCCTGTTTGCTACAGGTGAAAAATTGCTAACCAGAGTCCCCTGCACCAACTCCTGAAGAAAGCGACCAGCTGACCACTGTCCAGTGGCCAAAAAGGAGTTTGCGCCAGGTGCATTCTGGGAGTTGAAGTCCGCACCCCCAAGGACCATCACAGAACTTCTGGACCCTTGGGGTGAGCTGTGGACCCCAAAAGAACCTTAAAAGAACATCTGGGTGAAGCCCCAGAAGTTTGGAAAAGATTTGAGAATTTTTGGAAAAAAGCTCCAGAGAGGGACCGACCCGACGCGGAAATTCTAGCCGGCTTGCCTCAACCGCGACCCGGTCTGACTTCGTGGTTCGTCCCGGTAAAGAAAAACATCCAAAAAAGAGACTAAGTCCGAACGTAAAAAGTTGACCAGGACCTCCCAGCCATCGTATCCGAGAAGGGCTCCACGGACGTCGGATCAAGATCCAGGTTTACCCCGGTCGAAGGATTTTCGAAGTCCGAAGGTAAAAATCACCACCGAGGAAACCGACTTCGCGTATCCGGACAAGGGCTCCAGGAGGTCGGATTCAACTGGCAGGTTCGTCCCGGGGAAGAAAAACATCAAAAAAGAGACTAAGTCAGAAGGTAACTTTTTAACCGAGGCCTCCTGTGACTTGTAGCCGAGCAGGGCTCCATCGCGGTCGGCCTGAAAGTTTGACTTTGCCCCGGTCCTGGTGCAACCAGATGACCCGATTGGCGCTTTTTGTTTCTAAGCGCTAGAAAATAATAATACTTTAAAAATTCATATCTCCGGTTCCCCTGAACCGATTTTAATCGTTTTTGTGTCATTTTAAAGATAAAAATATAAGCTATTTTTATAAATTGGTTTTGGATTTTTAAACTGTTTCCTGTGTTTTATTTAATTACTGTTTTGTGATATTTGAATGCTTTACACTTTGTCTCCTAAGTTAAGCCTTGACGCTCGATGCTAAGCTACCAAGGGTAGAGCTGGGATTAATTTACTGAGACCTAACTGTACTTTTGTGGAGGTTTGTGGCTTGTTGCTAGGTGTAGGTACCTACCTGCCCTATCAATAACCCATTTTCCAACAGTTTCTAGCTATTAGCTCCCAAATTGCTAATGCCTCAAACTGTGCTGGCCTTGGAGGTACTTTCATGTCGTATAGCGCAAATCTCAGATTTTCTAAAACCCTTAAATTAAACGACCCGTGGATAGGGAACGCTACACTTACATGTTTCTCTGTTAATTTGCACCATTGTTTTAACCATAGACATGGCGCTACACCCTTTTCTTCAATGACGATGTAAGCTGGTGTACCCTCAGGCGGTGTTTCTTCTCCTACATTTGCTTTAATATAAACATCTCCCCTCATGGCACTCTTAAATGCTTTGAAAAATTTCATATTTCCGTCTTTTGTTTTTCTAAAATATGTAATCAATAAGTGACTTTAATTCCCGGAATACTCTTCGCTTGCCTTTCCCCTTCCAATTGCGCTTCACGGACTGCGTCCAATCCGTGCGCGACCCTTCTCACCAACCGACCTATCCCAGCGCGGCTCCTAGTGACGTCACACTCACACACTGCGGCTGACAAAGTCCCGCGGCTTGTCCTCTTTTCATTCGGCTTCACTCATAAACTAATTTCTGCACTATAACGCGAGCACTTAACCAAAAGAATAAAACAGATCTGTCGGTTTACTACAGGAAAGGTAATACAATCGCTTCAGAAACCTTAGGGATTTTTCACTAGCCTCGGCAGTTATTCCATCTTTCTCGGTTTCCCACTTTAGCAAGCAAAATTTGACCCGCAAACTTTACTCTCAACTGATCAATGAACTATTCTAGTGCACTTTAGAATTTGTCAAATCTCAAAGTCGAAGTTTTCTTTCACTCTGCAACATTCATACCGACTTGTTGACCACGCCCGATCAACCTATTAAACCGACCAGATCACAACATCAAACAAGTGTCACATACACTTTTCAACATACTCCGGAGTCTCTTGACCTTGCAGGGCCCGTCTCAACATCAACAACCACGTGGACAATTTTTCTGCTCAAAGCGCTACACACACGTGAAGTTCGACGGCTTCCCTACTCTCACACCTTTGGAGTAACACTCCTCTAATATCTCTTAACCCCCTTAAATCCTCACAAACTTCTCAATTAATCTGCGGCGATAAGCTGTGCAAGCGCGAAACCCTAACTTCACTCATACCGTCACTAGAAACGCTGAGACCATTCTCATACCTCCATGTTCCTCATTCGCAAGCTCCGAGATTCCGGGAAAGTCATTGGGGACTTAGGGCATCATCATCTCTCCAACTTGTTTTATCAAAGAAAATTCTAACTTAACTCTGTCTATTGTTCGGATGGGGTCCCAAAGGGCTAAACCATCAATCTCTGCTACCATCTACTGATAACGCGTCCAGCCCTTATAAATTACCTGTACCTGGACACGTTGGAGGTCGGTGAATCTTTTAACCGAGTCGGGCTCTCCTCATCCTCAATAGTCGAGTCACTCAGATCAATAATCAATAACTGTTGTAATCGGTAATCAATACTCAATTAATAGATCAATATAACACATCAGAAATCAATAACAGTTGGTATTTCGGCGCACCATGACCTTTCAGTCATGAATAACCACACCAGTTTATTAAAAGTTAGTGAATTTATTTCCCTATATTAACAAAGCTAGCACAATATATATATGTCTCAAAACCAATTGATATATGTATATGAACATTACTAGCTGTCCATAACGGCGGAAGAAACGCAATCTACGTAAAATCTGAATAATGATACACTCTGTTATAGCAATGCAAATCACCAAAGTGACTAACTGTATTTGACTAATTGCATACATTCGGTCAGCATAACAAGATTTCAATTCTTCATGATACATTGAATGAATACCTCGACTAACCTCTAATTAGCATTGGCATGTGGGACTTCATGCAAAACGAATTTAGTCAACACAAATTTGGAAAACTTCTAGGTAGGACCCTATCAAAATAGCAGTTGGTACCTAAAAAGAAAAACACAATGCATAATACATTTATCCTTTCATATTTACCAAATACAATCAGCATTCAAGAAAAGTCTTCGTCCTTCAGGTACCGGTTGATCAGCATGGGGCAAATTTCAAAGGGGCAAAGTTAAGGGCAAGCTTCCTTGCAACGGCAAGGAGAATGGGGCAAAGTTACTGCATGGGCAAGACGGCGGCAAATCAAAGTTAAAGTCTCTAGGGTGAGAATTCTTAAAGTCTCTGTCTCTCAGATAGAGAAAAGGGCATCAGGGTGTCGTCCAAAATGGAGTCTGGCATCAGGCTTCAAACTGGCATCGAGGAAAATGGCTGACTTCTCTTTGTCCGGTGAGTTTAAGTAAGAAACATTCCAAATTCTGCAGGGTCTTCCATTGGAGGGTTCATAGGTTGGCTTCAAATTGCCCAATCAAAATAGTCTTTTACTAGCGCTCATTTATGCATACACTGTCCTTGGAGCCTTGGAACACAAATTGTATCATGGTTTGCCAATTATTTTACAATCTGTACCTTCATTGTCCGCACCTGCAGAGACTGACCTTGTATCAAAGGGGATCTAACCGGCCTAGCACGAAACCTTGGAGATAAGTGTACCAGCCAGTTTCTACTGGAAAAATACAACTTGAAGCAAGAATATATGTTTCATTAGTTCAAGGAAAAATCACGCAGTTAGAATTTGAAACCAGGCAACTAGGCCAAAGCCTGTACTAAATTTAAGCTAAGCAAAACAGTTTTCAAACAAGAAATCATGGCATACATTTGCGATTATGACAGATTACTACATTTTCAATACTTCGTGATTAATAAAGCTCGTTTATAATGATGGCGAACTACCCCGAGGGCACAATTTCCCTCGTACATTAATTTCTTTACTAAAATCACACTACATTATACGTATTGATTACACAATATGTATGAATATATGTCGGACCTTCTTTTTCTGCGTCATCATAGTATATGCATGAAGTCGTCCGAGGATGTTGGCAAAGCCTGCACTCCTTGTCCTCTATGAGTTGGTGCCATTTTGGAAAGGCATCGAGTTAAGGTAGAAGTCTGAATCTGGCTTGGAGCATTTTTATTTTATGTACTTGATGTTTTTATGCGGAGATAATAATTCCAAACGTCTAATCTCGATCCAATTATTGCGGGGGTGGCCATGGCTCTGTTTTACTGCAGAAGAGGCCAGAGTTGATGGAGGTGGAAGATGCAAGTCTTCACGGCTGCAGAAACATGGCAGTCCATCTCTAAGGCAGATCCTTTTTATCTCCCTCACCCCTCAGCCATACGTGGTTAGATAAGTCAGTTCTCGAAAGTGAAACGGCACATAATTAGGTCTCAACTTGAACAATGGCTGTGTCTTCATCATGAATATATACATTTAGACCAAAGGTGTGGGCAATAGTTGCTAATATTATAATATCATTTCGTCATTAAAAAGTTAGGGTGACAGGGAAGAACCCTGGTGAGCGGCACATATTAATTAGTTGGAAGGTGACAAAACCTGACCAACACTCATTTCTTAATTTCTAATGATTTACATGTGGCAGTTGAGGCGTTTAGCAGAATTTTTTTTTTTACATTATTCTATATTTTGGTGCTCAGGTTAAAAGGATCAAGGATCATATGGATCCCCCAAAGGCTATCCTTCACAGAAATTCAACAATTTAACCCAGCACTGTTGGACCTGGCCCTCTCTGCAGGGTCACATCCAAACATTTTACCTTTACCCTCCACTTTTTGCTGAATTCATTTTGCTGGCCTCAGAAATCTGTGCACTTTACCATTTGAAACAGCACTGAAGTGCTTGTGCTTGCTCCTTAAAACATGGTAATATTGGCTTATCCCTAATTGGCATATTTAATTTACGTGTAAGCTTCTAGAAAAGTGGAATTACATGTGCCCAGGGCCTGTAAATTACATGCTACTAGTGAGGCTACAGCACTGATTGTGCAGCCCGCTTAAGTAGCTCTTTCAACATGACTCCTGCCATTGCAGGTTGTGTGTGAAATTTTTAAACTGCCATTTCACCCTGGCATAATAAACCTTTTGCCAGGCCCAAACCTTCCCTTTTTATACATATAAGTTACCGCTAGGGTAGGCCTGGATAGCCCAGTGGGTAGGGTGCAGTGTATTTAAATAGTAGAACATGTATTTTCAGATTTTACATGTCCTGGCAGTGAAAAACCCTTACATTCGTTTTTCACTACTGCCAGGCCAACCTCTTTCACAGAAAACATTGATGCTACCTTATTACGTTTAATAAGCTCTGATTGAAATGGAAACAGGTAAGCAGTTTATGTTTGGTGTCTTTAGAACCGTAATGACAAATCCTAACCTATGGTGAAGTTGTATTTTAAATTACAATTTAGAAAATTCCACTTTTAGAAAGTTATTTTCCTGCCTTAGCCATTTAGGGCCTGTAGACTTTACCTGAGTCACATGACTGGGTGTAGCTGACAGTTGAGCTTTGTGTATTCTCCTAGAAAGCCACACACATTAGGGAGCTTAAGTGTACCTGGATGGGCCATCATTGGCAGGATGGGAGGGAAGAGTTGGAACAGCCCCATCTGCACTTGAATATGCTGAGTCCTGCCTCCACACAAAGGGCTGCATACCGCCTTCAGTTAGTCTGGTGCCTGGGTAGGGAAGGCAGGATACCTGGGGACTTCAAAGGGAAACCTCTAGAAGCTTCTCCCCAACTTCAAAGGCCAAATTGGGTATCAATACGTGACCTCAGACACCAGTTCTTCAGTATACTTCTGGATCTGTGGATACTCTGACAAGAAGAAGGATTGCTGTGCTGCTGAAGGACTGCCACTGTGCAGGACTGCTGCCCTGCTGGACTACTGCCTTGCCAGATTGCTGCCTTGCAGTGTTGACCTATTTCTTGCTGCCCTGTTGCTGGGTGGCCCAATTAACTGATCTTTCCATTCAGTATGCCTGGCAGATAACAAATGGTATGTTGTACAGCATTGGGAAAATAAATTAGCTTCCCCAGTTATGAGTTCCAAATATTTTTTTGGGATCAAATATTATTCTTCACCAATTCTCATCTCATGGCAGGGCATTTTGGGGTAGAAGAGACATCTCAAGCAATAGTAGCTCAGTTTTATTAGCCTGGAATTTTAGCCCAAGTCAAGAAATACTTTCTGGAATGTGAGGTATGTCAAAGGACAAACCCATGCCAACCGCCTAAGGTTCCCTTACAGAAAATGCCTATCATTGGGGAACCCTTTGAAAGAGTTGGCTTAGGCCTATTGGGACCCTAGATCCATAGCAAAGGAACTAAATATGTATTAGTTCTTGTTGAGTATGCAACCTGTTCTCCGGAAGCGGTTCCCTTTGGAGAAGCTACTAACAAGATTATAGCACAGGCCATAATTGAAATCTTCTCTAGAACTGCTTTTCTGAAGGAAATCTTGACTGACTAGGTACCCCTTTGTATCTAAATTAATGAGCCAAATCTGTAAACAATTGAACATTAAACACTTAGGTCCTCATTATGTCATTGCGGTAAAAACCACCTACCGCCGTGGCAACGGCCGCCAAAAGACCGTCGCCGCAGCTAACATCCGTCCGCCATAATATGACCACAGCCGGATTTCCGTCACAAGAAGTGCAGAAATCCAGCTGTGGTCATGCTGGCGGACGGTGTTAGAGTGGTGCTGGTACCACCGGCAGCGCCACACCAGTAGACTGCAGCCAGCTGTATTATGAGAAATAATACGGCCTAGCGATGTTCTGCTGCTGGATGCTGCTGGCGGTAGCAGCGGCCCATCCCGTCCCCTGCCAGAAGACCCCCTGGATTCAGGTAAGTCGGGTTTCCGACAGGGGAGGGGTGTGTTGTGTGTGTGTGTGTGGGGGTGTGTGCATGAATGTGTGAGTGTGTGCGTGCATGCGCATGAGTGTGTAGTGTTGATTGCGTGTGTATGTGCATGTGTGACATTGCGTGTATGAATGCAAATGTGAATGAGTGTCTGCGTGTAAGGTTGGATGTGTGTATGGATGTGTGCGTGAATGAATGGATGCATGCCTGTTTGAATGCATGTATGCCTGTGTGAGTGAGTGTGTGAACGCGTGGTGTGTGCCTGCGGGTGTGCATGTATGAGTGGGATTGGAAGGGGGGAGGAGTGGATAAAGGGGGGATGGGTGGGGGTAGCATGGGGAGTGTTGGGGGTGGTGGACCTCCTACCAGTGACAGGGAAGGAATTCCCTGTCACTGGTAGGTCCTACTGCCATGGTTTTCATGGCGTTACGAACGCCACGAAAACCATGGCAGTAGGCAGGGTCATAATGCCTCCGGCAGGACAGTAGTGGCTGCCAGGTTGGAGATTGTTATCTCCAGCCCGGCGGCTGCTACCACCATGGTGGTCAGTGTGGTACATTGGCGGGTTGACTTCAGCCAACCCGCCAATGTCATAATGTGGCAGTATGTACCACCAGCCTGTTGGCGGTACTACCGCCACATTAACACCGACCATTGGGCTCATAATGACCCCCATAATGACATCAGTATAATGCCCTTAAACTGACAGGTGGTAGAATGATATAATGGGATCCTAATACTGACTCTTAAAAAATGCTTACATGAGAGGGCAAACATTGGGACCAATTACACCCCTTAGCTTTATTTGTGATACAAAATCAAAACCAGAGTAGCCTAGGATGTGCACCCTTCAAACTACATTTTAAGCATAAACCTCAAACGTTACTTGAAATCACTAGAGAGGCATGGGAGAAACACAAGAAGAAAGGAATGTATTAGACTACAAAGTGTAACTGAAGGCTCATTAGGGAAATTTGCCCAAAATAAGGTAGAAAAAGCTCAACAGAGACAAAGACATTTTTATAATAAAGGATAAAAATGGAGGGAATTAAATGTCAGGCGTGGGTATTAGTAATACTACTACCCACTTCCAAAAACAAAATGAAATCTAAGTGGTAAGGACCACATAAGATCATAGAAAGTTGGTCAAGTTACCTATAAACTACAGCTCGCAAGAGGACCTACACAAATGTATCATATAAATTTGCTTAAAAAATGTTTGAGACCCATTCCGGGAGAAGTTCAAACAGCAACCTAGATAAACTTTAATAAGAGTACCCTTGAAGGTATTACTATCGGAGGCGAGATGAAAAGCTATACAGGAAGAGGTAAAGCAGATTTAAATTGAACCCTTGACCACTGAATGGTATTCCCCTACTGTTCTTGTTCCCAAGCCAGATGGAACCATCCATGTTCTGTATTTAACTTCTGAGCAGTAAATAAGATTTCCAAATTTGATAACTATCCCTTACCAAACATAGATGAATTCATTGAGTGATTGGGAGCTCGGTACATATCCACTGTTGAGCTCACTAAGGGATATTGGCAGATTCCCTCGGCCGGAGGCGAAGGAGAAGACAGCCTTTTTGACACTGAATGAGCTGTTTCAATTTACAAATCTCACTTCTTTCAATGTTTAATGAATCACATTCTTAAACCCCACAACAATTATGCGTTGACAGAGTTGGATGATATTGTTATATTCTCCGCAAATTGGAAAGGCCATCTTAAACATTTACAGGCTGTTGTATCAGAATAACAAGCTGCTGATCACATTATTTAAAAAAAAAAAATCCAAAGTCGCTCATAATAAAATGAAATATTTGGAATACCTGCTTGGGGATGTACTTACTGAACCCCAAGAGGTAAAGGTGAAAGCCGTCACATTGACATCTCATTTTCACTGAACAAAAGAGTTACGAAAGCATTCCTGGGTCTTATAGGTAATTATAGAAGCTATATTGCCCCATATTCAAAAATATCCGCTCTGTTAACCAATCTCCTTAAAAACAAGCATTTGCAATGCAATAGCCTCGTATTTGTGAGAGTTAGAGCTATTGATGTTGTAAATGACAATGGCTTTTACCTTTGTGTTTTGATTTGGAGTGTAGTGGATGTATGCCAGGTGCCACAGCAACCCTCCCAGACCTGGCGCTGCATGAGAAAGGACACAACAAGGCTGCCATCTTGGGAAGTTTTTTTGCCTCATTCCTACAGACCTGCTGTGATGCTCTGGAGATGCAACCCTTTCTAGTTCTAGTGTGTTTACCTAAACTTTTATAGCACCAAACAAGCCACAAAGAGGCACCTTTGTGGCATTTAACCCAGAGAATGAGGGGATCAAAAGAGTTATGAGCAAAGAAAAGTGGGCAGCCATATATTTCAGTGTGTCAAACTTTTAAAGGGATTATTCCTCTACATTGGCAATACCAGCCTAACTTTTAAAAACATTGACTGTATACAAAGAGATTAGCGGAAGAGGCAGCTTAACTGAACAGGAGGCTTCAAATGTGTGCAGACTGGTGAAATGGGGCTTCAGTGGCAGATGGGCTGACAGGATAGGTTCCAGAGGTGTGACATCTGTGCCCCTGGGTCAGTGTTTTAAATGGAAACACAGAAGGGCTGGTACTCTGTATTCATCTAAAGCACTGCCTTGGGTTAATAGTCTCATGACAGTCCTCGGACTGGACTTTGTGAACAGATACGTGTACCTGAATCTCCTGGGCCTTGACAGTGCCTTTTTGCTGCATACATATGTGCACAGGCTGATGATTTTGAAGTAAGAATTATCTCTGTTGAAGTGGCTTCTCAAAATTTGAAGTCTTGGCCTTGCCATCTAGATGACTCAGAGTAGAGCGGGAAGCCTGGGTTTGGACGATAGAGTGTTTTGTCACCTAGACCAGTGGTGCCCAGTGAGACTCCAATAGGCTGGTTCATTGACATTTTTTCGAGCTATGAAAAGGATTCAAATGTATAATTTTCTTGGGAATCCAAGGTAGGTCCAGAACCATGTCAGAGTTTCTTAATGCTCACATAAGAGAAATTAAGTAAAAATAATTTAGATGGACCTCAAATTTCAAATATTTGTAATGTGAACAAAATATGCGATGCAATTATGTAAAAAAAACACTTGATGCATACTGTTTCAATTGTGTAGGGTCTTTCCGCCATGGCCCTGTGTAAGCCATATTATAATAACCTATCACTGGACTCATCATAGTGTCTATTTGTAGTCTTTCATTGTTGTCTTATACAAAAAAAGACTTCAGTCACAACAACACATTTGGGTTACATAAATACAAGCAGCGGCTGGTCCTGGTGGCCACAGTTTGTGAAACAACAGTTCTACTCTTTAAAACATCTCCTGCCCATGGCGTCTTTACTGTTACTATCCAGGATTGACTTTGAGATGTAGTCCTTGGTGTGTGTACTCATATAAACAAACACACGTATATTCCTATAGACACGGGGAGGCGTGGTGAAGCACTGGGAGGAACACAGTAGAAGCAGAATTGAGAAAATGGCCACTTGATAGGGTCAGAAAGATATTTTCTTGATATTGATTTTCCATGTACTTTGTAACGATGGCAATCAGAAATAATGCATAGAGTTTACATCAAATGATGCATGGGAACTTAGTACAGTGGTTACATGAAGCCTGGGTTGGAAGAGAGGAGAGCAGGTTAAACATTACTGGATTGTGACAGACGATTTGTGGATCATTATACACAGAGGGTGATGGGGAAGTGCTCTGCGCCTGTGACAGCGACTGTGGAGGGTACTCGAGGTGGGGCCTCTTCAATCAGGAAGCAGTTCTATTCGAGCTCTGTTCTAGACAGCGTTTCCAGAAGTAGCATCTGCAAGGTCGCAGTAGCTGTGAGGGGACTGTCAAAGCCATGACACCAGTAAATTCTGAGAGGAGGAAGTGATGGAGTTTACTCCACCTTTGTGCCCTATGATATGCTGCTCCTCTCACTGTGGCACCCTTGTATAAAGTGCTGTAACATCTTTGTGTCAAGATCGTGCTAACTGAACTCTATTTGAAGAAGCCCAATTTACACCCAAAGATTAGATGTTTTTTGCTATCAAGCTTGAGGCCGTGAAGTGCCTGGGTCTGGAGTCACAACTCCTGTTCCACTATTGTAGAGACAACACCTATCACCATCTTCTTGCCTAAAACTAACCTATGTTCTTGGTTGTTGAAACTCTGGAGGTTATCAGGAGCACATGTTTTTGCCTAGTTTTAAGCTCTACTCAAGTCAGTTGGTTAATGCACCCACTGCAGAGGTCTTGACAGAATGAGAATGTCACAGATTACAATCCTGACATAGCTTTTTCACCTCTTCATCTCTGCAAGGTCAATGCAAATTAATTATAATGATTTTGTTAAGAATGGAACCTGCTTTGCAGTGCGATGAAATGGCAGAACCTATATTACCAAGCGCTATTTATGAAAAAAAAGAGTTAGTCCCAGACTCCCCCAACATGCACCAGACAAAGAACCCTAGGGGAGAGGATGTGGTATAAGGGCCAGAGCTGTCAACTTTGGAGCTGGGGAACACGATTCGAGTCTCAGCGCCGGCTCAACATCCTGTGATTCTTGGCAAATCACTTAGGTGGTCATTATGACATTGGCGGTGACTGTTAAAGTGGCGGTAATCCCTGCCAAATTATGACCATGGCGGTGATAACTCCCATAGACAGCCAATGTATCACACCAACTGCCAGGGTGTTAACACCTGCTGACCACGGCGGTAGCCATCAACAGCCAGGCGGAAGACAAGGTACTGCACACCATATTAAGACATAGCAAACCGACACGATTTCCGGGCGGTCCCAACGTCATCAAAAGCCTGGCGGAAACAAAACACAAAAGACGAAAGTACCCACCATCAAAGACACAGAGAAGACCACCGCCGCCATGGAACCCAAACTTCAAGTCTTCCTGATGCTCTTATATGCCATGCTCCACCTGAAACACCAACACTGACGAAGACGATGACGGTGAGTACAGCCGCCTAGCACACAAGGGAGGGAGGGAAGAAAAGGAAAGTGACACATATACACACAACACACCCCATTCACACACACCATACACACACTCATCTGCAGAGGAAAACCAGTCTCACAGGACACAAGTCATAATAATGCAAGGACTACATTTATCCAGAACTGATAGTGTAATTTGAAGCTAACAGCCACCATATTGACCATGTGACAAAAAATACATGAGTCACTGTTCAGAAAGGGCCAATGGCCAGTCCAAAGTACAAAAGGCCCACATGGCCACAGGGCACAGACCAAGGGCCAACTGGTTCCCTGACGTAATCCTCACTACACTGTGCAGGGGCATCATGTTGAGAATGGCCAGGCACCTCAGAGGGAAGGGGTGGAGGGCACCTCAGCTGAAGTGAGGAACTTGCCCACTGGTTCTGGAGGGGGCTCCATGCCCATTTCACTTTGCTGGGGAGTTCAAGGTCACAGTCTCTGAGGTGGGGAACTTGCCCACTGGTTCTAGAGGGGGCTCCATTCCCATTTCACTTTGCTGGGGAGTGCAAGGTCACAGTCTCTGAGGTGGGGAACTTGCCCACTGGTTCTGGAGGGGGCTCCTTGCCCATTTCACTTTGCTGGGGCGTGCAAGATCACAGTCTCTGAGTCTGGGAACTTGCCCGCTGGTTCTGGAGGGGGCTCCTTGCCCATTTCACTTTGCTGGGGAGTGCAATGTCAGAGTCTCTGAGTCGGGGAGCTTGCCCACTGGTTCTGGAGGGGGCTCCTTGCCCATTTCACTTTGCTGGGGCGTGCAAGATCACAGTCTCTGAGTCTGGGAACTTGCCCACTGGTTCTGGAGGGGGCTCCTTGCCCATTTCACTTTGCTGGGGAGTGCAACGTCACAGTCTCTGAGCCGGGGAGCTTGCCCACTGGTTCTGGAGGGGGCTCCTTGCCTATTTCACTTTGCTGGGGAGTGCAAGGTCACAGTCTCTTAGGTGGAGAACTTGCCCAATGGTTCTAGAGAGGGCTCCTTGTACAACAATCCCTAGAGGGTGGCCTACATGCCCTCTGCTGGAGGTGAAGGCTGCTGTGTCCCATATGGAGGTAAGGGCTGCTGAGTCCCTGCTGGAGGTGAGAGCTGCTGTGTCCCAGTTGGAAGTGAGGGCTGCTGAGTCCCAGCTGGAGGTGAGGGCTGCTGTGTCCCAGCTGGAGGTGAGGGCTGCCGTGTCCCAGCTGGATGCAAGGGCTGCTGAGTCTCAGCTGGAGGTGAGGGCTGATGTGTCCTAGTTGGAGGTGAGGGCTGCTGTGTCAATCAATCAATCAATCATTAAATTTATAAAGCGCGCTATGTACCCGTTAGGGTTTCGAGGCGCTTGGGGTGGGGGGGATGGGGAGGTGGTGTCGCTGCTATCGTTCGAAGAGCCATGTCTTGAGGAGTCTCCTGAAGGTGAGGAGGTCCTGGGTCTGGCGTAGTGAGGTCGGGAGTGAGTTCCAGGTCTTGGCGGCGAGGTGGGAGAAGGATCTGCCGCCAGAGGTCTTTCGCTGGATTCGGGGGACGATGGTGAGGGCAAGGTTGGCAGAGCGTAGTTGGCGTGATGGAACGTAGAAGTTGAGTCTGGTGTTCAGGTAGGTGGGTCCGGTGTCGTGTAGTGCCTTGTGTGCGTGGGTGAGGAGTTTAAAGGTGATCCTTTTGTCCACGGGGAGCCAGTGGAGGTCCTTCAGGTGATGGGAGATGTGACATTGGCGGGGTATGTCGAGGATCAGGTGGGCGGATGCGTTCTGGATGCGCTGGAGTCGTTTGATGTCTTTTGTTGGGATGCCTGTGTAGAGTGCGTTTCCGTAGTCGAGTCTGCTACTGACGAGGGCTTGGGTCACCATCTTTCTGGTTCCTGTTGGAATCCACTTGAAGATCCTGCGGAGCATGCGGAGGGTGTTAAAACAGGAAGAGGAGACAGCGTTGACCTGTTTGGACATGGTGAGAGCGGAGTCGAGGATGAAGCCGAGGTTTCGTGCGTGGCTGGCTGGGGTGGGTGGGGGGCCCATGGCGGTGGGTCACCAAGAGTCGTTCCAGGCCGAGGGGGTGCGACCAAGGATGAGGACTTCCGTCTTGTCGGAGTTAAGTTTCAGGCGGCTGTTGCTCATCCATTCGGCGATGGATTTCAGTCCCTCGTGGAGGTTGGCTTTGGCGGTGAGAGGATCTTTGGTCAGGGAGAGGATGAGCTGGGTGTTGTTGGCGTAGGAGAGGATGCTGAGGTTGTACTGGCGGGCCAGTTGTGCGAGGGGGGCCATGTAGACGTTGAACAGTGTTGGGCTTAGTGAGGGGCCTTGGGGGACGCCGCAGATGAGGTTGGTGGCTTCGGAGCGGAAGGGTGAGAGTCGGACTCTCTGGGTTCTGCCGGAGAGAAAAGAGGAGATCCAGTTGAGGGCTTTGTCTTGGATACCGGCTTCGTGGAGGTGATTTAGTAGGGTGCGGTGGCAGACCGTGCCGAAGGCAGCGGAGAGGTCTAGGAGGATGAGGGCTGAGGTTTCGCCGTTGTCCATTTGTTGTCTGATGTCATCTGTGGCAGCGAGGAGTGCAGTCTCTGTGCTGTGGTTGTGTCTGAAACCGGATTGGGAAGGGTCTAGGATGGTGTTGTCTTCGAGGTAGTGGGAGAGCTGTGCGTTGACGATCTTCTCAATGACTTTCGCTGGGAAAGGGAGGAGGGAGATCGGTCGGAAGTTTTTGAGGTCGTTGAGGTCAGCCTTAGGTTTCTTGAGGAGGGGTTGGATTTCTGCTTGCTTCCAGCTGTCCGGGAAGGTAGCGGTGTTGAAGGAAAGGTTGATGATCTTGCGGAGTTTGGGGGCGATGGTGACGTCGGCTTTGTTGAAAACGTGATGTGGGCAGGGGTCAGAGGGAGATCCTGAGTGGATGGAGTTCATGGTCTTTAGGGTTTCGGCGTCGTCTACTTGGGTCCAGGTGGTGATGCGGTCGGCGTGGGAGGAGTGGTTGGGGGTGGGGTCTGGCGGAGGTGTGGTGTTGAAGCTGTCGTGGATGGCTGCGATTTTCTGGTAGAAGAAGGTGGAGAGGTCGTCGCAGAGTTTCTGGGATGGAGGGACGTCGTTGACGTTGGCGTTGGGGTTGGAGAGTTCCTTCACGATGCAGAAGAGTTCCTTGCAGTCGTGAGCGTTGTTGTTAAGGCGTTCTGTGAAGTGGGAGCGTTTGGCGAGTCGGATCAGTTGGTGGTGTTCGCGGTTGGCTTCCTTGAGGGTAGCAAGGTTGTCGGGTGTGCACTCGAGGATCCATTTCTTCTTGAGTTTCTGGCAGGTGCGTTTGGAGGTGGTTAGTTCATTCGTGAACCAGGCTGGTTTTTTCTTTTCTTGGTTGACAGTGGGTCTCTTGAGTGGTGCTAGGATGTTGGCGCAGTTGAGGATCCATTGTTGGAGGTTGATAGCGGCGGAGTCCGGGTCCGTGGGGTCTGGTGGTGGGTTTTTGGCGAGGGTGCTGGTTAGTTGTTCTTCGGTGACTTTTCCCCAACGGCGGTGAGGCGGTAGAGGGGTGCGGTGGTGTTCGGTGTTTTTCTTGAACGTGAAGTGGACGCAGTGGTGGTCGGTCCAGTGGAGTTCGGAGGTGTGGCTGAATGAGATGTGGTTGCTTGCAGTGAAGAGTGGGTCAAGGGTGTGGCCGGCGATGTGGGTGGGTGTGTTGACCAGTTGACGGAGTCCGAGGTTGGAGAGGTTGGTGGTCAGTGATGCGGTGTTGGCGTCATTGTTGTTCTCCAGGTGGAAATTAAGGTCTCCCAGGAGGATGTAGTCTGAAGAGGCGAGGGCGTGGGTGCTTGCGAGGTCGGAGATGGTGTCGCTGAAGGGGGCTCTTGGTCCTGGAGGACGGTATATGAGGGTTCCTCTGAGGGAAGTGTTGGGGTCTGTGTGAATCTGGAAGTGGAGGTGTTCGGCTGTCTTGAGGGTGTCGTCCGTGTGGGTGTGGATCTTGAGGGTAGATTTGTGGGCGATGGCTATTCCTCCGCCGATTCCGTTGGTGCGATCTCTTCTGGTGATCTTGTAGCCGTCAGGGATGGCGATGGCGATGTCTGGGGCCGAGGAGTCGTTCCACCAGGTTTCGGTTAGGAAGGCTACGTCTGGGGCGGCGGTGTCGAGCAGGTCCCAGAGCTCAATGGCGTGCTTTCGTGCGGAGCGTGTGTTGAGGAGGATGCAGTGCAGGTGGTTTGTGTTGGTTGTTGCTGGCTTCGTTGTTCTGTTGCAGGTGAAGTTGCAGGTGCGGCAGGAAAAAGGTCCTTTGGTGTGCTTCGGGGTGGCCTGGAAGCATTCTGTGGAGGGGCCAGGGTTGAGGGTGCGGAGTTCGCTGGCCGAGTATCGAAGGCTGGGAGTGCGGGGGGCGCGAGGGCCAGGGAGGGTGGCGCTGGGCGCGGTCCAGGCACGGACGGGCGCAGACGGGCTTGCCCCTGGTGCGCCCCCGGCGCGCCAGCGGCGCGCCCGCTGCGCGCGGACGCACAGCGCCAGCCATTAAGAAAGGAGGGGGGAGGGAGGAGCAGCTGGGAGGCGGGAGGGAGTGGCGAATGGGGGCGCGAGGGGGGCGGGGCCGCAGGGAGGCAGCGGCAAGGAAGAGATCGGCAAGGGGGAGCGCCCAAGGGGCGAAAAACCAGCAAAGAACAAGGCAAAAACAGTAAGGCAAAAGTACAAAAACAATCACAAATTACAATGATGGCACAAATTCCAATCGGGGTACAGCAGTCAGAAGGGGCACAAAGGGGGCAGAAGCGCAAGGAGGCAAGGCGCTGAAAAAGTCGAAACAAACACTTACAGAACGGCGAAAAAGCAGCACTCGGGTCTGATGAGGCTTACCAGGGCCTCGAACACGCTAGCAGCAGCGTGGGCGGGGGTCAGGGGCACGAGACAGCAAGGTGGTGCTGCGGACGTGGGAGGCGAGCTCTAGACCTAAATCAGGTCAGAGGTCACTCACTCGCGACGCGCAGCGCCAGCCATTAAGAAGGGAGGGGGGAGGGAGGAGCAGCTGGGAGGCGGGAGGGAGCGGCGAATGGGGGCGCGAGGGGGGCGGGCCGCAGGGAGGCAGCGGCAAGTAAGAGATCGGCAAGGGGGAGTGCCCAAGGGGCGAAAAACCAGCAAAGAACAAGGCAAAAACAGTAAGGCAAAAGTACAAAAACAGTCACAAATTACAATGATGGCACAAATTCCAATCGGGGTACAGCAGTCAGAAGGGGCACAAAGGGGGCAGAAGCGCAAGGAGGCAAGGCGCTGAAAAAGTCGAAACAAGCACTTACAGAACGGCGAAAAAGCAACACTCCGGTCTGATGAGGCTTACCAGGGCCTCGAACACGCTAGCAGCAGCGTGGGCAGGGGTCAGGGGCACGAGACAGCAAGGTGGAGGCGAGGGTTGATGTGTCCCAGCTGCTTCCCCACTGCTGTTGGAGGGGGCCTCTTGCTTCTCTTAGTTGGTGGAGTGGGAACCTTCCCTTTCCTGGGTGGTGGAGTGGGATCCTTCCCTCTCTTGGGTGGTGGGGTGGGATCCTTCCCTCTGTTGGGTGGTGGAGTAGGATCCTTCCCTCTCTTGGCCAGTGGAGTGGGATCCTTCCCTCTCTTGGGTGGTGGGGTGGGATCCTTCCCCCTCTTGGGTGGTGGAGTGGGATCTTTTCTTTTCTTGCCTCCATGACTAGAGGTTTAAGGGAGTGGTTGTTGGAGGTGTATGTCTGCTCGACGTGGGTGCATGGGCAGTGTGCTGATGTGAGGTGGATGGCTGTTGGGTGTGTGAGCGCGTGCCTTTGTGTCTCTTAGGAGGGGGGCAGACAGGGTAGGAAAGGAGACACGTAGATGGATGTTGTGGAGGTGTCTGCAAGTGAGGTGTGTGTGCTGCTTGTTGTGGTGATGGTGGTGGCTGTTGATGCAGTGCATGCAGGTGTGAGTATGGATGTGTTGGTGAGGGAGGAGGAGGGGGAGACAGTGGAGGCAGTGGATGTTGTTGTGTGTGCAACTGTCTGTTGTTTGTGTAAGTGCTTGTGGCCTGAAGTGTGCTGCCTGTGTTTGTCTGTGCCACTCTTGTGTGATGTTTTGTGTGCACGCATGTCTGTATGTGTGCATGGGATGGGTTGGGGTTGAGGAGATTGGGACTGGGAAGTAGTAGTTGGAGGGGGGACGGTAGGAACAGGGACAATAGCTGCCATCAGAGAGGAGGCCAGAGCCTGGAACGATCTCTGTTGGGCCTCCAAAACACCGTGAATGCCCTCCAGGAATGCATTGCATTGCTGCATCTGGGATGCCAGCCCCTGGATGGCATTCACAATGGTTGACTGCCCTACAGAGATGGATCTCAGGAGGTCAATGGCCGCCTCACTGAGGGCATTAGGGCTGACTGGAGCAGGGCCTGAGGTGCCTCGGGTGAAGGAGATGCCCACCCTCCTGGGTGAGCGGACACTGTCAACTCGGTGAGGGGCTACTGGGAGGGAGGTGCTGGTACGGGGGTGGCAGCTGTACCTGTAGCTGGGGTGGTCCAAGAGGTGTCCGCCATCACCAGCGAGCTTCCATCAGAGAAGGAATCTGAGTCAGTGTTGTCACGTCCTGTGTCCACCATGGTGCTCCCCTTGCCCTCTGTCCCACTGGTCCCCTCGGTGTTGGTGGACTCTGCCTCCGGGGTCCTGTGGGATGCAGCTCCCTCTGTCACCGGTGCCCCTGCTCCTCTGCCAGATGATGCCAATGCACACATGGACAGGATGACGGAAGAAAAAAAGGGATGAGGAGAGAGAAACGGAGCACTGGGTCAATTGCAGCACCAACACGACAGATGGCATACACTTTACTGTCACACACAGGGATCAGGATTGAGCACCATCCATTAAACTGGCATTCCATTGGCTAGGTACAATAGGAAGATGTGAGCCAACCCCCGCCAACTGCACCCCTCCTGGGAGTCACTAAGCCCTGTCTGACCTGTAATGCAACCTAGCTAGGTTGCCAGATTTAGCAATTCAACCATTACCCTTGAGCTGGATCACGCTGCGATCTTTGACCTGGCTTTAAAGGGCACCCACTAACTGATAACCATCACCAGGATCCCATGCCACCTACCAATCATAGTTGTAACGCCCACTGTACTCACCCCCTTTTGGCTGCTCTGATGCCCTCAAGCCCCATCCAGCTCTGGGTAGGCCACTGCCAGTATGTGGGCCATCAGGGCGGTCAGGTTCCGACCGGCACCTCGCCCTCGTTGCAAGGCCATCCCCAGCTGGGCCTCTGCGGTCTTCCGGGCCCAGCGTGAAAGGTCCTCCCACCTCTTCCTACAGTGGATGCTCTGCCTGCTATAGACCCACAGGGTCCGCACATCCTTGGCGATGGCACGCCACAATCCCTTCTTCTGATGGGCGCTGACCTGTAGAGGAAACACAGACAGGAGGATACCATTACACATACAATCCAGCCTGTCACACATATGGCCCACAAATCCCCTTCCGTCCCCATTGGCACACACATCACCCAGCGCCCACCATGTACACTACCACAAGACATACGACCCCCCCAAATGACACGATTCTTGCATCCACATCTCCATGCAACCTTGTCACATGCATTGTGCCGAAGATGTACTCACCTGCTGGTCTGGGGCCCACACAGCTGCCCATACTGGGGTAGGACCCCATCCACCAAATGCTCCAACTCCTCTGAAGTGAAGGCAGAGGCCCTTTCCCCTGTCACATGGGCCATGGCAGGATCCAGACACAGGTTACAGCAGCACACGCAGTGTAGGTGTTGTCCTGTGGAAAGTCAGGAATCAAGTGAGGTTATAGACAGAAAATGGCGGTCACGTCCGTGGCGGTGTACACCGTCACTGCCGCCGGTGATCCCCATTGGCCACTGTACTTCATAGAGCCCCATGTTATCCAATGAGAAATTGCATGGCGGTGCAAGACCGCCTTCCGCCATGACGCGCAACGCAGGTGGAGTTTCCTCACTTCATCTGTCCCTACATACAGGACAGGCGGTCGCCATTTTATTGTGGTGGACAATATTCAGATAATCGAGAACTGCGTCATTTCTTTAATTTGCACATATGTTGCCATTCCCATTGTCCCATCACGTTACTGCTCTATGTACACTGAGGTGGTGGTTCCATTGTTCAAATTGTGACAACTTACTCACTCTTGTGTCCCATAGATACCTACCACTGCAGAGGAATAGGAGGAGGAGACAAGACCCCGTGTACAGATCCCTTGTGGACTTGGCTACACTGGAGGACAGGCACATAATCCTGACCTATAGACTGGACAGGGCCACTATCACATAGCTGTGTGCTCAATTGGAGCCTGATCTGAAATCAGCTATCTGTCATCCCACTGGGATCCTCCCTCTACTGCAGGTTCTATCAGTGCTCCATTTCCTGGCAACTGGTTCTTTCCAAGTGACAGTGGGCTTGGCAGCAGGAATGTCACAGCCAATGTTTTCAATCGTGCTGGCAAGGGTTTTGTCTGCCCTGGTGAAACACATGTGCAGCTACATTGCTTTCCCCCAGGTGGAAAATTTGGCCACTGTGAAGGCAGGATTCTATGCAATGGGACATAAACCCAATATTATTGGTGCGATTGACAGTACACATGTTGAGTTTGCCCCCCGCCAGAATGAACAGGTGTTCAGGAATCTGAAGAGTTTCCACTCACTCAATGTGCAAATGGTGTGCCTGGCTGACCAGTACATCTCCCACGTCACTGCCAAGTATCCTGGGTCAGTGCATGACGCCTTCCTCCTGAGGAATAGCAGCATCCCAAATGTGATGGCACAACTACAGAGGCACAGGGTGTGGCTAATTAGTGAGCCTGACGCCCCACCCAAGTACGCCTTCTGTTGTTAACCCCATACCATTCGTGGCTCCTGACCCCTGTGAGGAATGCCAGGACAGGGGCTGAGAATCCTTATAATGATGCACATGGGCGAACCAGGAGAATTATTGAAAGGACCTTCGGCCTTCTGAAGGCCAGTTTCAGATGCCTCCATCTAACAGGTGGATCCCTGTGCTACTCACCGAGAAGGTCTGCCAGATAGTAGTGGCATGCTGCATGTTGCACAACCTGGCCCTCAGACGACATGTGCCTTATCTGCAAGAGGAGGAGACTGGAAATGCTGTGTCAGCAGTGGACCCTGAGGACAGTGAGGATGAGGAGACAGAGGATGAGAATGTGGACAACAGAACATCATTTATACATCAATACTTCCAATGACACCGAGGTGAGACAATGGAACTGACCATTCTTTTGAATATTGAAGTTTTCTGTGTGGCTGTAGCAGGATGGCATTTACTTCCTTTGGATCTCTACTTACTGTCACCTATGGCTTCTCATTTTGCAGATGTTGGTGACATAAAAACTGTGTACTAATGTGTTGACTACAGACAGATACAGGTCATTAAATATATGCTATCACAATGTTCAGATCATTTGCCCAATATGTGACTGTTTCCATATATGCACATTTTCATCACATAAATCACTGTCACTCAAGTTGTATTCAAGGGTGTTTGTTGTAGTGCAAATAATTGACAGAAAAGTGCAATAGAATGGGGTGGCGGTTGAGGAAAGTCCAGGGTATTGTTTCAGTCTGTTTGTAGCACAGGTCCATTGCCCAAGGGGCCATACGCAGGGGTGCAAAGGCAGTTCAAAGTGGACATGGTGAGCGGGTGGGACACGAGGGGGACATTCAGGAGGGTCTCATTTCCTGGCGGTGGTCTTGGTCTTGGCAAGTGTCTCTGGCTTCTGTCTGGGTTGCAGGGAACGTTTGCAGGGTGGTTCACCTTCTGCAGGAGGAGGGGTGCTGGTAGCCTGTGGGTCCTGAGGCAGGTCCGCCTGCCCACTAGCTGCAGCGAAAGTGGTGGGATGATCAGTAGACTGGCTAGTGGTAGGGGCCCTTTGGTGTGCTGTCCATTCCCTCATGATGTTGGCCATATCTGCCTGCACCCCTAGCTATGGAGACCATGGTGGTGTTGAGGGCCTGCAAATCCTCACTGATCACCTGATGGTGTACCTCCTCAGCCGCTTGTTCTCCTGCAATTTGGTAAGGATCTGGCCCATCTTGTCCTGGGATTGTTGATAAGCCCCCAGGACAATAGTGAGTGCCTCCTGGTCCTCCGAGTGTCCCTGTTCCTGTGTGCCTCTGGCCCCTGAACGGTGTGCCCACTGCCACTGATCCCAGGTCCCTGAATGTCTTAGGGGTTAGGTGTGGACTGGGGTCCCTGTACAGGTGGGCACGCAGCGGATTGATGTGTCCTGGGGACAGAGGTGTGGGGACGTTGGGTCGGTGCTGTGGTGTTGGAAACTGATGGGAGAGGCTCTTTGGTGGACTGTGAATAGGCTGGGGTGGCCGACTGACCAATCATCCCTGATGGGCCAGGTCGTTCATCCAGATCCTGAAGCCCATAGTAACTGTCATCACTGGGAGCATCTTCTGTTGGGGGACTGGATACTCGTGGCACCTCCTCGCCGCTGAGATTGGCTGGGGCACCTGTGGGGATGTAAGTGATGTATTATACTTCATGTCTGTGACATATTGTACATCCCTAGCTTCCCCTCTATTGTTGCTGTTGCCCTGCCCCCTTTGTTTGTGTATGGTGATATTTTGTGTGATTGTTAGGTCTCCATGTTGTGCATGCTTTGGTGATGGGTGTCCATGCAGGGCTGGGAGGGCTGTCCATGCATTGGTGTAACATGCAGGGCTTGGCACTGGGGTTAGTCAGATGTGTAGGTGCACTGTGTGGGATGGAGTGGAGTGATGGGAGTCAGGGTGAGGGGGTGAGATGTCATGCAGGTATGGTGGGGGGCGATAAGTAGTAAATATCGACTCACCGGTGTCCAGTCCTCCGGCTACTCCAGTGAGTCACTCAGGATCCAGTATTGCCAAGATTTGCTCCTCCCATACTGTGAGCTGTGGGGGAGGAGGTGGGGGTCCACTGCCAGTCCTCTGGATGGCGAGCTGGTGCCTTGCTGCCACGGAACGTACCTTCCCTCATAGGTCGTTCCACCTCTTCCTGATGTTGTCCTTTGTTCTTGGATGCTGTCCCACGACGTTCACCCTGTCCACGATTCTCCACCATGGCTCCATCTTCCTGGCAATTGATATGAGCGCGCTGGTGTGTACCGCCAATGGTTTACCGCCATTGAATGTCCACTGTTGTTATTCGTAGGTCATAATGTGGTGGGTGTTGTTGTGTTGGCGTAACGGTATGGGTGTTCGTACCGACACTTTACCACTGACATTTGGACTGGCGGATTTGTGTATTTGGCAGTATTCTGTCAGTTTGGTGTGTGTGTGTCATAATATGGCAAAGGGATATTCGTCACTGCAGCAGTATGTTGGCAGCTATCACGGCGACGGTAAGCAGCATTTACCGCCAATGTCATAATGAGGGCCTTGATCTCCCCTTGCTATCAAAAATGAATATGTCCTTGTGTAATGCAACAGGTGCTAATGTAAAGCACTATGATACCTTTGTATCAAGTTCATGCTATATAAAACTGCAAAAAAATAAAATAACTACAATACTTTTGTGTCAAGTTTGCACTACGTAAAACTACATAAAACTGCAAAAAAAAAGGACCATGTAGACCTCCCAAAAAAAGGGAAAAGATTCCCAAAAACAAGGAAGAACCGACATACTCAGCAAAGCGGCAAGGCAAAAGAAAAAAACAGTAAAGGTATATGGCTGATCGTGCAATAATCCATGTGACAGGGTGAGTTTCCAAAGAGCTAATAAACCAGGCTCATGGCGGGACAAATGTAAAGCATTTACTAACGACATCAAGTGATTTGTGAAAGGCAGGCACAGGAACCAATAAAAGTGATGGGTGTGAGCTGGGTGTGGTTGAAGCCCACAGAATAGATTACAACATTTTGGGAAGAGCAGCGCTTGCACGCTGCTATGCTCAACCTAAAAACAGAGTGAATAAAGTCTTCATACACCCTTCTACCAAGGCTCTCAATACCTTCGACCAGTTAAAAAGAAGAATCCTGTCCTACAGTCTCCAGAATTCACCAAACCATGTTTACTCCAAACGGATGCATCTGAGATTGGTATTGGAGCTGTATTTTCTCAAGAAAATGAAGCTGGAGAAGAAAAAACGATTCTGTTTGTCAGCCGTAATCTGTTCCCCCATGAAATACTTTATCCCATTATTGAAAATGAATGTTTGGGTATTAAATGAGCAGCTTAAAGGCTGCAGTATTATTAAGAGGGATATCTATTCATTCTCTACACTGACCATGCCCCCTAACTTGGTTAAGCCGGAACAAGGGTTACAGGACTCGGGTTCTCTGCAGGTTCCTATCCCTTCAACCTTTCCAATTTGAGGTTCGACATCCTCATGGCAAAACCAGGGAAATGAAGTTTTCCTTTCTAGGTATACTCTTTTCCTCGATCGAGACAGTCTAAGGGGAGGGGTGTGTGAGAGACCAGAGTGACAGAAAAGGCGGAGGAGCCAGAGGGAGACGTCTCCAGTGGGTAAGGCACCTAAAACAAAAAAACACAGTTAAAGTAAAGAAAGGACAAAGCAAGGAGAGAGAGAGAAGAAGAAGGAATGTGGAGTCCAGGAGATGTGCGCGGGATGCCAAAGAACTCCATCCGAAGGAAGCACACTCCAAGGCCAACCACCATAGAAAAAGAGCAGAAAACCTCCACAACCACCAAAGGTCTCCTGAGGACGGATCCCTCTGGAGAGGTCGTCAGTCTCACCATGCTCCCGGAAGAGCATGGCTAGCCCAGGTGAGCACATCAGCATGAGGGTGGCAGGCGTGGACTGGGGAAACAGGTTCAGTCAGCAATAAAAAAGAAGGAAAAGAAAGAGAACTCCACTATATAAGGGGAAGAGCAAAATGTCCATAAAAGAAAAGTGTTTGAAAGACTGAAGGCTGAAGAAAGAGTAAGGGTGCAAGAGAATGGAATGTCCCCTGGACACCATTGTTTAAGCAATCCTTCTCAAGTTCGATAATTTGTATTTGTTTTTTTTTCTTTTTACTTACCTTAAGTAGAATGAGTCACTTTAGGAAAAAGCCAGGAAAGAAAGGATTTATATAAATGCCGCTTTCAGAGAGGGGCAGGGATATGTGTTGAACTCAGTGTTGTGTAGCCATTTTAGTTATAGCTCCATGAATGTTATTTTAGCACACTAAGCCTGCCGCTGTGCTCTTTAACCTAGACATATTTTATTCAGCTTCATTTATTATTTTAACAAGAGGGCCTTTTACGGTCTTGTTTTATTTCTCTCTATCTAGCTGTGCTTAGGCCAGCACTACGTTCTCAAACAAGACATTCTTGCTCACTCTGTGCTTCGTTCAAGGCTGTAGTAAGATAGGAACGTGGTAAAAGTTTTGTCTCTGGTATTCATAGAAAAACACACATCCTTACTTAGGGACATTTTCTCAGAACATCAGCTGTTTTATTATAAAAACACTTCCCTGTCACTTACACGTTAGAGGGAGATTCCAGCCAGAGGACCACGACTGTATGCTGATTGCTGAAAGCTTCGCTACAGATGCTAACAGAGACTTCAGGCCTTAGCTCAGGTATGGGGGATGATGTCTTCCCAGGGGAACCTGAAGGGCATAATTAGAGCTTAACATGCTGCTCTATCATAGCCAAGGTAGGAATTAGTCCATAGACTTTTGTGACAATATGGTAGCATTATTTCTATGCTTTACTCTCCTTGTCACAATTCTAATTCTGTCATGCTGTATCGTTCTGGTTATTGCAGTACATGCTTTGCTATATAAGATGCAGTCACTTCATTAAAATCTTATTGAAACATATACTGCCTCTGTTTGTCATTGGGTATGTGAGACTAATGTAATTGAGAGAAAGGGATGAGACCTGAGTCACCACGATTTCCCTGGGAAATCAATTATGTCAAGCACTTGGCTGCCCAATCATCCCTGCCCCTTGGTGGAGATGAGGCACTGCTAGTTAGCCGGAGCAAAACCCAGATTGAGGGCAACAGGTGTCCCTGTAGTGGGTAAAGACTCAGTCTCCCACACCACAGGCGATTCTGCCGCTCGAAATCTAGTAGTCTCATTAGAATAATGGGAGCCTATCCGACATCAGAAAGGAAAAGAAAACCCAAGCAGGAAGGAGTACAGACAGTGAGCAAGAAATAAGAGAAGGTACTAACAGCTAATCAGACATGGGAGAAAAACAGATAGTACAACTATAAATAACTATCGGTGCAAAGTACTTACCTCTGCCTCACATTTTGTTTGCGAGGGATCGGGAGTAGAACTCTCCAACCTGTAAAAGAAAAGAAGAGAAGGACAGTGAAGAAAAAGTGAACACGGGGTTAAGAACACTTTTTCAGAAAGTTCTCAGATGTTCCTAGGAAAACAAGCTATTAAGAAACTGAGGGCCTGATTTAGGGTTTGGCAGATGGGTTACTCCATCACAAACGTGACGGATATCCTGGCTGCCATATTATGATCTCCATAGGCTATTATGGGATCATAATTAGGAGGAAGGGATATGTGCCAGACCCTTAGTTTCCCTCCTGGTGTTGCGTCTTAAAAAAATGAATAAAACACTGAATAGAGCATCACTTTAACCAGTTTCTCGTGTTTTAATTTTTCAACCCAGATAACCCAGCCTACAGGCCCCATCTATGCAGCCTAAAGGGCGTATAATATAGGTCATACAATATTTTTTTTAAACTGAGCCTTTATCCAAGAGATGTTGAACACAAATTGTGAGAGTAAAATACTCCAAATACAAACAAATAGTTCATATCAGAATAGATAGTTCAGGTCAAAAGAGGACATCCTCCCTTTATCCATAATATGATGAAATAGGGTTTATTAAATGATGTGGTTGTGCTATCTAACAATGCAGTACACTTACCAACCCCTTTAAGGCCAGTTGTTTTCATTTCAGAAACCCTTACACAAAGAAACAAGTGTTAAGCATTTAAACAGAACCAAAAAAATTGAAGAAGAAATACACAAGACAATCAAGAAACCCAACACCAATACAAAAATAGATTGTCTTTTTATGTGTTTTTAGAGAACAAAATGAAAAACATCCACCAGAGGGTTCTAGAGATACAGAATTCACAAGGTTTTTTTAAATATTCACTTTTTATTTAAAGGCGAATAAGCATTGGCACATTCAACAAATTTGACACTTGGAAACTTTTTCAAGAATAACTTAGCTAAGTATCAATGCAGTTGCTTCAAGTTAATTTAGGTGACCAACCCTGGCAGGAAGTCAGTTAAGGAGACTAGTAAGGTTCCCAGAAACAGTTACCTCAGAGGGAGAAGCAGTCTTCAATTAGTTCCAGGCACTTTTATCCTCTTGCTATAGGTTTCTTTGGAAGTGGTCCTGATGCAAGCGATACAGGATGCTGAAGATACTCAAGGATGCTATGGATAGGATTCGGCTGACAGGGGTCTTTTTGCAGCTATTCCTCAGTTCACCAGCCTGGTGAGGCGGTTGTGGCCACAGGGATCTACAGTCCTCCAAGTCCTCTCGGTCCTGGCAGAAGTTCAGTTGTCACAGTTGCCCAGTATCATGGTTACAGCAGAACCATTCCTTGGATGGTAACTTGCCTTTTGGGTAACCAAGCTGCTCTCTCACTACTCTTCTGGTTCCATCAGACTTGGGTACAACTTTGAGTATCGGGTCCTAGTCTATGGTGCTGCATGGCAACGAGTGCTGGAGAGGTGGTAATGTGAAAATCTGGGCTACCCACTTGCCCCAGCAGGCTTCTTCAGCTGTTGTGGTCCTATGCTGTGAATAGGAGGTCAGCTAACTGACCCTTGGAGTCTCTTGCTTCGGCTAAACTCTGGAGATGACTTCTACATGAGTAGGACACAGCAGGCACAGTCCCTTTTCCTTTACTAGCCACCGGGATCAACAAGTGCAGTCCACGTCGGTGTAGCCTCTCTTTGCCAGGTCCTTGGTGCAGCACTGTAGTCCTTCTTCGACTCTCTTCTCCATGCCAATGAGATTTGAGTTATGGGTGCCAAAGATGTCCTTTTTATGCTGAGAAAATGCCCTCATGGTAGGATGTGGTTAGTATCTAATGAGCTACCAGTTTTACTCCCTCCAGAAGACCACTTCCAGCGAAGTGTGGCATCTGGCTAGCCCAGGAGCACCATTCTGCCCACTTCCAACATAGCAAAACCCCACTCTAGGCATACAGAGCTCCCTAGCCCAATCCAGAGGTGTGGCTATCAAAGGGGCTACACGCCCCTTTGAAACCTGTTTGGCAACTGTTTTTTCTTCTCCTTCCCAAGTGCCAGCCTGCCTAACTCAACAATAGAGCAAACCCTCTCCCATGTGTTCCCCATTTTCCCTTCAAAGATGGCGTCTCCTTTCAAGCTCACCTTTTGGGCTAACACCTGTATGGCTTCCTGCCAGGGAGACGTAATACCTCCCTCCTGGGCAGGATTCTATTGGCTCCTTTCCTAGCAGTCATTTGTATGTCTCCCCATGAGGGCAGAAAGCTGTGTTGGGAATAGACTCATGGGCAATCGTGGACAGGCACATGGGTTTTAGAGCAACAAAGTGGCAACTTTCTAAAAATTGCACAGTGCAACAAGTTACATTAATTCCGACTTGGGCATCAAGTCTGGCTAAATGTAACTAGTTGCATGATACCGTACAATATTAACTTTAGTAGCCTCAGTCGGAAGTTAGCAGGGCTGCTGTGGCAGCCTGCAACTCTGCACTTGCCAATGGACTGCTACCCTTTCCCACAGTAAAAACGGCAATTGTGGGTTTTTACTGCTGGAACACTTAAAAAACACATGTTCCCTTTCTTACTATACAACACCTTACCTTAGGGCCTGCTAGGCCTACCATATAGACGATTTACATATATTAAAAAGGGAGGACTTGGCTTTTCCATTATTTAAGTGGCAACGTTGAGTTAGTAGTTTAAAACTGCCTTTCCAGTCTGCATTGGCGGACTAGGAGCAATGTTTTAATTTTGTCACACCCAGGGGGGGCACAACCAGAGCTGCAGTCCCTGGGGTGATCATCCATCCTGTCTCTAGGTATCCTGGGTACCATATACTAGGGGCTTGCAAGTAAGTTAGCTTATGCCAATTAGCTAAAAGACAATCGAACGTACACACTTTAAGGTCAGGTCACAAGCACTGAGGTCTGGTTAGCACGCCTCAGTGCCTCTCGGAGTTGAAAAGCCAGCAGCATCAGTCCAAAACATGAGGAGTGACCATACAAAAAGAGGCATTTCCTCAAAGTATCTCTCGAAAGTGAGGATTTTCAGTTGCCTTTTGAATGTGGTCACACTGGAGGTCGTGTGAAGAGCTGGTGGGAGTTACACATTCTTGATGCGCTGCCAGAGAATACCTATTTCATATAGTGCCTTTCCCTAAAAATCAGAGGTTCAAGCAGGAGTGATTCAGTGTTTCTTGAACCTCATTGGGAACTAGAGACTTTCAGTTTCCCAAAACTGAAAGAAGGATGTTGAGATGTGGAGAAATGTATGTGTGATATATGCAGAATTAAATTGGTCTCTTGCTTGGATGGGGAGCCACTGGAGGGTAGAAGGATAGGAAAGGTGTGATTGAATTTCTTGAGACCCCCGCCACTAAGCAGGTAGCTGCTAGGAGCACTGCTCTCAGGGGTGCAAGAAGAGTTTTCAGGAGACCATACAGCATGGACTTTTCATATTCCAAAGACCAACACTTTGACTACAGATTTCAAGTCCTAGTCATCAGAGGTAACCAGGGAGTTTATTACATGGGATGAAGTGTTGGAGTTCGAAGGAGAACCAGTTGGAGATCCAGCTGAGGAGGCAAGAGGGGAGAAATATTGGTGATGTCGGCATTGAGAAGTGGAGGAGAGGGAAGGCAGCTGAGACAGTTGCTGCATCGATGCTTGAGAGAGGGACAGGATCGTCGGGTAAATGGAAGGCAGTTGATTTAAGTCTGGCTGGAGAGGGGAAGAAAGATGAGGGGTGAATACAATGGTAGCAAGAGGGTGATATGTGGGAATGGATTGGTGTTTTATGTGTTGGAATGTTTGTGGAAGGGCTGCTAGGTGGAGAGATAGATGGGTGGGATATAGCTGCAAGATCGCTTGAAAGTTAAGGCGGCGCTGGGTGGAGTGGGGGAGGAGCATAGGTCCGGGGTGGGAGAAGTGGGGGAGCCAGGAGTTCAAGACTGATTCAGAGATATGTAAGAATGGGTCGGGGATAGCTGCAGGATGGTTGTTCAAGGGAAAGCTAGAGGGAGAGACAGGTGGAACAGCTGATTGAGGGGAATGAGTGAAAATGCTGGAGTGAAGATGTTGGTGAGGTTGGGAGAAATCTGGGATGTTGACTGTAATCCTTGAGGCGGTTGATAGCCAACTGAGTACACTTCATGACTGAGTAGATCAGAAGAAGGGGGATTGAAGGATGGCAGTAGAAAGGAGAGAGAGGTTGGGATGGAGAGAATAAAAAAAGGTGATCTAGCAGGGCTAGATTTCTATTGGTGGATCGAACCGCAATCTCCCAAATGTTGACAAGCATTTGCTTTGCAATGGGTCTCGCATTTGCTCGCGTTAGAGCTATTAGCTTTCTAAATTCCTAACTGGACTTTTCTTGCCACATAAATTTAAAATGAAAAGTAAAACAGTTAACATAAGCAATTCAAAGCACCATGGCCGCCATGAGCAAGAGTGCAACACATAGGAAAAAGAAGTTCACTCCCAGTCAAACGTATCGGCAAAAGTGGAATTATCCATGTAACAGGGTCGGTGTCCAAGGCGGTAACAAAACCTCCCCAAGGAGGGACAAACGTAAAGAATTTACCAATGTTAACAAAGGATTTTTGAAAGGAAAGCCTAGGAACGAGTGATAGTGATGGGCGTGCAGTGGGCGTGGTTAAAAGCCCACAGATAAATGACAACAAGTCAAAGCGCTTGCACGCCTGACCTAAAAATGGAAATAAAAAATTGCAATTGAAGTAAGAAGAGAATGAAACTTTAAGGTTCCACCCAAAAGTTGAAGAACTTTCGAAGATTTTAGTATTTCCTCAAGACTGTCACTATTTCCCTGGAAGTGCTAGCTGGCAGTGAAAATGGATGTGTCATTTTTTGCAAATTAAATCTAACACTTTTTATATCACTTATGAAACGGAACAGATTTTTTTTTCTATCAACTACTTAGAAGTTAAGGGTAGTTTGAACATTTCATATCCTCTGGCGCCATCTACTGGTGAACATTTAGAACTATTCCTCTAGTCTACAAGTCTATATACATTATTTTTCTGACAACTTCTAGGCCCCAATTAATTCGAGTTGGGCGAGTGGAATTCCTGTCCGGTGGTTTCCCGCACCTATTTGTTTTCCTTGTCTGGGAGCACCGGGCCTGAATTTTACCAGGCAGAAATTCCATCTTGTAAAATCGCTTTGGTAACCGGTTACTTTGCAGCCCCACCCAACACTCAGCAAGGGCAATAAGCGGGGGGGGGGGGGAATGGGGGGCTGGGCTTAGAGCGTTGCCTATGCGGGTTTGCAGGGAGCAAGTACTGCTTCTCAGGTGACATCATTAAAACAAGCATTTGCAATGCAATGGGTCTCGCGTTTGCTCGAGTTAGGGCTATTAGCGTTGTAAACTCCTAACCGGACTTTTCTTGCCACATATACTGAAAATGAAAAGTAATACAATTTCACATAAGGGAGTCAATTTAAAGCACCATGCCATGAGCGTGAAGGTGACTACTCAGAGCAAAAAGACCAGTCCGGTTTCGCCTTTTCATAGTATTTTTTTTTTAAATTGCGATCATGCTGTGTAAAACCTTGAATTCACGAAGGAGTGCTAGGATAATCAACAGAATTAAACTGGTGGTCATGAAAAGCACTTGATTACTGCCTGCCTACGAAATAGAGAGAAAGTAGTCCAGAATCCATACGGAAAATATGGAGCCTTGTATGTTTTCAGTAGTTGGCCGGTGCGCTCGAGGAGAGCTAAACACCGGAACAGGCCCGACGTATGCATGCCTTTCACTAATGAAATCAAGTAAATTTAAAAGGAAAGCCCATGAACCAACGAAAGTGATGGGCGTGATATGGGTGTGTTTAAAAGCCCACAGAGAAATTACAACAGGGATAGAGAGCTTGTGCTCTTGACCCTAAAAACACACAGTACAGGTCCTCATGGTTGGTACCCCCAGTTTCTCTATTTACTTTGTTTCTGCCTTCAGTTACGAGTTTTTCCCTTTGCTTCGTTCTTTAGCATGTTCTCCATGTTTCCAGTTTTTCACTTGCTTTTTCATGAGTCCTGTTTCCCATTCTTCCAAAAAGGTTTACCTCTTCCAGCAAGTACCCCTCTTTTATTTATTGAGGAGTCACTTTCCTGTTTACCCTCGAGTAGGTGTCATCATTTCAAATTTGCATCTGAGGTGTCAGTGCCTCTAAGCAGCACCAGGTCGCCTGAGCTTCATCTGAGTGCCCAGGCTACTTTCTTCTTGTTTATTCTTACTAACTTTTATCATTTTTCCGACTTCATCCATCCTTGGGAAGAGTCGGTCCACGTTTCATGACAAGATATGACTCTACAATCACAGAAAAAGGAGAGTAAAATTCCACCAATACATCCTACCAACTGCTCTGTAACCCTAACCAGGACCAATTACACAAGCATGTCCTGTATTTCCTTAGGGAGGGAAATATGGCAGATTCAGTGTTGACTGTCTGCTCCTTTAAGGTTCAAATAAACCACTCTTCATCTCAGTTCACTTGAGCTCAGCGTGGATTGATGCACCGATATTGCATAGTCAAACTCTGAACACCCATTGAATTTGCTTTTTTGAAATGATGTGACGTGCTCTGTCTTGGTCTGTTGTGGATGCCTATAGGTAGCCTATATCATCTCCCCGTTTTGGAAGACAGCTGATGTGCACTGCAAGATTTCTACTTTCGTATATGAAACCGTGTGTCTACCATGACTAAGGGCTGTCATCCATCGAAGTGTTGTTTAAAATGGCAATTACTTTTTACCCAGTGTTTCTGGCTTTGTTTTTGTATAATGATGGTCATAATTGTCCTTCTCCCTGACAGATTAGCCACCACGTGTTCCCATTCTGCAAAATGATGTCCCATAAAACACACTTTTCTTGGATTCTTGCATTTGTTTTTCACATCCCTTTAAGCCTGGCATGCACTTGCTATACAACTCATTCCATCAAGGCACAATAATGTAGGGGACTCTCACCAGATGACCTTCCTCCAATAAAGAGGGCTCTTGTCTGATTCCATCAGGGCTTGCAGCTCCTTCTCAGCCTCTACTGTTCAATGGCCATTCTCCTCAGTCGGGTTCTTTCACGCAATTCCCCTTATTGGCAGCTAATTAAGTCTACTAGAATTCATTGTTGGTAATTCCTTGATAGACTCTTTGACGCTGTTGATGATTAGCCTCACATCAGTTGCAGATGTTCTTCGTTAGCTTCTGCACACACTTCTTTGGCCTCAGATCTTTGGTGGAACTGTACCTAGAACACAGGATGTCCACCCCTGGCCAATATTCTAATCCAGTTCAAATTGACATTTGCAGAGGTAGATGTCCACCGCATAAATAGTGTGTTGTGGCACTATAAAGAGGTGCCTAGAACAAAGGACTAACCTGGAAGCTGTTGCAACACCACATCAAAGAGGCACTTCTTCAGTGACTTCCAAAATGGGTCCAAATTGGTTGCCAGTTTGAAAGAAACTGGAAGCTGGTTCCTCCAGTCCACACCTGGAACGCTGAAGGTTTTTCTACTCCCTTTCTTTTTCTTTAAATCAGGCATTGTTATGAGGAGGTTAGAGTCAGAAAGCAAGGTGCACAAAGGTCTACATCTAGTAAGGCAGTGAGCAATAACGAGAGAATGGTTCAGATAGACAACTTTATGGGGAAGGCAGAGAGTCTTCAAGACGACACGTTTCTTCACGGGCAGATAGAGTAAGCATCTGATGTAGTTAAAAAACAGAGACGAACATCCTGAGGACCAGGAACAATCGTGCAGCAGCATTCTAGGTGTGCTGCAGTTTACGGGGAGTGTGTAGAAGAGAGCCTTAAGAAGATCGCAGTCATCCAGTCCATCTGGGACAATCCAGACATTGTCCCAGATCTTACGACTGAAAGATAGAAAGGAAATAGTATGTGAAGCTGTCTAAGATGGAAAAAGCAGGACTTGGAAATCAGGGAGACTTTGCGATCTAAGGCAAGGGCAGAATCAAGATACACCACAAGGGTTCTCATGAGGGAAGCAGGAAAGAGATAAGCATCCAAAGTCCGATGCAAAAATATGCAATCCAGCACACTAGTGGGTGGGGGATTGTGTGTCAACAAATTCTTGTTTTTAGTTGGATTCAGCTTGAAATCATTTATGTTCATCAACCATCTAAGAATCCGTGGTGCATGGGGTAGATCAACTGTTCCCTGCTCACTCCCCACAATTAAGTTCAGCAGAATTGTTGTGTTGTCCTCAAATGTGTGGAAGGACAAGTCCATCACATGTAATTGTTGTGCCAACAGCACCATGAAAAAAAGTCAAAGCAAATGTGAAAGCTCAGAGCGCAGCACACCCCAAAGCACTTGTCTTTGGCCACAGGTGCAGGAACCAAGTTGAATTTGTAGAAATCTCTTTGAGACAAAATAATTCACAGACTGCAAAAGAGAACCACAAATGGCCAGTTCTGTAAGTTGAGTAAGAAGGATCCTGTGGTTGAAGGCCGATAGCGCTGACACATCTAAAAAGACCAGGGCTTCTGCACCTCCATTATTCTCTGTGCCATATGATTAATCTAGAACTGAAACCACAGCCAACTCTGTGCTATTGTTGGGGTGAAATCGCAGGTAAAGGGGGTTCAAGAGCTAAGATTACTCTCCACAAAAATCCACAATTGGACAATCATGTTTACCCATGCTCACAAAGCACTGCACAGCACCGGACCAGTATACCTCTACACCCCGACCCGGCATCTCCACTCTGCCGACCTCGCAACTGTCCCACGCGTCTGCAGAACTACAACCGGTGTTAGATCATTCTCGTACCTCACCACCAAAACGTGGAACACTCTTCGCACCCACCTGCGCCAGACCAAAGACCTCCTTACCTTCAGGAAACTTCTCAAGACTTGGCTGCAGTAGCAGCACCCCCCCTCCCCCGCTGCCCCCTTCCCCAGCGCCTTGAGACCCTCACGGGTGAGTAGTGCGGTTTACAAATGTAGGAGGCTGGACTGGCTTGTAGTGAGTACCAAGGGGTACTTGCACCTTGCACCAGGCCCAGTTATCCCTTATTAGTGTATAGGGTGTCTAGCAGCTTAGGCTGATAGATAATGGTAGCTTAGCAGAGCAGCTTAGGCTGAACTAGGAGACGTGTGAAGCTACTACAGTACCACCTAGTGTCATATGCACAATATCATAAGAAAACACAATACACAGTTATACTAAAAATAAAGGTACTTTATTTTTATGACAATATGCCAAAGTATCTTAGAGTGTACCCTCAGTGAGAGGATAGGAAATATACACAAGATATATATACACAATAGCAAAAATATGCAGTATAGTCTTAGAAAACAGTGCAAACAATGTATAGTTACAATAGGATGCAATGGGGAAACATAGGGATAGGGGCAACACAAACCATATACTCCAAAAGTGGAATGCGAACCACGAATGGACCCCAAACCTATGTGACCTTGTAGAGGGTCGCTGGGACTATTAGAAAATAGTGAGAGTTAGAAAAATAACCCTCCCCAAGACCCTGAAAAGTGAGTGCAAAGTGCACTAAAGTTCCCCTAAGGACAAAGAAGTCGTGTTAGAGGAATAATGCAGGAAAGACACAAACCAGCAATGCAACAACTGTGGATTTCCAATCTAGGGTACCTGTGGAACAAGGGGACCAAGTCCAAAAGTCACAAGCAAGTCGGAGATGGGCAGATGCCCAGGAAATGCCAGCTGCGGGTGCAAAGAAGCTTCGACTGGACAGAAGAAGCTGAGGTTTCTGCAGGAACGAAAAGGGCTAGAGACTTCCCCTTTGGTGGACGGATCCCTCTCGCCGTGGAGAGTCGTGCAGAAGTGTTTTCCCGCTGAAAGAACGCCAACAAGCCTTGCTATCTGCAAATCGTGCGTTTGGCGTTTTTGGACGCTGCTGGGGCCCAGGAGGGACCAGGAGGTCGCAAATTGGACCTGAAGAGAGAGGGGACGTCGAGCAAGACAAAGAGCCCTCACTGAAGCAGGTAACACCCGGAGAAGTGCCAGAAACAGGCACTACGAGGATGCGTGAAACGGTGCTCGCCGAAGTTGCACAAAGGAGTCCCACGTCGCCGGAGACCAACTTAGAAAGTCGTGCAATGCAGGTTAGAGTGCCGTGGACCCAGGCTTGGCTGTGCACAAAGGATTTCCGCCGGAAGTGCACAGGGGCCGGAGTAGCTGCAAAGTCGCGGTTCCCAGCAATGCAGCCCAGCGAGGTGAGGCAAGGACTTACCTCCACTAAACTTGGGCTGAAGAGTCACTGGACTGTGGGGGTCACTTGGACAGAGTCGCTGGATTCGAGGGACCTCGCTCGTCGTGCTGAGAGGAGACCCAAGGGACCGGTAATGCAGCTTTTTGGTGCCTGCGGTTGCAGGGGGAAGATTCCGTCGACCCACGGGAGATTTCTTCGGAGCTTCTGGTGCAGAGAGGAGGCAGGCTACCCCCACAGCATGCACAAGCAGGAAAACAGTCGAGAAGGCAGCAGGATCAGCGTTACAGAGTTGCAGTAGTCGTCTTTGCTACTATGTTGCAGGTTTGCAGGCTTCCAGCGCGGTCAGCAGTCGATTCCTTATCAGAAGGTGAAGAGGGAGATGCAGAGGAACTCGGCTGAGCTCATGCATTCGTTATCTGAAGTTTCCCCAGAGACAGAGACCCTAAATAGCCAGCAAAGAGGGTTTGGCTACCTAGGAGAGAGGATAGGCTAGCAACACCTGAAGGAGCCTATCACAAGGAGTCTCTGACGTCACCTGGTGGCACTGGCCACTCAGAGCAGTCCAGTGTGCCAGCAGCACCTCTGTTTCCAAGATGGCAGAGGTCTGGAGCACACTGGAGGAGCTCTGGACACCTCCCAGGGGAGGTGCAGGTCAGGGGAGTGGTCACTCCCCTTTCCTTTGTCCAGTTTCGCGCCAGAGCAGGGGCTAAGGGGTCCCTGAACCGGTGTAGACTGGCTTATGCAGAATTGGGCACATCTGTGCCCAACAAAGCATTTCCAGAGGCTGGGGGAGGCTACTCCTCCCCTGCCTTCACACCATTTTCCAAAGGGAGAGGGTGTCACACCCTCTCTCAGAGGAAGTTCTTTGTTCTGCCATCCTGGGCCAGGCCTGGCTGGACCCCAGGAGGGCAGCTGCCTGTCTGAGGGGTTGGCAGCAGCTGCAGTGAAACCCCAGGAAGGGCAGTTTGGCAGTACCAGGGTCTGTGCTACAGACCACTGGGATCATGGGATTGTGCCAACTATGCCAGGATGGCATAGAGGGGGCAATTCCATGATCATGGACATGTTACATGGCCATATTCGGAGTTACCATTGTGAAGCTACATATAGGTAGTGACCTATATGTAGTGCACGCGTGTAATGGTGTCCCCGCACTCACAAAGTTCAGGGAATTGGCTCTGAACAATGTGGGGGCACCTTGGCTAGTGCCAGAGTGCCCTCACACTAAGTAACTTTGCACCTAACCTTTACCAGGTAAAGGTTAGACATATAGGTGACTTATAAGTTACTTAAGTGCAGTGTAAAATGGCTGTGAAATAACGTGGACGTTATTTCACTCAGGCTGCAGTGGCAGGCCTGTGTAAGATTTGTCAGAGCTCCCTATGGGTGGCAAAAGAAATGCTGCAGCCCATAGGGATCTCCTGGAACCCCAATACCCTGGGTACCTCAGTACCATATACTAGGGAATTATAAGGGTGTTCCAGTAAGCCAATGTAAATTGGTAAAAATGGTCACTAGCCTGTTAGTGACAATTTGGAAAGAAATGAGAGAGCATAACCACTGAGGTTCTGATTAGCAGAGCCTCAGTGAGACAGTTAGTCACTACACAGGTAACACATTCAGGCACACTTATGAGCACTGGGGCCCTGGGTTACCAGGGTCCCAGTGACACATACAACTAAAACAACATATATACAGTGAAAAATGGGGGTAACATGCCAGGCAAGATGGTACTTTCCTACAACAAAATCCTGATTGATTAGGCTTTCCACTAACTTACTGATATATGGAAGCAATGATATTGACTTAATCCTACTGCACCTTCCCTTATGAAACCAAAAACTTGGACCGATTGTGACTGTTAAGATAAAATATACTTTCGTTTCCACAACTCTTTCTTTCTCAGTTTTTTTTGTTTTTACAGATTTTTATTGTAAAGTGTGCCAGCATTACAATAATGCATACAAAAAAACATTATTTTCATTTCATCCATGATGTAGTGATATAGAATGGTCCTGGCATCGTGACCAGACCTCGCAAGCAACGTCCACTGGGCCAAAGTGTAATATGCAAAGCAATAGTCAAACATTATGAAAATGGAACAAAAACTCAATAGAACCAAAGGTGAAAGTTACGCCTTGATAGCGCAATATACCGAAGGAAGTCAGAGTATAATGTGGGCGGAATCCTAAAAAGGGTTGTTGTCTGACAAAGATGCCTCTTATGTAGTGTAAGTTACTGTGGCGAACATGGGGAAGGAGACGACTGACAACAGGGATTGCACACTGGCCGTCCGAGGCCTAAATGGGGAGGGGGCAGGTAGTGGGATGGGGCAGACACGACAGGATAAAAATGAGGGGGGGGAGGTAAGAGAGTTCTGGAGTGTGCCATAGGTAGTTCAAAAGTTGTCGCAATGAAGGGAGAAAAAAGGAGCAGCTCATTGTCACGTGGTTACAGTGACCTAGGGCCAGATGTAGCAAAGGTTTTTACCCATTCTGTGTCTATGGGAAAAAGTGTTTGTACATATGGCCCCTAGTGTGGTATCATTGTGTGCCATCCCCTAGGTTCAGAAAGGGGGACCAAATGGTTTCAAACGCATCTTCCTTGTCCAGGAGCCAGTAGACAACCCTCTCAAAGGACGCTCACATATACATTTCAGTCAGCCATTCATTATATGTGTGTAAAGTTATAGTATGGCACTAGAGCAGTATGCAGATCTTTGCCGTGGTCAAGGCAGTCGATTACAGCCGCTTGGTGTGGATGGCAAGGTCATGGAGGTCAGAAAAATCATCAACATCAGGGTTTTCAGTGGGCTTAGAGCGTTGCCTATGCGGACCAAGAGGTGGGAGACGTCTGAGCAATCGCATAGGATGTGTGCAATGTCACAGTCTGGTTGTGCACATCAACAGCAGCATGTATGATGGAGGAGGCACGAGGCAGTAATTTTCTGGGGAGTCCAGTACCATTTTTGAATTATTTTGAAGAGACAGAATTTCATTCGTGCCTCCCGCGTACCTCTGCCCATGTCTGCTACCACCTCCTTCCAGTCGTCTTCTGTGTACTAGTAGTACAGAGGTGCTTTGGCAGTGGAGCTGTATCATCAAGTTTTGTCGTATGGGGAGGCGGGGACCTGCCATTGTGGATACCATAGGATACCATTCAGACAGTGTTGTAGCTGTGGGTAGCGCCATACCTGCAATGTAAGTAAGTGGAACTCCGTCTGTAGAGAGGTAAAGGACTTCAACTCGTCTTCATGGGTGATATCATGTAGTGTCAGTATCCCCGCCGTTTCCCAGGCTTTCCATGACAACAGGCGGCCGCCCATCCGAGTTTCTGGGTTATTCCAGAGGGAGGCTGTTAGATGTAATCAGGCAGAGCTGTATAGTATTTTGTGGGTATGGTTCCAGATCTGTACCATTGTTTGCACAATGAGATTAGGGGTCAACAACGTGGGTGTTTTGTGCCGGAGGAGAATATTCAGACCAGGGCCACTGTGGGTCAGGGCACATTCCAGCCGCACTCAAGAGACGGGTCTGGAGACTGCGAGCCCATATGCGTCAATTGTGGTAAATGTAAGGCCTGGTAGTAATGTTCTATTCTGGGTGCCCCAACCCACCACACCTCCTCTGCGCCAACAGTTTGCAGAAGGACAAGTGGTGTCTCATGTCCTCCCATATGAAAGATTTTATCCCTTTATCTATCACCTAGGGTGGCAGTACATACAAGGAAGGGCAGCATACCCAGGAGTAAGTAAAGCAGGAGGCTATGGCCATTTTAACAGCTTGTGTTCTTCCACATAGGGAGAGGTTAAGATGGATCCATTTCCAGTACTTGATATTAGTTTTAGCAATAGAGGGGTCCATGTTATCAGAGACCATGTTGTCCAGTCTGTTATTGATAAAGATACCAAGATACTTGTGCCGGCGCTGTTTATTGTTAAAATGGAAATCCCATTGTAGCCGCCTTTGTGGTAGTGCGAGACATGGTTAAGGCTTCGCTCCTGTCCCAGTTGATTCTGCAGCCTGATAACAGATAGAAGGATGCAATAAGGGACTTTAGGGATGGTAAAGACCTGTGCAGATCTGTGTGCATAAGTAAGATATCATCTACATATAGGAGTATTTTTGCAGTACCTGCAGTAGTGGAAATATCCTCTATCTGGGGTAATCGACAGATGGCGGTTGCATATGGCTCCATTGTTAAAAGAAACAACAAGGGGGAGCGGGGGCAGCACTGTCTGGTCCCCCTCCTAACTGGCAAGGTAGCTGACAGAAAGCCCTCACTGTTGACTTGTGCCATTGGATCGGCATATAGCCAATGGATCTTTGAAATAAAATTGTCCCACAGGCCTACGAGGTGGTCCCATTCTGTCCAGTCAAATGCATTTGCAACATTTAGCGAGAGGGCAGTCGTGGCTTCCAGGAAGTCTTTAGAAAGCCAGAGTAGGTAGGCCCGGGTGCGAAGGTGGTTGCGTAAGGATCTTCCTAGGACAAATTCCACTTGGGAGTCATGGATCAAGGTTGGAATGACTAGTGTGAGTCGGGTCACCAGAATACTCACCAGAATTTTTGGGTCAGTATTCAGGAGTGATACTGAGTGGTTGCTACAGCATTGCAGGAGGTCTTTGCTTGGTTTGTGGAGGACCACAATCACCACTGAGTTGGCCCTGAGGAGAAAGTCTGTCTGTTCTGCTCCCTGGAAAGTGACATGAAGTAGGTGTATGGCGTCATCTTTGATCCATTGATAAAATTACTCTGGAAAAACATTGTCTCCGGGAGCCTTATTTTATGATAGGTTCATAATACCCTGGCAATCTCATCTTTGGTCATAGCTTCTTCAAGGAGTCTTCTGCCATCCTCATTGAGGCTGGGGAGGTGTAGACTGTCTAGAAATGTCGCTATCTGGTCTGCATCATCTTGAAGTTTGCAGCTATATAGCTGGGCGTAGGAGGCGTCAAAAGTGTTGGTGATGCTCAGTAGGTCACGGACAATATGACCAGAGCTGTCTTTAATGGCAAGTATAGCAGAATCAGCTTCCCTTTGCCAAAACAGCGCTGCTAGAAGCCTCCCTGCCTTCTATCTGTGCTTGTAGTGTCGTGCTTCCAGTTTATAAAGGGCATATTCTCAGGGACGTAGCTTTGACGTATTTTGGGGTGCTACACCCCCTCCCGATAAATTAATTTTCAGGAAAATAGCTGGGTACAGGTGCTTTCAGTCAGGTATGGTGAGGTGGCGGTCGGATTTCACAAGGAATGTTTCATAGACATAGACAAAAACACATACACTCACAGACTCTCCCTCTATGCTTTGAAAGTCTTCAAAAATGTCGGTTATTCTACAAAATATTGTGTTTTCTCTCACTTAGTACGCATACCAATCAGCATTTGTCTCCCTTTCCACTGCCCCTTTGGCCCTTCTCATATGTCCTGCTTGTCATATAATGTATTTTGACATTATATGCCCATTTGATTGTTGGAAAATCTGAAGTTCACCCCCCCCAAATCTTACTTACCAAGCTACGACCCTGCATATTCTACCTTGAATGTGTAGAGCAAATTAAGCTCCATTTTGCCCTTCTCCAGGACACATCTGGTTGCTGCTGAGGGTTTCATTGTGTATTCTTTGGTGCACATTGTTATATCTTTCTCTAGGGAATGTTGGCACTGAGGGTGTGGTTTATCGGCTACCTCCACATCTCTAATCAGTTGGCCGCAGAGCACAGCATTGGCTGAGTTCCATGGAGGCTGACGGGAGGAGACAGTTCCACAGTAGTCGGATAGGTAGGTGGCTACGTGGGCTTGCAATCAGTTTTACTTTTGAGGAAAACGGTAACATGCCACATTAAGGTTCTCAAGCTTACAAGCTGGGATCTGAATAGTATAGTTCACACGCAACCGTACAAAGGCATGGTCTGATAGGAGCTCCCTAGTATTGTACAGTCTTGCATGATTGGTATGATTTTGTGGGAAACAAGGAAGCAATCTAACCAAGATTGCATACCATGGACGCCGAAAGAAAGGAGTGCCCTTTATTCGTCGGGTGCAGAAGGCACCAGGCATCATGAAGGACATGGTCATCACAGAATTCATGCAGGTGGGCTCTGTCCTCCTCATTAAGTTTATCCATGAAGCCTTTCCGATCTAATATTGGGTCTGGTGCCAAGATCCAGTCCCCAACATAACATGGGCAGGTGGCCATCTCAGTCAGTGGACTGTGAAGATGTGAGCAAAATGTGGATTTTGGGTCACAATTATTTTAGAACGGATCTTAAGTTTTGCTAGGGCATAGCGACCATCATCATCCATCCAAGTTTTCAGTACCATACAGGGCAGGGCTTTCTGAATAAGGATATGCCACATCTCCTGGATGTCTAAGGCAATAAAGGAGATGATGTGTGGGAGGGGCGTCTAAAGATGTACAGCTATAAATGATCTTTCCCACCCAATTTTGGGGAGAGGTGCTTTTCTTGTATTATTGCAATGTCCACTCATTGCAACACTAAATAGAACAGTATCTTTTTGCGCTTTATGTAGTTGGTCAGTCAGTTCACATTAAGGAAAATAATGGTATGGGGTTTTGAGGTCCTGATGGTGGGCGCTGTGATAGGGAAGTGCAAAGTTACTGGGAATAGAGTGGTTAGTAGTCCCCAGGCACTGACACCCAGGTGACAGGGGTATGAGCAAGTGTCAAGAGGGGGAGGGAGTGGTCTTGAGGTATGGAGAGTATGAGGTATGGGAGGGGGAGCGAAAGGACCTGAGGCAGGGTGCAGGAGAGCATGGACCCAATCAGCCCCATAGCATGCTACTTAGCTCCCACTGGGTAGAGGAAGTTGCAGGGGGGAGTTCTAGATCCCATTAAGGGGGGGAGAGGGGCATGATGTGGTTGTTGGCCCGGGAGGGATCCAGTTTCAGAGAGGATCTAGATTTTCCCTGTCCTCAGAGTAAGTCAGCTTTCCACAGTTTTTATCAGTTTTTTCCCAGTCTTGCAGTTTCCAAAAAGGCTGGTGCTGCAGACGTCCTTGGTCCAGTGGATCAAGGCGGGGGTAGCTGTTGCATCCATGTCCATATATTGAGAACAGGAGGTAACCATGCTGTAGGCTCCCTGGCGGTCCAGGAATCGGGCTAGTTCTTGTGTGTCTGTAAGGTCTCTTGAGTGCCCATTCATAGTAATCCACATAATGGCGGGTTCTAGTAATCCAAACTTGATATCCCATTTTCGCACCGTGGGGCAGAGGGCCAGGAATTCTCATTCTTTGGCATTGGTGTCAGGGGAGAAATCTGCCACAACATAGATCCGGTGACCATCCAAGTCATGTGGACTACGTTTGCGGGCCTCCAAAAGGATTTGTTGGGTATGGGCATGTTGGAGAAGGCAGGCAGTAATAGGGCGTGGCTTGGCGGTCCCAGGCTCAGGTGAGTGGTGATCCCTCTGTTTTTCAAGGGGGTGGGGGTGAAGGACAACCCCATCATTTTAGGAATAAGATGCTCGTATGTCAGAGAGTTCCGGTTCCTGGGAGATTCCATAAAAACAAATGTTATCATGACAGGAGCAGTCCTCCATGGCAATGAGTCTTCGTTTGATGTACCAAATTTCCTGATGAGTATTCTCCAAGTCTGATAGCTTGTCCTCTGTGACAGTGAGACATTGGTCCAGGGAGCCCGCTCAAAAGTGAAAGAGCTCTATGTCCATTTTGATGCATTTCATATCCTGGGTAAGATCGGTAATTTTCTTATCCATGGCGGAGAGACAGGTTCTAATGAAGTAATTTCTCTAAGAGTAGCTTCCAGATGCGCGTTAGGTGTGGCTGTAGGTGCACGGATGGGAAATTGCTTACCGGCACCCACCACTTTAGTGAAAAGAAACTGTTTGGAGTGTTTTACGGTTACCACGGTTGGACCACAGAAGGGCAGCCAGGGTTTTCCCAAATCCGACAATGACGGCCAGCAAGGTCGCTGTATGAAAAACGTATTAGGGATAATGGGCCAACCAGAGTTATGGATCGGGAAGTCAGGGGTATTCAGCCACAAGGAAGTGGGGCCGTTAAGAGAGGCCTATGTGATTTCAGGGTCAGGGAGGGTCCTTGTGATGGCCCATCTGTGGGAGGGCAGATTAGAAAGTCAGTCCAACCAGTAGTGGACCCATAAAAGTATCAGTGGCTCGGCTGTACAGAGAGGCGCACCCTAGGAGATAAGGGTCTAATGAGCAAGAATAAGATCCCAGTACCCATGGTCCCCCAGCATGGGTAAGGAGTCGCAGGCGAAGAGTAGTGAGACTCAGGACTCTAGGACTATGTCCCCCACATACTGCTTGCTCCACTCTTTGGGCCTAATTCACAAAGGGCCTCCGCAGTTGTAGCGGAGGCCTGGCAGTCGCGGCGGAGGTCCCACACTCGTGGCAGGATATCTGTATAGCAGTTTCCCATTGTGGAGGTCCCGCCACGAGTGCTGGACAGCTCCAGTGACTGCGGGGCCTCTGCTGCGACTGCTGAGGTCCTTTATTATTTAGGCTCCACGTGTTGGGGGCAGCCATCTGAAGGAAGGGGAAGCAGATTCACCAGCACATTCCATCACTCTAGCCATCTGTATTTCCTGGCAGCGCTTATGAGGGAAAGCAGATGAAGGGGGCGACCCCAGTGACAATTGTGCTCACTTTGGGGGATTGTGGAATCACTGGGGTGGAGGCCCAGGATCCATATTCTCCGGGTGTCAAGGGGAGACAGCTAGCATACCTCAATAGGACTCAGGCGCTTTGGGCTATGAACGGCCCGGAAGTTGACAAAATAGTTTGCTACTGGGGTGAAGTGGTGCCTGGTGTGCTGGGCCCACTCGTGGCAAGAACCCTTCTGTGAGCAAGTTGACGAGGGGGTTCAAGAGGGACCACACCCCGCCAAGGGAGTCGGGATTGCAAAACAGGAGGTGCCCTCTGTAAGTTTGGAAGCCATGACATATAGGAATCACTTGGCCAGAAAAATGTGGCACATGCCAAGAATGGATTTCTTCATTTTTTGTTAGGGTGGGACAGAACTTAGGAAAGAATAAAGGAGTGAAGTACTAGGAGGTGACTGTTGGGCACTGGAAGGAAAACACACCTTGTTTTCAGTCTGCAGTGCATTGAAGATTTTGTAAAGTCTGCATTAACTGAAGCACGCACGCATTGCACAGCCGACACAGCAGTGCCATGCTGAAGTTAGGTTATGGGTGGCAAAATGCCATGGGCAGGGAGGTGAGGAATGATAATGAGTGGGATACATATCTGAATGCTTAAAAATACAGTGAGTATACAACTAATTGGCAATGTGACTTTACCACTGCCCATCCCTGCTGCCACTGGGATTCCCCTTCCAAATGCCTCCTTGTCTGGTGCACTGGCGCTGCCTCTGGCCCCAGCACTGGTGGTCTGTGCAGATAGAAATAACATTACACATTTTAGATGCCCGATACACCTCCTCTTATTATTTCTTTTGAACAAAATACAATCCCAATACATCGCTACAGTTCGGTTAGCAGTATCTTCTATCGAAAATAATATAACTTTGGGTATTTTGTTGGTTGAGAATGTTAGAAATGCCAGGTAGTCAAGCCAACCAAAACCTTTTGTAATGGAGGGGCAGAGTTATGATGACTCTGAGTCTTTGAAGCGCAAAGAAGGGGTGGAATAAATTGGTCAATGAAGGACATATGGTCTTGGTTGGCAAATGGAATGAGACTGTCATCATACTACTTTCCTGCCATGCTGCACTGTCATCGAAACTGCTGATATACTGAATGATAATACATACAACACAACTTTGGGGAAGGGTCCACCATGACCATCGCAACTCTCTTGTTTTACTGTTTGAGCGTAAGCAAGAAAAAGAAAGCCTTCTCAATAAACATAAGTAGAATAGCTTACTTGGACCTGCAATCTTCACAGCAGAGTACCTAAAATCTGTTCTCTTAGTCTTACAGTACCAGTCCACAAGATATATATGGGGACGAAGAAAGCTTACTAACAAAGCAGAAGACAGCTACAGACTAGTACAGGCAGGTGGAAGTCAGCTACAGAAACATGAAATATAGACAAAAGAATAATGCAGGTATAACAAGGATTTAACAAACATTAGACAGAATGAAGAAGAGTTGAAAAAAAAGAAGACAGTTACAGTATAAAAAAGGAAAAAATATTCTATATGGGGAGAGGTAAAAGTTAGGGTAATAATAATATTCACAGGAGGACTTACTGGGGCCAGCAGACCCATCAGCCATGGCAGTGGTAGTGGTACTTCCACCCATGGTAGCAGCCCCGGCTTCACCCTGACCTGCCTCCGATGCCCTCATCTTGCCCTTGAATTCTGATGTAAGAAATACAAAAGATAAAAAATATATCAGCCTATAGTAGTAGTATTAAGTTGACCTATTCCTAATTTCCGAAACCTAAGCCCTTATCCAAATTTCCTATACCTAAACTACATTTGGAACTATTAATGCACTGCAACGAATGATCTTCACTGCTCAACCCCCTTTGATGGGCCAATTCAGTCTCCCTTTTCAATGCACAGATGCGTACTTCACATCCCTGGGAGATTTCTTGGAACTGTGCGAACTACATAAAAAAGGCACAGAGAACGCTAACTCACTGTTAATACTACTACCACCATCTTAGTGACAGGACAGAGGAGTCTGCATGACTTCTTAATTAATCAGCTCAAGCCAGCACCGATGAGTATGATTAGGTAGCGCTGAGCACCGGCTAGCTCAAACTGGATCACATAATATTCGTAACATAAACTGAACTTACTTCTGAGTGTGAGCTGCATGCTATTTGAAAAACAAATATTAGCATTGTAGAACACAAAAAATAAAAAATTACTCACCAAGCCCCGCAACCTCAATGCCCACAAGGTCCTGCTCCTGGTTGAGTATGTCGGCCCAGCAGTGCGTCCACTGCTGCTGGGTGCATTTGACCCCAGTCCTCCGGAACACGTACCGGCGCACCATCCCCCACAGCAGCTGATGCTCCCGTAGGGCATGCCCATTCCCAGGCATGCCACCTGCTGTCAGCATGGAGGGTAGGTGGTGCTGTACATAAAAAATGAGTGCTGCCACTTCGACCTCCGAAAAAATGTGGCAGGGCTGCACCTTTCGGAGATGCCTGTGATCGCAAGGTGTTGTGCATTGTGCTGCTACTTCCTATCTCGCCCTGCTGTGCCTTGGCACTAGGTGGGGGAAAAAAGTAAGAGGAAAAGTAGTAAGTGATTAATAAAAAGTAAGGAAGTAAAGAGAAAACAAAAAAGTACAAAAACTAACGGAAAAAAGAGACAAAAATGTAAAATACACAAACAAAAAGACACACACTGATAAAATAAAGGTAAATGAGGCCTGGGTGAGTGGCTGGGGGAGTATTAGAAAGATTTAGAATGGATGAAAAAATCAGGTCCAGCACCATGCACAGAACAGAAAGCAGGTAAAACAAATGCAGAGCGTGTGATGCCATTTGTGCTGCAATTTCAGCGCAGAACGCATTACTGGCACGAAAAAGCAGCGCAAACGGTCAGTCAAGCACATTATTCCACCTGTTCCCAGAGTTACGCCGATTCTCGTGGAGTTGTTTTGCAATTCTGCAGAGCAAAACTCCACGAGTTCCTCCCAGGCATGTTAATGGTAAGCATTTACCAGTCCTTCCTACTGCTCGATTCGTCAGACAAATTACAAAGACAGACTGAATGAAGATTTTCTACTTAGAACAAGAGAAATGTAATATGGGTTACTCAGTGCACTGTTGTGGTAGGCTGATATCATACTGCCCTATCCCTTGTCTTGTGATAGCCAGAACAGTCTAAGATAATAAATGTGATATTAGTGTAAATCTGAGCTATTTCTACTTAAGTATGAAGTATGAGAAGGAATACAATATTGTGTCAAGAATGTCCTAAGTTGGTTCACTCACACTCCACAATGCAGTAAAAAAGGCAATTGCTGAAAGCTGCCATCTGACAGATGCCAGTGAGTTACCACCTTGCTTTGCTTCCCCAAGAATGTAAGTATGGTAGCAGTGTAAAAAACAGCCTCTTCACTAGTATTGTGGAGGCTCACCTGATAAGTTTCATAGGGGTCAGTGCTGATGTGATTCATTCTAGGACAATGGGGCATCAAACTTCCATAGAACTGGAGGACATGCATCATATCTTTGTCTGCTTTAAGGAGCTGATTCCTGACAACTTTCAACTTAAAATCAGACAGAGCATTGTGTATTGTGTTTTCCACTCCTGGAACATGCCTTGCAGTGGAATGCACATTCTTGGACAGGCAAATTCTAATTGAAGACTTAAGCAAGAGCAAACCAAAGGACACTGTGCCCTCTATGTATTAATGGCGAATAGGACTGACTTATTCTCGAACAAAATACAATTCTTCTTCCCACCAAGATTGTTCCTCAAATGTGTAACACCACCACAATGGGGAAAAGCTCCAAACGTTTACACTTCTGGACAGACCCTTTTGTAACAAATCCTCTGGACGGTGCTGCATCTACCATATTTTGGCCAGAATATCCCTGAAGTCCACACTCTCTACCACTTCTGTGTACAATGCTAACTCAGAGTCGCTGGGTGCTGCCTGCGGCCAAACCACTAATTTGTTGATGTCCTGCATAAAGTGATCCCATATATGTAGGTCCTTTCTGACCTCCCTGGGTAGCTGGATGTCATGATGCTTGGGCTGCAGGCTGGACATTGCTCCAACCATATTCTTTGAGAACACACTGCCTATTGGTGTGACTCTGAGCGCAAAGTTCAGTTGACCTACTAACACCTGAAGCTGGTTAAGGGTCACTTGGGGAGACTGCAGGCCACACGCTAGGGATTCTTGAAAGGCTTCTATCTTGGCTGGAGGAAGTCTGCAGCAAACTGGGCTTCTTTGCAGATGCCCCTGACACTTTTTGACCCCATTTTCTGCCTGATGCTGTTGCTTTTGACCTGAAAGTGTACTGAGGCTTGCTTACCAGACCCCAGTACCAGTGCTCTTTCACTTAAATTGTACTGAGCTTTTGCAAAACCAATTGGCAAGGACTTTACCACCCCTGTAAGGCTGTAGTAGATAGTACCAGTGGTACCCAGGGCAAGGATGGTAAAGGGGTAACCACGGCTGCAGCACTGATTGTGCCATCATGTATGGCCTAAGTAAAAGTGAAGCCTGAAGAGCTGCCATGTCAGCCTTCAAGAGCAGCTTGTCTGCTCAAGTTTGACTCTGTCCACACCAGGTGCAGGCAGAGTCCCTTCACTGCCACAGGTCAGTCACCCCTAAGGCAGGCCTCCTATAGCCCAGGAAGCAGAGTGCACTGTGCTATGAGTGTGGACATATATGCACAAGCATATATGACCCTGTGATAGTATTTAAAACATAATGCTATCACAAGTGACCAGCGGTCCATAGGATAAAATAGGCTCGCACTCTGGCAGTCCCCAGATGTCCAGTGCCATAATGGTTCAGACAATCTCCACTGTGTTTGGTATCAAACACCATGTTTTTTTTTTAACCCTGAGCATGATTCTTATGCCCATTATTAGCTAGCATGTACCCTGGTGTCTTCCTTAGAGGATGCCCTCCAAGATGCCAGCTATCTCTTGCCTTGGTGCGCTCTCCTGAGCCATTTACCACCAAGACAAGAGTCTGCCCTCATGCTGGTCATGCTAACACTTCTGCCAGGATGGAGACAAAGGACCTGGGCAGGAAGGAGGCCATACCTCCTCCCTCCCAGGATGGCTGGTGTTTACAATAGTCAAGGCATTAAGAGGGTCATTCTGACCCTGGCGGGTGGCGGGAGCCGCCAAATGGCCGCTCCGCGGTCAGAAGACCGCGGATGGCATTCTGGCTTTCCCGCTGGGCCGGCGGGTGACCGCCAAAAGAGCGCCCGCCGGCCCAGCGGGAAAGGCCCTGCAACAAGGAAGCCGGCTCCGAATGGAGCCGGCGGAGTTGCAGGGGTGCGACGGGTGCAGTTGCACCCGTCGCGATTTTCACTGTCTGCTAAGCAGACAGTGAAAATCTTTATGGGGCCCTGTTAGGGGGCCCCTGCACTGCCCATGCCAGCGCCGCCATGGAGATTCAGCCCATGCAGGGGAAATCCGGCGGGAAACCGCCGGATCCCCTTTTCTGACTGCGGCTTTACCGCCACGGTCAGAATGGGCTGGGAAGCACCGCCAGCCTGTTGGCGGTGCTTCCGTGGTCCCCGGCCCTGGCGGTCTTGGACCGCCAGGGTCGGAATGACCCCCTAAGTCTCAAAGGCTTTGACCGCCCTTAATGTGTAATCTCCTATCCCACACTTGAGGATAAAGCCCTTCCCACCCTATCCAGGCTGAGAGGTGGGAAAGGTGGGAAAATTAGCTAGTCAGGAGGTGTACATCTCCAAAAGACTAGTCACACCTTTAGGGTGGGCTAGGAGGTCTGTACAGCCGAGGGAAGGTTCTGTCATGTTGGCACACCTTAGAAACAGTGGGTTCTGGGTAGAAAAAGTATGTACTCCCACAGGAAGCCATAACTTCAGGGGCGCACTAGCCACAGGGACCAGTAGCCCATTGGCCACTGTCCTTCACACCCTTAACACCCCCTCAAACCTGGATTTAAGGGGCTACCCTGCCACCAGAACCTCAGTTCTGACTTTGAATCTGAGAAGAGACACAAAGAAGACGCCATCACTGACAACATGACTTGGAACTCCATCGGAGTACAAAGAGAGGACACTTAAGTGCACTGAGGAGTCCATATACTAGATTTTTGTGATTGACGTGTGCTTGTGTTGAAAACTCATTGCTCCCAGAATGAGTGACTCCAGTTGATGCTAGAAACTAAAGCACACTCCCCTAACTGGTGGAACCAGTCATCTGCAACCTGCAGAAGAATTGCTGTGCTGCGTCACAAGAAGAGCAACCCATCGGGTCCCACATGAGTGAGCCCAAATAAAGTCAGTGGCCTGCACCTTGGGAGTGGTAGTGAGGATCTCACCAGGTTTTGAGCTGCTACCCCCTTCTGGGCGACCTCCAGCCAATTAAGTAACCATGGACTACTTTTCGCTGCCAAGACTTGTCTGTCGCCAGCCCAGTAACCAACGACTTCTCTGACATCACCGACTCCAGAGTAGTTCCGACTTCAGCAATGACCCCACTCCTGAGATCCTGATTCCTAAAAGAGGCAACTTAGGGAAGAGCAGAAAAGCATCTTTGGCACGACCAGTCCCGTGAGTGACAGCTGCAAGGCAACCTCTGCACCCTGAGCCACCAGACGTGATGGTGAAGTTCCAATTGTGGAATCCAAGTTCTTGGACCCCAGGGCCTCTACTTTCCAAGGGTAGAGTGTAAGTTCACCCCAAACTGTGCTTTTGTCAAATGCTGCAATTTTGACCTCTTCGGCGGATCCCGTTAGCACCAAGGGCAGCCAGAGCACCTCTGCACCCGGACTCCCTGGGCACGGTAACTAGAAACTGACTGTTGAGACTTGGTCTAGGGACCCGCAAGACCTTAACTCTAAGTGGGTTCCCCAGAACTCACCCCACAAGTGACCGATTACACACTGTGATTTTCGTCATTGACTTCAATGGTATTCGTTTGACCATTAAAAGTACTCTAGTTTTGAATGCTTTAAAAATTCACATCTCTGGTTGTATGTAAGATAAAAAGTTTGTTTTGGTATCTAACTTAAGATAAAATTCTGCTTTATTTTACTAAATTAGTGTTGGATTTCTTTCAAGGTGTGTCATTTACTTATCATCCATGTGGGTGTTGTGAAATGCTTTACACATGATCCTCTAAGTAGCCTGACTGCCCTTTGCCACTCTACCAGGCCGGAGCTAAGATTTACTGGTGTGAACCTGAGCTCCACTTCTGGGTAATATGCCACATTGGTGTTTCAGAGGTGCGGATCTTGAACTTGTGTTTCACTTCACCACTTAGACAGAAGATTATTTTTGGGTACGCGAGAAACCCTCAATTGTCCTTAGACCCAAAAAGCATTTCTTAGATTTTTTTTTCAAAATCAACTTTAATTGGAATTGCTAGGGCATGCCTTACATCCCCATTTCAATAGGTTTCAAAAAGTTGTAAAAGTTCAAAAGTATCTCGGTAGTTAGCGAAAAGCAATTTTATACAGATATAAAAAGTACCCAACTCTATAGATAACCAGGGCACAATGGAGAATATCCTGAGCCTCGATCAGCCTATCCTCTCCATCCTCAAGATCAATGATCTGAGGGCTTTGTGCAAAAGTAGTGGCATAAGCTTTAGGGCTACTGCCAAAAGAGAGAACCTTGCAGAGGCTCTCACCTCATTTGAGGAAAGCAAGCTTGGGGAAGAGGCTTCCTCCTCAGAAGGAGAACCTGTAGAGGTGGATGATGGAGCTCTAGTAGCCCCCATTGGAAGTATGGGTAGGATTCTCAAGCACAAGCTTCAGCAACTCTCCCTGGAGGAGAGGAGGATTGAACTCGAAGAGAGGAGACTAGCCTTGGACGAGAGAAGGGCTAGACTGTGACCAGTTCCCAAGAATGGCAGCAGCAAAATAAATAGGAAAAGTGAGGGTTCTTGTGACCCTAGGGTCCCCAAAAGGATTGCCCCCATGTAAAGTGCAGGAGATGACATTGACAAATGGTTTGCAGCCTTTGAGAGGTGCTACAGAATGAGGAAGGTACTTCCACAGCACTGGGGCTCTCTACTTTGGGCCTTATTCCCAACTAAGGGCAAAAATAGACTTCTGACTCTTCCTGCAGAAGTGGCAGAGTCCTATCCCCACATGAAAGAGACCTTCATAGAAGGGTTTGGACTCACCACAGAGGAGTACAGAGTCTAGTTTAGAGATGTCTGAAAAGGTCAAGGCCAAACTTGGCTGTACTTTGTTGACTCCTCAGTCAAGGCCCTAGAAGGTTGGATAAAGGGCAATCATGTAGAAACATATGAAGGGCTGCATCATCTTTTGATGAAATAGCACAACTTGACCAATTGCTATGCAGAGGAATTGTGACAGCATCTAGTGGATTCTGAGTTGTCTTCTCCCAGGGAGCTGGGGAAGATAGCTAACAAATGAGTCAGGTTCAGGGTTACCCAGAACAAGGTCCATAGTGGAGGTGACTCCAAGAAGGGTGCCCAGACTTCCCAACAGGGAAAAAGGAGGTAGCACCGACAAGGGTAAAAAGAAAGAGTCCTCTCTAGGTCCCCAAAAGAACTCTGAGGACTGTGGGCCCGAGACTCCTCCCAGTCTAAAGGAAATGGGTATCAGGGTAAAAACTGGGATCCCAAGAAGGCTGGGACATACTTTGACTGTCAGCAGCAGGGCACAACAGCGGTGACCCAGTCTGTTCACAGAAGGTGGTTAGCAATGGGCTGTCCAATATAGCCATAGGGGAGGACACCTCAGATGAGGAGGCCCTCATAGCATTTAGCTGGGAAAAGGGTCCAGATGGCACGTAAATGCAATCCTGAGACCAAGAGGCCCCAAAAAACAAGAAATCATTGAAGTAGTGGACTATATCTTGCAACTCCAATGTAGGTAGCTCAGTGGGTGAGTGGTTTTGTCACAGAGATCATTTTGTTACTTGCAGTTCATAAGTTACAATCTGTTACAATTAAGAGAAGAAACCGTAGTCCTAGTATGCACGGTTTATTCATCACAACATCACCTCCAAGTCACTTCACTCCCAGTGACAGTTCTTACCCCAACATTCTAAACTGAGCACATTTTTATGTCTTACTTCTCATAGTCATAGTTATGTCCTATGATGTCCAGAGCTAACTTATCTGAGGGTTTGTTTAGTATTTTTATGGGGAAAACTGGGGTTCCCCTGGCTACCTTTGTTTTGTTACTTTGAACACATTTTACACATTCTTTGTGTCCATGCCAGGAAACCAATAGTGAGCATGCGCTTTATTTTTAATGAGACTCCTACCAGGATGTCCTTTATGTGCTAGGCTAACAATTCTGTCCCACAATTTCTTTGGTAGTATCAACTTTTCCCCTCTTTTGGTCAGTTTACCCTCAATATTAAGTTCTTGTCTGACTCCCCAATAATCTTGGAGTTGATCCGGTAGGTGAGACTGTCTGTTTGGCCATTCCTGTATTATTCAGTCTTCTAATAAAGGTAAGGCTTCATCCTTCTCGTCCCTGCACCCATTCATCTCTCATTATTCCAGGAGAGGTGATTTCAAGTACAGGTTCTTCATGTATGTGTTCATCCTTTTTGAGGCATAAGTGTTAATATCTAGAGAAAGATGAGTTGACTGTGATGAAATGTGAAAGAAGGCAACTTTATAGGTCCCCTTTCAGATGAAATTGGACAAACAGCAGTAGAAGCAGGCAGGCAGATCGTGAAATATGCATAGAAACAGGATACTGTGACAGAATATTGAAAGTCTGGCATCTTGATCCCACATGCTGTTGCCAGCATGCCCTTGAGAAAAGTGGGACAGCCTGTTTCCCCCCCATCTGACCCAGAGCCTTAATGACAACCATTGACCTTTCCTCCACCTAACAATCCGACTGATACTTGTCAGTGCACAAACCTATACCCCATGTACCTCCTTGTGTGTGCCAAAGGCTTGGACTGGAAGTGTTGCAGTCCCTATCGGACTCTGATGCTCCTCGCTGGATCCTTCTCTGTTGCTAATCTAATCTTACACATTTAGCATTAGAATAAGAGCATTTCTCAGGTTATTAAATTGTATCAGCAACATGCCTTACAATAATATAAAAGTACACATCATAAAAGACTAAAAAGAATTAATGGGGCGTGGCCAAGATGGCAGCGTGAGCGGACGCGTTGGTCCGTGCTCCGCCGCCTAGGCCCTGAATCGGCAGCCCAACCCCGATTGGAGAGGCCCGTGGGGTCCCGGCAAGATGCTTGGCGCTGTCGGGCCCCGGGGGCCCGTGCATTGAAGGCGCCCCGACATCGATTGGCGGCGCGTGCGGGGCCGCGTTTACTTTTAACCGGCACTGGCGGCTGGTGGAGGCGGCGGCCCGCGGCCCATTCAGGGCGGAGGGCCCAGAGCTGAGAGGTGAGCCAGGAGACAACTGTGGTGCGGCAGGCCCCTTAGCGGGGATAAGACCCCCTGAAGGACGGGCCGGTGGCGGGACCTCGCTGGTGGGCTCGGCGCCAGAGAGGGGAGACGGCGGGGCCCGCTGGTTGGGCCCGGAGAGCTGGCCCTTAAGAGAAGACGACGGTGGGGCCAGGACCCCCCTGAGTGACTGTGCTTTGCGGCGGTGGTGACACTGGGGGCCCTGGACGCCGGCTGGAGGTGTAAACGGCCTGTGGTGACCTTGCCTGGCGCGGAAGCGAGCTGCTTTTGGGAGTGGCCCCATGGAGTGCACTGCGGAGAAGAGGCTGACGGCTGCTGGCGAGGGGCCCGTCTTGGGGGTACGGAGCCCGGTGTTGGTGCCCAGAGGTCTGGCTGAATTCCTGGGCAGTAGCTGTCAGAGGTCATAGATATGGCGACCTCCAAGCCTAAGAGAGACCGGACGGTAAGAGAAATGCTGATGGGGGGACGCCCGGTGCTGGGGGGCCCCTGAAGATCTGCCGGCCGCAAGGTCCCCTGAAGCAAGGAAGGAGACATCGGAGGAGGACGCGGCCGGGGTCACGAAGGGCTTCCTCACCTCCCTGTTTGAGTCACTCCGCGGGGACCTGCAGGAACTCCGTAAAGATATATCGCAGGAGGTGAAGGAGTTGTGGGTGGAGCTCTCGTCCCTGGGTGAGCGGATAACCCAGGTTGAGGATGGGGAGGTGGCCCGAGGCGAGGAGGTAGCGGTCCTGCAGCAGGAGGTTCTGCGCTTGCGGGAGCAGCAGGACCTTCTTCAGATGACAGTGGAGGACCTGGAGAACCGCTCGCGCAGACACAATATCCGCATTAGAGGAGTGCCGATTGGAGCGGAGAGGGATGACATTAGAGTCTTTGTGGTGGCGTTGTTCCGTTCAGTGCTGGACCTGAAGGCGTCCCAGGAGATTGTCCTGGACAGAGTACATCGTGTGGGCCGCGCTGGGGGAGTCGGGGACCGCCCGCCGGGTATCCTGGCATGCGTCCATAACATACGGACTGAAAGAAAACATTTTGCAGCGGGCACGCAATACCCCGCAGGTCCACTTTAGAGGTCATCAATTGCAGTTATACCTGGACCTGTCGGTTCAGACCTTACAGCGGAGGCGGGAGTTTAAGCCTATCACAGAGCACTTACGGGCACATGCTGTATCCTATACATGGGGACACCCGTTCCGCCTTGTTTTCCGCTGGGAGGACCAGCTTCGCCAGGTGAAGACGGTATCGGAGGCTTGCCGGATCCTGGGCCTGGAGGGAGACGCCAGGGGCTCGGACACAAGTCTAGGTCCAACGGGAGGAGATCGCCCGCGCTGGAGGAGGAAGGAGAGAAAGAGGAAGCAGCAGCGCCCCACGGAGTCGGAACGGATACTGGAACGTCAGTCGGCAGTGAGCAGTGTAGCGGCTGGGACAAGTGCCTAGGCGGGGAGGCGGGCTGCCATTGTTCAGCAAGGGGTCGCTTATAGTGGGCTAGTGCCCTTGTGGGAGGGCCTGGGCGGCAGAGGTGGTGGACTTAACGGGCGATCTGGTGTGGTTCTACGGCACTGTGGAGACTTTCCTCTTGGGGATGGGTGTGAGAGGACTTTTTTGTTCTGAGCACCTGTTGTGCCTTTTAGACATATGTTTGTATGCTTCCCTGCGGGTTTGGTCATCATGGGCTCTAATGGGTCGGTCATGTTACTTGGAGTGGTGGAGATGCTGTTCTGAGTTCCGGCCCCTCAGTGGTTTCTCTCCCCCCCTGAGCGATTTTCTCCCCTTGATGGTATGGCAATTAAGTGCTTAAGTTTAATGTTCGTGAGCTTAACAACCCAACCAAATGGTTAGCGATACTGTCCGCTCTGGAGAAATCAGGGAGCCATATCTGTCTATTACAAGAGACCCATTTGTTACATAGGGATACGTTCCGTATGCGATCCAGATGGTTCCCTAGGCAGCTTTGGTCCTCAACAACTACAAAACATGCGGGGTGGCAATATTGCTCTGGAGGACATTTGCTGGGGAGATAGTGGGGAAGGTACATGAAGTCCCAGGAAGGTTCCTGGCTATTAGAATTAGGCTTGGGGCCTTCTCTTTTACCATTGCTTCCCTCTATGCTCCGAATTCCCAGCAGGAGACCTTCCTGAGACAGTCAGTTTTTCCGATACTTAGTTCGCCTGATAGTGCCATTTTGGTAGGGGGAGATTTTAATCTGGTGATGGATAATGTGCTTGACCGCTCGGCCAGCGCTTTGGGCAGACTAGAGCTTTGTCGGAGATGGGGCGTCAATGGCTGGCGGAGTGTGGGCTGGAGGACGTATGGAGGAAGTCGCATCCCAAACTCCGGGATTACTCCTTTTATTCAGCTGCGACCAAGACATATGCACGGCTCGATCTTTTTCTGGCCTCGCCTGAGTTTATGTCCCGGGTTAGGGAGGCTACGATTGAGCCCAGGGCCCTGACGGATCATGCCCCTATCACGGTCGAGCTGGCCATGGAGATAGGTCGCGTTGGCACTCCGAGCTGGCGCTTTAGAGACTCCCTGCTTCAGAGCGAGATAGCGGTGGACTCGCTTCGTCGTGCGATTAGGGATTATATCAGCTTCAACGATGAAGTCAGTACTTCTTTGGAGACTGTGTGGGAGGCGCTGAAGGCGGTAGTGCGGGGCGAGGTGATGGCATTATCGGCGAGGGATAATAGAGCGAGGAGGGAGGTGAGGGAGAGGCTAGAGCAGAGGGTAGCTGTCCGGGAGCGTTCCCATAAATCCACTGGTGTGCCTAGAATTTGGCGCGAATTAGAGAAGGTACGGCAGCAGTTGAAACGACTGGACTGGGATAGGGTGGAGTACCCAGTAGCACGACTTAAGCACAAATACTATATCGGGAGCAATAGATGTGGAAAGCATCGGTTACGAGCGCAGCGTGCGGCGTCGGCGGTCAAATTGATTCGTTCTTCTTCGGGCGAAGAGGTCTGCATGAGCGATCAGATTGCAGAGGCATTCGCGGGATTTTACCGGGGGTTGTACGCGGCGGATGAGCGGGTTGATGCGGCCCTGGATTCTTACCTAGAGGGCATAGCAATTTCTCCTCTTGGTGAGCAGGAGGCGCCCCTGCTGGACCAACAGATAAGGCCGGAGGAGGTTATATCGGCTATCTCCCGCTTAAAGAGCGGGAAGTCCCCTGGACCTGACGGGTTCACGGCACTGTTTTATAAAACCTTTTGTGTTGAGCTCGCCCCGCTTCTTGTGAGGCTTTTTAATTCCTTTTGGACGACGGGAACCCTGACGCCGAGTATGCTGGACTCTACCATTACTGTTAATCATAAACCGGACAAAGACCCGGAGGAGTGCGCTTCATATAGGCCGATCTCGCTTCTGAATATTGACACTAAGTTATTTACGGTGATCCTGGCTTACCGCCTTAATCCTTATAGGCCGGGTCTTATTGATCCGGACCAGTCTGGTTTTATCCCGAATCGACAGTGTGGCGACAATACGAAGCACCTTCTGCATTTGCTAGATAAAATTGATAGATCCCGCAGAGAGGCGCTTTTTCTCTCTGTCGACACCGAAAAGACGTTCAATAGGGTTAATTGGCCATATTTATTCCGGGTCCTGGAGCGTTTTGGTCTGGTCCCGGGCTTCAGTTCTTGGATCCAGTGTGCCTATCGGTCCCCTAGAGCCGCGGTCAGAGTTAATGGCGTGCTTTCAAGGCCGTTCCTGGTGGGGTGTGGGACCAGGCAGGGGTACCCGCTTTCCCCCCTTTTGTTTGCGTTATATATGGAGCCCCTTGCACAGTGCTTGCGGGATAGTCCCTTGGTTTCTGGGGTGAAATTTGGCGGAGACCACCATCTTATTACTTTATATGCTGACAATGTTATTCTTACACTTGCGGAGCCTGCGACCTCTTTGCCTGCGCTTATGGAGATACTAGTTGAATTTAGCCAGGTTTCGGGATTTAAAGTGAATATGCAGAAATCTCAGGTCCTTGGTCTGTCTCTGAGCGCTGATCATGAGGAGGATCTGAAGGCTCGATACACCTTTATTTGGTCGTCCTCACGCCTTTCCTATCTCGGGATGAGTTGGCGATGCCTGCCGTTAAAACGGCGAGTGTAAACTACGCGAAGTTGGTTCGCGATGTACGGCGGGACCTGGAGTTGTGGGGGAGCCATAAACTGTCTTGGCTGGGTAGGGTGGCTGCGGTCAAGGTGACAGTCTTGCCGCGAATACTGTATATGTTTCAGGCGCTCCCACTAGCCCCACCTCCCTGGACGATTGCCACCCTGCAGTCGGCGGTCTTGAGATTTATATGGGAGGGTCGTCCGGCGTGTCTACCGCAGCAGGTTTTATATCGTCCTAAGGGCAGTGGGGGTTTGGCGATACCATGTCTTCTGAGATATTTTCAGGCAATACAGCTGCGCTTTCTTGTGGAGTGGAGTCGCCCACTCACGGAGAAATACTGGTGTTTTATGGACCAAGCGGTGGCAGGCTCTCATATATGGAAGCAGCCCTGGCTCCGGCGCCGGCATAGGGCGGGGGGCCTTTATTCTTCCCCGATTACTGGAACAACGTTACGTGTATGGGATGCAGTTGCTTGCCGTCTAGGGCTGACTTCCTTTCCGTCCCCTATGACCCCCATAGGCGCGAACCCTGACTTTGAGCCTGGACTTCGTCTGGAGGGCCTGAGACGTTGGTATGAAGGGGGTTGCAGGAGAGTAGGGAGTCTTTTTGACAAACAAGGGGTGATGTCCTTCGACCAGATGTGAGAGGCCTACGGCCTAGTGGAGGCGGATAGATTGATGTATTATCAGGTTCGACACTGGGCTCTCTTGCCGGCATACAGAGCTCTGATAGACAGGCCTCTTACGCCATTTGAGAAATGGCTGTTCCTAAAGAAGGATGATAAGAGAATCATCTCAGAGCTTTATCGGCTTTTGCAAGGGGAAGGCCGCCCGCCTAAGTCAAAAGGGCAGTTGCGATGGGAGAGGGAGCTGGAGAGAGAACTCTCAGATGAGGAATGGGATAGCATATTCTATAGAATACACCACACAGCATATAATGCAGCTGGGACAGAGACATCATATAAAGTCGCTTCATATTGGTATTACACTCCAGCGCGGGTGCATGCATGGAATTGTGATAAGTCGGATCTTTGCTGGAGGGGGTGTGGAGCTACGGGTACGCTTACGCATTTGCTTTGGCACTGCCCCAAGCTGCATTGCTATTGGGAAAGCATAATAGATTATATTGATGCAGCGTTCCAAGTTAAGATCCCATTGTATATTTTATTGGGGTTGCCTAATTCCCTTACTTTTCCTTTACGGTCTTTAAAGGGGAGGTAGATGGCTTTAGCACTTAACGCAGCGCTGCAACTGATCCTAGCTCTCTGGGGTACAGATAGAGTTCTAACGCGTATCTCATGGCTCCAGAAGCTGTGGTTTATCTTGGCCATGGAGAAAATTACGCTGGCCTCCCAGCAGCGGGCAGGAGACTTGGGCGAGTTGTGGAAGCCGTTCCTTCGGATTCTCTCAGCAGAATTTACTGAGCTGACATGCCGGTTATACCTGAGAGTCTTGAAGCTGATTTGAATTCTTGGTTGGAGGGCTGGGGGGGAGGTTGGATGAGGGTGATGAGCTTGGATGATGCAAGGGGTCGAGGTGAGGAGAGATAGGAAGATGACATGGTTTCTCGGAGGGAGGCATAGTTGAAGTGTTTATGTTTGTATGTTTATGTGTTCTCATCTGTGGGACTGGTACCTCGGAGGACTATTGGGCATTGCCGGTGGACACATGATTCTGCAACGAGAAGACTGGCTGGGTGGTTCCGCGGGGTGTGATCTTCTGGTTACGAGAGAGACTTCTGCGTGAAGATTTGAGATTCCTACTGTGCTGATATCTTGCATTTATGTCCCGCAATGAGCTGTGTTTGTATGTTTCTTTTTTTTTGCCTTTTAAACACAATAAACAGATTTGATCCTAAAAAGAATTCATAATAGCCCCATAGTCACAGTTTAAAATACAATAGCAACAGTCTCTCTATTCATAAAAAATCACATATCCCCAGACGATTAGATATAAATGATTGATTTAAGAACAACTGCCCCCCCCATCCAAAACATAGAAGAGGGGCAGCTCTTTGTCTGTACCTGTCCTCTACTCGTGGGGGGACCCGAAGGCAAAGTGCTTGTGCTCACACTATTTTGTATTGGCAATAATAACTCACATAGCTACAGGGACTTTTAAGGGAGAAGAAGTGGCCCTAACGTTAGTGGGGGGCAGACCATATTTCATCATACCGTTATCGCCTAGGGCCCTATTAGATCTTATTAAAAAAAATGCGTTTTATTTAAAATAGCCGCCTCTAGTTTGGCTGGCAATTCCCTTAGCCTGGGCCATGTGGCCCGTATATATGAGGCGACCAGGTTATGTTTGCTCACAGTACCCAGCCTTGCGCAAAGTGCAAGTGCAGTTTTCGTAGAATTTACTCCACTAGCCTTAAAAAGAGGAAGAAGCCACTGACGCTTTGCCTCATCAAATTTCTTACAGGCGAGGTCGAAATGAGCCACATTATCCACCTCCCCAGGGTGCAGTCACAAAACTCTAAACCTTCCGTCAGCCTATGAGTGCGGACCAGGTATCCTCTTAAAGGCAGCACTCCCAACCTGTATTTCATATAGTGGGTCCGCTTCAATTCCGGATGCAACATATCCAAGTACGCCTGGGGAGCTGGGTCATAGACATTGTTAAAATAGTAGTGTGTGATTGAATCAGGCCTGAGTTCCTGGTACACCCTCGTCCTACTGACTTCCCAGTATCGATCTTTTATCTGGCCCACTGTATCTTTGGTAACTCTACCTGGATCCACCCACAACTCCTTCAACCGGAGGTTCTCCAGAGTCTTTTTAACATAAGCTCCCCAGGAACACCCCCCAGGACCATCATAGGAGATGACTTCCTCCAAAGTTTCTAAATACACCTCTGCCCTAGGGTTGCGCACTACTCTCGCCCAGTATAATATTGGCCTTATAGCTGCAAGTTCCGAAATCAGTGTCCAATTTAGTTCTGCATAGAGAGCTTTGAGGGGGGTACCTGGTCCCAGCTCCAGTAAAGTTCTCAGGAAGTTATTCTCAGCAACCTGCAGCACTCTAACATTCATGAATCCCCAGAGTTCCGCTCCATAGAGTGCTGCAGCCACTGCTTTTCTAGCATATATCTCCAGGATGATACTTACACTACGGCCTCCGGCCTTATGCTTAAATCTCAATATTTCCCCAGCTGCTTGTTTAAGGGCTATGGCTGCCTTCTGGACTTGGCAGTCCCAACTTAAGTTCTCAGAAAACTGCACCCCTAGATAATCAAAGAGCTTGGTAACCTCTATGGGGCATGGTTAATCATCAACTTCCTCCGTAGGCTAGGGGAGGACCGCAAGGTCATCCCCATGGTCTTCAGGGAATTAATAGTTAATGATTTTCCCTTGCAGTATTTCACAAAGCGGGTAAGGAGCCTATGGACCGCATTGTCAATGCGTGCCATAAGAACTGCATAGTCCGCAAACAACAATATTGGCAACCTCCTACCCACTACAGTGGGGACATCTATCTTAAAGGCTAAAAAGTAGGGGTGCCAGGACGCAGCCCTGCCGTACGCCCTTATGTACCTGGAAGGGGTCTGTACATTCCCATCCCATACCTTACAGTAGCCATGTTTCCCGTATGCAAAGATGCTATAGCTTTCACTAGGGAGGCATCAGCCCCCAAACTTAACAGTGATCTCCATAGTTTACCCCTATCTACTGAATCAAATGCAGCTTTCAGATCTATAAAGACCAGATATAATGAGCACTTCTTGATTATAGTAAATTTATACAAGATCAGGTAGAGACGGATGATGTGGTTGATGGTTCCAATTCAGGAACAAAAGCCCGCTTGCTCTTCTGATAACACACCCTGGGCGTTAACCCACCCCTGGAGGCGATTGAGCAGAACTTTCCCTAGGAACTTCCCGGCCCCGTCATGCAAAGAGATCGGCCGATAATTAGCAGGGCATCCTTGGTCACCCTTCTTATAAATCGGAACAATAACATCAGAGTGCCAGGACTGCAGTACTATATTCCGCTCCAAGGCTGCATTAATACCTTGGTGAGTATTTTGACACAATAAGGGGGTGCCTCATGGTAAAGGTCTACCGGCACCATAGCTGGGCCCGGGGCCTTATTCCTCTTCATTGCTCCCAGTGCTCTAATTACCTCTGGGATTAAAATTCTTATCCCACAAAGGGCAGTAAGAGGGGCATCACCCACGGGGTTACTGTATAATGTACTAAAGTAATGAACCCAGGCAAGAGGGCCTATGCAAGTTTCTACAACAGTTGCTGCCCCCTTCTCCACTCTTGCCACCAATGCCCAGAATCTTTTAGGGTCGTGATCAGCGTTAGTTTCTTTAAGTTCAGCCCAGAGTTTACTTTGATACATCCGTTTCTTAATTGCCAATAAATTCTTATAGCCCTTTCTATGTGCTCTAAATTTCTCTTCGGCAGTGGCACTATCATGGCGCTGGGATAGGGCAAGTCAGACCTCTCTTTTTATCCTCATACACTCCTCGTCAAACCAGCCTTTGCGACCCATCTGCCCTTTTCTACTAATATCACAAGGCCTACTCGTTGCAGGTTTGGACCACAACTCCCCTATCATCGCATCATATGCCGCCAGGATAAGGGAGTTGGCAGTGGACAAAGCATCTGAGATAAATTGGCTATAGTTAGCCAACATGAGTTCAAGTTGTGGGAGGTCCTGCAGGTACTTTCCCTAATCCCATCATATTCTCTTTCTGCAGTTGGTCAGGGCAATCTCCCTCTCATAAAACCCCAGTGCCTGCCCTATCATATTACCAAGCTCCAGAACATTTAGCCTCATGTTGAGAGCAAGTGGGTTGTGATCGCTTTCTATCCTACTAACCACAGCCATATCAAGGATAGCTGACCATGCTTCCACATTGACAATAACATAATCAATGACAGATTGAGATCTGCCATTGTCAAAGGTAGCCTTTGCAGCACCATCCGACTTGGAATGGCCATTAACAAAGCGAAGGCCGTTGTTGAGCATAAGGTCAGTGAAGGCCTCAGCTTTTTTTTGTAGACTTTGGGCAATTCATCGCTGTCTCCGGGATTCCCATACTCCGATCTTCTGTCACAATTTCATTGCTATTAATGGCATCACAAGCCGATGTATTAAAGTCTCTACATACCAGTATCACATCCCTATCGCTATCATGACCCCTTCATGTTTTATCATTTGCAGTACCTCTTCTAATTTTGCCAATGTATGAGGAGCATTCTTCACAGATTACCTGTACCACCGGGGACCATCACGGGGGATATATACATTCAAAATACCCGGTACACTCCCTTTATCCCTTGCTTCCCAAAGTCTCACATGTTGGATATTAGCACAAGCCAGCAGGTGTGGCACATCTATTAGTTCTATTTTGCAGTTTTGCCTGCACAAGACCCAAATTGAGATACTGCCAGATGAGCGTCCCTTCTTGGGCCCAGTGGCCAGCATGTCAAAACCCAGCAACCCATTAATACACTTGCTTTCAACAGCCCAGATTTCTTGGAAGCAGCAGATATCATATAGACTAACAAATTGTAACCAGTCGTTATCTTCCAGCCTGCTAGCCAGACCAGCTACATTCCAGGACAAAATTCGCAAGCAGCCCCCTTTCAATTTGTTACATGGAATAGGTGTGGGGGGGAGCATGATGGAACAATAGTATAATTCCTCATCGTTCAATCCGCACTTGTTCTAAATGATGCTCCGGAGCTCCCTGCCAATGCCGCTGCTACCCATGACCAATCCTCACAGTCGTCCCCTTTACCCCTCCCATCGTGACTGGGGATCCTAATCTGCCTACAGTTCTTATGAGTAGTAATGGTCAATAATTCTCGCCCTTCACTATCTTTAGCTATGGTTTTCTCCTTTTTTTGCCATAATAATGGTCCGTACCTGGAAGAACTCCCAGTCCTTAACGTATCTAGATTATTCCCACACTGCTCATCCCACCTAGGTTCCTCCTGGCTAAAGTTAGGGCACGGCTGCACATCAACCCCCATTATATGAAAGCAATCTGCATGGTTAAGGATTAGACTAGCTGTCCCTTTCGAGGCAAATTTAACCAGGGCCAAAGGGCAGGGGTGGGCTGAGTCACTTTGGAAGGATCCAGAACAGGCATACCCCCTGCAATTGTCAGTCTGGCTATGTTTGTAACCAGGTTTTACTAGTCTCATATCACTGGAAGAGAGGACTCTCACCTATGGCACAGCATAAAAGAGGCTTAGCAATCGTGATCTATTTAGAGGTAAATTTAGGCCCACATCTGGGAATAGATCAATAAACTCCAGGCAGTGTCCACTGTATCTTCTTGCCGATGCAGTACCAAGAGTGGCGGCTGTAACAACATAATAAGCATGGTGATCATCCACACTAGCCATGCATCCAATTCCCGGGGGCACCGAGAATGGTGCAGCATCCGGGTTCAAGTTCGAATCAGGATGAACCCTCGGTTCACTAGATGTTCGCAAATCACCCTGTTCAGTTGAAATTGCCGCCCTCTCCTGGGAGTGGGGCAGAGGACTACCTGCCTTGATAACTCTTCGTGCACCAGTCCTTGCCACCATTCTTTTTCTCTTCCTCTTTGTGGCGCCTTTCTTCTTATTCCTAGGCTTCCCTATCCCTTGGGGGTGAAGTTGGCGATCAACATCGTCCTCGTGCTGAGTAGTCTAAGGGAGCATGAACTAGTTGGATCGTGGGGTGGCTACTTCACTCCAACGTCTAGCAGCCTGGCGGCAAGCAATATCAAGCGTGGGGAGAGATGGATTGCTGGTATCAGTATTCTCCCCTTAGGGCATCCTTAGAGTTTGTGGTTGAAATTGGCCCTCTGTCTGCATCATCCTTAGTATTAGAAAATAGCCATTTGAGGGAGTACACTGGAAACGGTATAGCTCTTTTTCCCTTTTTCTCTTTTTTTAAAATTTCCTTTCCTCTTGGTGTCCTTACTCGGGTTTGCACCTATTCCATCAGTGGCTTCCTCTAGCGGCCCCCCAGCCATCCTTCCACACCCCCCCCAGAGCCCACTGCCAAATCCTTGGGCTCAGTGGGTGCGGGTGTCACTCTACCTCCAGGATTAGCCTGATGCTCTTCTGCAGAGTGTCCAGCCAGCCCTACTTGAGCAGGCCAAGTGCATCCTTCATTACCGTGTGTAGGGTTGCCATGGGAATGAGCCATAGCCATAGGCCCACTACTCCTTGGTAATCTCCCGGTTTGGACAGTATTGTGATCTACAGTTTGCGTCTGCACAGTGCTCCTAGAGGGCTGGGGAGGTTAGATTGGCTATGAGTAGCATACTGAAAAGACTGGTGGAAGAAGTCCTGATTCGCCCCTTCTGCTCTTCCACCCGGGACTAGAGTCTGTAATATCGCAGTTAACAATGACTCTGTATGCCCCGATCACCCAAGAAATTTCTCCAATAATGCGAGGATCGATGCTAGAAGATTTTTTAGTGTGATCATAGCTTCTGAAATTATAGACTCTTGTGGGGACTCTGCAGGTACAGGATTAGTACTTTGATGCGGGCAGGGAGAGAGGTGCCGATGTATAGAATCAATCGAGCAGATGCTCCCACTAGGGGAGGAGCTATTATTAATAAACGTAAAATCAGGGGTGGCCTCCACCGAACTATCACCAAAGGCCAGCCGAGCATTAGGTGGTTCTCCGGGTCCTTTTGCATTCTCAGTTGGCGCTCAGCTACACGGTATGTCGGGAAGCGTGAAGTCCAGGAACATCAGGGAGCTCTCGCTTAGGTAGTCGCTTTTCCCTCTTGTGTTACCATTACTCTGGTCGTTCCGATCAGCAGATCCGTTGCCTGATGGCAGCAAATTGCTGGTAGAGAGATCACGGGGGTGGGGGCTTGAATATGCCACCAAAGTCCTCCCCTTGCTGTGATATCTGAGGCCTACACCTTAGCCTCGGGGACCCCGATACACTAAGTTGGCTCTTCGGCATAGAACACAGATTTCCACAAATTTGCTCCTCAACCACCTTCACCACCTCATCCACTGGCACGAACCCTAGTGGTCCAACCAGAGTGAGTTCAGTGCCTTCGACATTGCTTCCAGCAGCTCTTTTCTCACCGTCTCTCGCTAAACATTCATCGGGCTCTCCATCCTCATCAACCCCATGGTCATTAGCATTGTCATTTTTTCTGATTTAAGAACAGACGAGAACTAAAGTTAAAGGGTTTTACTCAAAGAATATCAATTACAGAAATGCATGAGTTAATTATAAATCAGTTAGTACAATAAGCGTAGACATTGTTAGGAACGCAAAAGAACACAGTAAAGATCTCCTAGAGATCCAGCATAAATTCTCCGTCTAAGAAAGGGAAAAATGTCAGTTCCTCCAAAGAGAAATAGCACCCTTTTATAGGGCTTTAGACAAATGTTCCATATGTTTACTAAATTAATACAGGTTTCACACGACCCACAACCAATAGAAACAACGCAGTTGGTAAATAATGTATATTCAAGGATTTTCTCACTATACTAGTACATGGAGTTTTAGGCCCTCATTATGACCTTGGCGGGCGGCTACAGCCGCCCGCCAAGATCTGACCGCCGTGCGGTCATTAGGAGATCCCCGCTGGGCCGGCGGGCGGAAACCTGGTTTCCGCCCGCCGGCCCAGCGGGGATCTTGGCCGCAACATAGGAGCCGGCTCCAAATGGAGCTGGCGGTGTTGCGGCTGTGCAACGGGTGCAGTTGCACCCGTCGCGCTTTTCACTGTCTGCATAGCAGGGGCCCCACTACTCCCCGTACCACCAGGAAAAGGCTGGCGGTAGGGGGACTCGTAATCCCCTGGGCAGCGCTGCTAGCATCGCTGCCCTGGCGGATTACTACCGCCGCGGTCATAATTACCCTGGAAGCACCGCCAGCCTGTTTGCGGTGCTTCCATCATTTTAGCCCTGGCGGTCTTGTACCGCCAGGGTTGAAATGACCCCCTTAGTTTTTCCAGCATGTGCTCTGGTTAAATGAAGTATGGCATAAAGGCCCTCATTATGACCTAAGATCTGACCGCCGTGCAGCCGCCAATACGGCCGCACCCCCGCCGCGGTCATTAGGAGATCCCCGATGGGCCACAACATAGGAGCCGGCTCCAAATGGAGCCGGCGCTTTGCACTGTCCGCATAGCAGACAGTGAAAAGCCGCATGGGGCCCTGTCAGGGGGCCCCGCGACTCCCCGTACCGCCAGCCTTTTCCTGGCGGTTCAAACCGCCAGGAAAAGGCTGGCGGTAGGGGGACTCGTAATCCCCAGGGCAGCGTTGCTAGCAGCGCTGCCCTGGCGGATTACTACTGCCGGGGCCATTGTGGCGGAAAACCGCAGGCCCCGGCGGTGCGACCGCAGCGCTTCCGTCGTGGTCGTAATTTCCCTGGAACCCCCGCCAGCCTGTTGGCGGTGCTTCCGTCATTTTAGCCCTGGCGGTCTTGTACCGCCAGGGTTGAAATGACCCCCTTAGTGTTTCCAGCATATGCTCTGGTTAAATGAAGTATGGCATAAAGATCTGACCGCCGTGCGGCCAGCCTAGCGGGGATCTTGGCCGCAACATAGGAGCCGGCTCCAAATGGAGCCGGCGGTGTTGCGGCCGTGCGACGGGTGCAGTTGCACCCGTCGCGCTTTTCACTGTCTGCATGGCAGACAGTGAAAAGCCGCATGGGGCTGTGTCAGGGGGCCCCTGCACTGCCCATGCATGCCAGTGGCATGGGCAGTGCAGGGGCACTGCGACTCCCCGTACCGCCAGCCTTTTCCTGGCGGTTCAAATCGCCAGGAAAAGGCTGGCGGTAGGGGGACTCGTAATCCCCTGGGCAGCGCGGCTAGCAGCGCTGCCCTGGCGGATTACTACCGCCGGGGCAATTGTGGCGGAAAACTGCCGGCCCCGGCGGTGCGACCGCAGCGCTTCCGCCGCGGTTGTAATTACCCTGGAAACACCGCCAGCCTGTTGGCGGTGCTTCCGTCATTTTAGCCCTGGCAGTCTTGTACTGCCAGGGTTGAAATGACCCCCAATATGTTAATCAGGCTGGGCAGTTGCTCTGTCCTTGAGAAGGTACACTCTTCCTCAGGTATTCATGGGAAATCATTTCTCAACCAATGGAAAGTCTACAAGTCTTTATTACAACATAGAATGAACAGTGACTGGAATCACTTATTAAACTGACAAACGAATGAAAGAATAAAGTTAGCTTAAATTTCATGAAAGCTTGATTTCTATCTAGTGTTTGGTGCAGCACAAAATAGAAAACAGATTTCACAGTCTAGGACACTGACATCAGCCAAATGCTGACTGTCATTCTTCCTGAAGCGTGGCAGACAACGAACAGCTCCCGAACTTGCACTCCAGAATTGTGTGGCAAGTTAGTTAAGTGCGGGACTGACTAACGATTTGTACTAGTCTGACGCGCAGTGCGTTGCACTCTGCAGAACTGCCTGTAGTTTTGAGTTTGGTTATTACATACATGCCAACACTTTAGTAGAGGAAAGTGGGGAAGTTTTTTAAAAAATATTCGGGAGAATGCCTTTTCCCCATCCACCTCTATTGAAGGAGAGGCAACTTTAAGGCCAGAGACAGCCAAAATAAAGTCATTTTTGACTTCAGAAATCTGGAGTCTCCCACCTGAATCTGGTCTATAGGTATGTATGTTATTAACCCCTTCGCAGCCAAGGGCGTAACGGTTATGTCCTTGGTTGCGGCACTGGGGCGCCAAGGACACATCCGTTACGTCCTGGGACCGGCTCATGGGGGGAGCGCTGGCACTCCCCCCATGAGCCTCACCTCAGCGCCCCCACTGAGGGATGGAAGGGGAATCGCTTCTCCTTCCACCCCTGCCCCCCCCCATGGCGTCTGATTACATCAGCGCCCAATCGCACGCTGACCTCATTAGAGGCCTGCCCCTCTGTGCTGGAAGCTCAGCATCCAGCACGGATCAGAGGAGAAATGCTTTAGCATTTCTCTTGCGATCATGTGGAGGGGCCGAGAAAGGCATTAAAGGAAAGGAAAGGCCTTTCCTTTGATGTCTTTCTCAGCATTTCTGCTGGCCGATCGCAATGCAATTGGGCAGTAGAAATGCCCACTAGACATCAGGGAATTTTTATTTGACAAGTTATTGACATGAGGGGAGCGGCCCCCTGGGCAAGGGCCACTCCCCAGGGGGACAAATTATTTTTAGACCATTTCTGCCCCCGGGGAGAGAGGGGGGGGCAGAAACCCCCTAGACACCAGGGATAATTTTCTTTTTTATATGTGTGGAGTGACCCCTTAGGCAAGGGTCGCTCCCTGGGGGGCAAAATTAATTTTAGGCCATTTCTGCCCCGCTTGGGAGCAGATCGGCCCATTTTTATTAGGCCACTAGACACCAGTGATTTTTATTTTTTTGCGTCAATTTCACGCAAGGGGGGGGCGACCCCTTAGGCAAGGGTCGTTCCCCTGGGGGGCAAATTTATTTTAGGCTATTTCCGGTAGATCAGCCTATTTTTATTAAGCTGATCTGCCCCAAAGGGGAGCAGAAACCACTAGACACCAGGGATTTTTTTTACTGCGACAATTTCACGCACGGGGAGCGACCCCTTAGGCAAGGGTCGCTCCCCTGGGTGGGCAAATCTATTTTAGGCCATTTCTGCTCCCCTTGGGGGCAGATCGGCCTATATAAATTCGGCCGATCTGCCCCCGGGGGGATGAGAAACCACTTAGGCACCAGGGATTGGTGTGTGTATGTGTGTTTTGTTTGGGGGGGGCAGCCCCTTGGGCAAGGGTCACTCCCCATGGGGGCACATTATTGTTGGCCATATCTGCCCCCCTTGGGGGCAGATCGGCCTATTTTTGGAAGGCCCATCTTCCCCCAAAGGGGGCAGAAAGCCCACCAGTGACCAGGGAAGACTTTTTTTTTTTTCAAAATAAGAGGGTGGGGTTATGGCCATACCCCCACCCGAAAAAAATGGGGACAAAGTTGTTCTGCCCACCAGTGAGCAGATGGGGCAATTACCCCCCTTTCACACCTGGGGGGGGGGGCAGAAAGTCTACTAGATAACAGGGAATTAAAAAAATAGTGGGGTGGTGGCTACCAACCAGTATGGGCCTGGTTATGCCCCACCCCAACTGAAGGGGGTAACAGTCTTTCAGCTCTCCCCCGCACACTAAAACATCGTATCCCACGACAACCAAGAGGACATTTGATTATTTTGGGTTTTGGTTTTACATTTGGGCCATGAGAGCTTGACTAACTCTCAAAATCGTCCCTCTTGGAATGGTGAGGGCTGCACTTTTTGGACTTTAGGACGCTGCCATGTAGAAAAATCCACAAGACCTAGAAACATCTGAAAACTAAACATCTGGGTGATTCCAGGGTGGTGTGCTTCACATGCACCCCACATCAATTTCTTACCCACAATGCCCAGCAAACCTCCAACTTTGCTGAAAATCACACACTTTTCCCACATTTTTGTGATGGAACCTTCCGGAATCTGCAGAAATCCACAAACTTCCTACCACCCAGCATTGTCTCCTCTATACCGATAAAAATTCTGCTGCACTTGTCAGCCTAAAAATGTTTTTTTTCAAACTGCCCTTTTGGTTCCCTCTCAATTTCGACATGTTTTTGGCTCTTCCCTGTCACAGGCACTTGGCCCACCTACACAAGTGAGGTATCATTTTTACCGGGAGACTGAGGGGAATGTTGGGTGGTAGGAAATTTGTCCCGTTGCGGTGATCCCACACACAAATGTGGGAATTTTTTTTTTTTTTTTTTGCTAAATCTGAGGTTTGCTAAGGATTCTGGGTAAGAAAACATTGGGGGACCCACGCAAGTCACACCTCCCTGGACTCCCTCAGGTGTCTAGTTTTCAGAAATGTCTGGGTTTGGTAGGTTTCCCTAGATGGCTGCTGAGCCCAGGACCAAAAACGCAGGTGCCCCCGCAAAAACAGGTAGTTTTGTATTTGATCATTTTGATGTGTCCACATAGTGTTTTGGGGGATTTCCTGTGGGGAGCACTAGGCCTACCCACACAAGTGAGGTACCATTTTTATCGGAAGACTTGGGGGAATGCTAGGTGGAAGGAAATTTGTGGCTCTGCTCAGATTCCAGAACTTTCTGTCACCGAAATATGAGGAATAAGTGTTTTTTTGGCCAAATTTTGAGGTTTGCAAAGGATTCTGGGTCACAGAACCTGGTGAGAGCCCCACAAGTCAACCCATCTTGGATTCCCCTAGGTGTCTAGTTTTCAAACATGCACAGGTTTGGTAGGTTTCCCTAGGCGCTGGCTGAGCTAGAGGCCAAAATCTACAGCTAGGCACTTTGCAAAAAGCACGTCAGATTTCAATGTAAAAATGTGATGTGCCCATGTTGTGTTTCCTGTCGTGAGCATTAGGCCTACCCACCCAAGTGAGGTCCCATTTTTATTGGGAGACTTGGGGGAACACAGAATAGCAAAACAAGTGTTATTGCCCCAGGTCTTCCTCCACATTTTTTCCTTCCAAATGTAAGACTGTGTAAAAAAGACATCTATTTGAGAAATGCCCTGTAATTCACATGCTAGTATGGGCACCCCGGAATTCAGAGATGTGCAAATAACCACTGCTTCTCAAAACCTTATCTTGTGCCCATTTTGGAAATACAAAGGTTTTCTTGATACTTATTTGTCACTCTTTATATTTCAGCAAATGATGTGCTGTATTCCCGGCATAAAATGAAAACCCATTGCAAGGTGCAGCTCTGAGTACCTAGGGTTCTTGATGAACCTACAAGCCCTATATATCCCCGCAACCAAAGAGTCCAGCAGACGTAACGGTATATTGCTTTCAAAGATCCGACATTGCAGGAAAAAGTTACAGAGTAAAACATGGAGAAAAATTGCTGTTTTTTCACCTCAATTTCAACATTTTTTTAACTTCAGCTATTATTTTCTGTACAAAACCCTTGTAGGATCTGCACAAATTATCCCTTGCTGAATTCAGGATTTTGTCTACTTTTCAGAAATGTTTAGCTTTCTCGGATCTAGCATTGGTTTCACACCCATTTCTGTCACTAACTGGAAGGAGGCTGAAAACACAAAAAATAGTAAAAATGGGGTACTTTCCAGTAAAATGCCAAAATTTTGTTGAGAAATGTGGTTTTCTGATTCAAGTATGCCTGTTCACGAAAGCTGGGAAGATGGTGATTTTAGCGCCACAAACCCTTTGTTTGTGCTATTTTCAGGGGAAAAACCACAAGCCTTCTTCTGCAGCCCTTTTTCCCATTTTTTTTTTTTAAACTAAATTTTTGCTGTATTTTGGCTAATTTCTTGGTCTCCTTCAGGGGAACCCACAAAGTCTGGGTGCCTCTAGAATCCCTAGGATGTTGGGGAAAAAAGGACGCAAATTTGGCGCGGGTAGCTTATGTGAACAAAATGTTATGAGGAGCTAAGCACCAACTGCCCCAAATAGCAAAAAACGGCCTGGCACCAAAGGGGTTAAAAGGAAGAGCTGTGGGCGTTGCCAATAGTTGTTTATAACAAGGACTGATAGTGAAGCATTCACAAGGACCACGTCCAGCTGTGCAAACAGTAGTATGTGTGAAGTAAATGTGCTGCTTCAAATCCATTCCTGTTAGACCTTTCCGTGGTTGGAAAATATAAAATTAAATTCTGCAAAGTTAAGGGGCCCTGCGATGTTTATAGAGGTTTCCAAACGCGGCTGCTGGACTGGGGCGGTGCCCGCGCCCCCGGTTGCTGGGTTTGCATCCCGGTGTCCCGCGAGCGCCGGCGGCCGGGGCGCCCTTCCAAGATGGCGGCGGCGCGCGCGGCTCCTCCCCGCCGGTGCGCGAAGGGTCGGGGCGGCGGGTATTTCTCTGACGCAGGCCGTGGTGCGGGGCTGACGTCCGCGGGTGTCCGCCTCCTTTTCTCTGTTCAATTTTGCTGCGCGCTTTGGCGGGAGCCGGCTTCAGTCGGTTGTTGTGAGGCGTGTGGTGACAGCTGCGCGGGAGCCGGCCAGAGACTCCTCACCCCGGGCCAGCCTGCGCGACAGACGCCATAGCGCCGCCGCCACCACCGTCCGACCGGGCCGAGTCACTCCGCTGCTGCCAGAGGGAGACCCGTGCCGAGCCCCCGCTTCCCGCCGCCTCTCCACCCCCGGCTGAGCAGCCCGCCGCAGACATGCACGTCGTCAAGAGAAGTGAGCGGCCGCCCGGTCCCCTGATGCTACCGCCGCGGGGGGGCGCGCGCAGCAAACGGCCCCTGGGGGAGGAGGGGGGGGGGTGTCTCGCGCAGCAAACGGCCCCGGGGGGAGGGGGGTGTCTCGCGCAGAAAACGGCCAGCCGGAGCGCAGGGTTTCCCGCCCTTTCGGTCGCGAGCCGCAGGGAGGGGCGCGCGGGGCCAACCGCCTCGGCGATTCAAAAGACAACCGGCTTCCCGCCCAGGCCTGGCCTCTGTGGGGAGCCACATTTTAAACGTCCCTCACCCCCCCCGTCCCCTCTACTCCTGGGACGTTTCCTCTCCCCGGTTTAAGTGGACTTGCCCCTTAGCTGTCAGCTTCCCGCGCCCTCTTTGTTAAACCTAACATTTAGTTGAGCATGGAAAGGGCTTTAAGTGGGCCGGGTTCTGCCGGTGCTCAGCGGCGGCCGTGCCAATAAGGAGATGCTGAGCCGGGTCTCTCGTGGGCTGTCATTCTTTTGTTTTCACCGTTAGTTGGGGGGGCTAATTGCAGCAGTGCCACCTTTCACTGCCTTTGTTGTGACTTGGGACTCTTACCGTTCTTTTAGTGTAATTATTCAGAATTGAAGCGTTTCAAATATGATTTTTTTTCCATTCACCACTGTTGCTCATTTATCGTCTGTACATAGCAAGCATTGGCAAAGCTGCAGCTTGTTGTAGGTGTAATGCCAGTTGTTGTATTAAATGTATGGATGATGCACCCACAGAAAGAAGCAGCAAAATAGGTAAAGGTGGCGCACTATGCTAAGCACAGATTTTTAGCTTGCGTCTCTTAAGTTACACCATTATTTACATCAGCCACGGCCCTTTGAGGGGGCCCCTTCCCCCCTATTTTTTCATCCCACTTGAATGTCTGAGCATGGACATTCTTTCCCTGGACTTTTAAAATACTCATATGGTCCAGGGCCTTTCAGTGGCAGGCCCGATCTCGCCCGCTGGTTTTAAAGTTTGTTTTAAGGTTGGGGTTCGCTGTAGCTCGGCTGCAGCCCCTGCTCCCGGGTCTGGCTTTTGTCCAGTTTGGCGCGTTGGCCTGATGTGAACAGAGGATCCTCTGGAAGGTGGCCAAGATCACAAGCCGAGTGCGAACATTTACACTGCACCACTATAAGTGATCATGCCCCACCACAAGCTTTTCTAAATGTTAGAATGGACGCAGTAACGCTTTTTCTTATAAGTAAAGATGGTAACTGAGTGGTGGGGGTTGCTCTTTTGTGCTGGCGCGAACCCGCGACCCTCATTGTGCAATTAAAGTGGCTGCATGAGCTCCTTCCCCACCGGCAGCATCCGTGAGCCGGGTGTGCATCCAGACCCTGGCACCCAAGCTGTCGGCAAACACACTTTTGTGCAAGGGGGAACTGAGGATCTGAAGCCACAGTACTGTAATTCTAGACAGTCCTACTTTTGTTGGAAGTTTGCAACACATGCCAAGATATTGGTTTTACCCTAGCCACTATTAACCCCTTCGCTGCCAGGCCTTTTCCCCCTCCTGTGCCAGGCCTTTTTTTGCCTATTTGGGGCAGTTCGCGCTTAGGCCCTCATAACTTTTTGTTCACATAAGCTAACCAAGCCAAATTTGCGTCCTTTTTTTCCAACATCCTAGGGATTCTAGAGGTACCCAGACTTTGTGGGTTCCCTTGAAGGAGGCCAAGAAATTGGCCAAAATACAGTGAAAATTTCGTTTTTTTAAAAAAAATGGAAAAAGTGGCTGCAGAAGAAGGCTTGTGGATTTCCCCCTGAAAATGGCATCAACAAAGGGTTTGTAGTGCTAAACTCAGCAGCTTCCTAGCTTTCAGGAACAGGCAGACTTGAATCAGAAAACCCAATTTTTCAACACAATTTTGGCATTTTACTGGGGCATACCCCATTTTTGCAATTTTTTTGTGCTTTCAGCCTCCTTCCAGTCAGTGACAGGAATGGGCATGAAACCAATGCTGGATCCCAGAAACCTAACCAGTTCTGAAAAGTAGACAAAATTCTGAATTCAGCAAGGGGTCATTTGTGTAGATCCTACAAGGGTTTCCTACAGAAAATAACAGCTGAAAAAGAAAAATATTGAAATTGAGGTGAAAAAAACATCAATTTTTTCTCTACGTTTTACTTTGTAACTTTTCCCTGCAATGTCAGATTATGGAAAGCAATATACCGTTACGTCTGCTGGACTCCTCTGGTTGCGGGGATATATAGGGCTTGTAGGTTCATCAAGAACCCGAGGAACCCAGAGCCAATAAATGAGCTGCACCCTGCAGTGCGTTTTCATTCTATACCGGGTATACAGCAATTCATTTGCTGAAATATAAAGAGTAAAAAATTGCTATCAAGAAAACCTTTGCATTTCCAAAAAGGGCACAAGATAAGGTGCTGAGGAGCAGTGGTTATTTGCACATCTCTGAATTCCGGGGTGACCATACAAGCATGTGAATTATAGGGAATTTCTCAAATAGATGTCTTTTTTACACACTCTCCTATATTTGGAAGGAAAAAATGTAGAGAAAGACAAGGGGCAATAGCACTTGTTTTGCTAATCTATGTTCCCCCAAGTCTCCCGATAAAAATGATACCTCACTTGCGTAGGTAGGCCTAGCGCCGGCGACAGGAAACACCCCAAAGCGCAACGTGGACACATCCTAAATTTTGGAAAAAAACAGAGGTGTTTTTTGCGAAGTGCCTACCTGTAGATTTTGGCCTCTAGCTCAGCCGGCACCTAGGGAAACCTACCAAACCTGTGCATTTCTGAAAACTAGAGACCTAGAGGAATCCAAGGAGGGGTGACTTGCGGGGCTCGGACCAGGTTCTGTTACCCAGAATCCATTGCATACCTCAAAATTTGGCTAAAAAAACACATGTCCCTCACATTTCTGTGGCAGAAAGTTCTGGAATCTGAGAGGAGCTACAAATTTCCTTCCACCCAGCGTTCCCCCCAAGTCTCCCGATAAAAATGATACCTCACTTGCGTGGGTAGGCCTAGCGCCCACAAAAGGAAAGGGCCCAAAACACAACGTGGACACATCACATTTTTTTATAAAAAGCAGTGCCTACCTGTGGATTTTGGCCTGTAGCTCAGCCGACACCTGAGGAAACCTAGCAAACCAGTGCATTTTTGAAAACTAGAAACCCAGGGGAATCCAAGATGGGGTGACTTGCGGGGCTCTGACCAGGTTATGTTACCCAGAATCCTTTGCAAACATCAAAATTTGGCCCAAAAAACACTTTTTCCTCATTTCGGTGACAGAAAGTTCTGGAATCTGAGAGGAGCCACAAATTTCCTTCCACCCAGCGTTCCCCTAAGTCTCTCGATAAAAATGGTACGTCACTTCTGTGGGTAGGCCTAGCGCCCACAAAAGGAAATGACCCAAAACACAACGTGGACACAACATATTTTTTCACTGAAAACAGAGGTGTTTTTTGCAAGGTGCCTACCTGTGGTGTTTGGCCTGTATCTCAGCCGGCCCCAGGGGGGGGGGGGGGGCAGAAATGCACTAAAATAAATTTGCCCCCCACCCTCCCCCGCCGGGAGCGACCCTTGCCTGATGGGTCGCTCCCCATCTCTAAAAAAAGAAACAAAAAAAAAAAACACAAAAAAAAATTTGCCCTGGCGTCTAGAGGGTTCTGCCCCCCCTGGGGGCAGTTCGGCCTAATAATAGGCCGATCTGTCCCCCGGGGCGGCAGAAATGGCCTAAAATAAATTTGTCCTCCCCCCCCCCCCCCCCCCCCCCGGAGCGACCCTTGCCTACGGGGTCGCTCCCCCTGCGTGACATTGGCGCCAAAAAACAAATCCCCGGTGCCTAGTGGTTTCTGCCCCCTTGGGGGCAGATTGACCTAAAATCGGCCAATCTGCCCCCAGGGGGGCAGAAATGGTCTAAATACAATTTGCCCCCCAGGGGAGCGACCCTTGCCTGATGGGTCGCTCCCCATCTCTTAAAAAAAAAAAAAAAAAAAAAAAAAAAACAACAAAAAAAGAAAACACAAAAAAAAATTTGCCCTGGCGCCTAGAGGTTTCTTCCCCCCCTGGGGGCAGAAATGGCCTAAAATAAATTGCCCTCCCCCCAGGGAGCGACCCTTGCCTAAGGGGTCTCTCCCTTTGCGTGAAATTCACGCAAAGAAAAAACTCCCTGGTGTCTAGTGTTTTCTACCCCCCTTGGGGGCAGATTGGCCTCATCAAAATAGGCCAATCTGCCCCCAAGGGGGGCAGAAATGGGCAAAATATAATTTTCCCCTAAGGGGGGCGACCCTTGCCTAAGGGGTCGCTCCCCACAAAAAAAAAAAATGAAAAAAAAAATAAAAAATAAAAATGGTCCCTGGTGCCTAGAGGTTTGTGCCCCCCCGGGGGGCAGAAAAGGCCTTCCCGAAAATATGCCCCCCCCTGGGAGCGACCCTTGCCCAAGGGGTCGCTCCCTTTTGTCAATTTCAATTAAAAAAAAAAAAAATCCCTGGTGTCTAGTGGGGTTTCAAAAGCCGGATTGCAAGCAATCCGGCTTTTGAAACCCTCGGAGGGACTTCAAAGGGAAGGAAATACTTTTCCTTCCCTTTGAAGCCCCTCCGGGCCTCCCATCGATTGAAAGAGAAATGCTTTTGCATTTCTTTTTCAATCGCGCTGGAAGCAGAGCTTCCAGCGCGACGAGGGAGGCCCCTGTGACACATCAGCGCGCGCTGACGTCACAGGGGGGGGTCGGGGGTGGAAGGGGAAGGTCTTCCCCTTCCATCCCCGACTTGGGGGGGGGGGGGGGTGCGCTAGCGCGCCCCCAAGTTCCCCTGTGCCATCTCGTCCAAGGCACAGGGGAACTGTAGCCTTGGACGAGATCATCTCGTCCAAGGCACAGAAGCGGTTAAAGGCATGCTGCATCCCTAGAACTATTCTGTTTTCAACAAAGCCAAACGTTTCTTGACTGGCATAAAACGGACCATCTAAGTTGGAGAAGCAGCCTGGATTTTGGCCAGTTTGCCTTTTTTAGGCCATGTTACGCGCTCTGCGCTTCCCAGCTGGTAAGGGGCCCTCCATCGCGGTACCGTCTGGGTCGGTGGAGCCTTCCAAGGTGTCTCTCGTCTTCTGCAGGGGGGTGCGCACTGCTCGACCACAACTACATTCTTTAGACTAACTCTGCAAAACCTTACTGCAAAATTTTGCCCTTCGCCGGCTCATAGGATTTTTAAAAATGATTTTTCCCAACGTCTTTTTCCTCCGGAAATCATGGGATCCGCAGTATGGAGTTACTACTTTGTGTGGAGACCCTACTGATGTCCTTAAGCGGCAAGAAACTGCAAAAATCGCGCAGCTCTCGACTCGTCAGATATTTTTACAATTTGGTTCCAGTGTAGAAGAGGATTACATTCATCCCGCTGGAGGGTACTAAAATGTGGGCCTGTTGTTCCTGAATCAGTAGCCACCAACATGCGCCAAGTAAACATCAGATCCTGAACTCCGTTGGTCCATGTCCCTCACTTCAGTAGAACTATGCGCAGTACTGGCATATTACTGGGTGGTCTGAAAGTGACCCTCTCTGGTCTCCTGACATGCCGGACAGCGAAATTCAGTTTAGCGGTCAAGAGAACATTTGCTTCTTTTTTTCATGACTACTTTATTGCAGTTTGAGTGAAGCAGGCGCTCGGCTTTATTGGTGCACTTTTTTCGTCTTACACATTTTTTTTCTTTTTGTAAGTAGCATTTTCCCCTATTTAGCCCAGGCTCTTTTGAGCGTTTCACCAAATGTGCTACTTCTACTGGGGAAAAAATATGCTTAATGTTTAACAAATTGTTGGCTGCATATGTCTGCAACACCCTTCATCTCTGGATCGGCCATAGTCATGAATCTCTGGTTTACATCTGGGGTAATGGGGCATTTCTTTGTGGTGAAACTTCCCTGAGCTGAATATAGAGTGCCAGTTTGCTTTCTGTCGGCCTGTGACCAAGGGTCATTGCTGTAACCTTGTTTCAAGTATAAGGTACATCAGTCAATCACTTCTTGGTGTCTATCATGGTCATCCTGACTTGTACTTTGGAAGGTTTGTGCCTTTACAATGGAAATGTTATACATGGTAATGCTGGACTCAAGGGTGCCCTTGCTTAACTTGAAAGGTAACAGGCTTGTTTATTTGAGCCTGAATAATACATATCTATCCATCTAAAAACCTGGTGCCTTACAACAGTAGATCAGTGATGTCTGCTCCTGTAGTGGAGGCGCAATACTTATGGTGTAGGAAGAGCCTTAACTAGCTGTCTACCGAAGTCTTGATCATGAGTTATTTAATTTGTAGGCCAAAGTGATGGTTGTGACATTTTACAAGAATTATCACCGCTTAAATACTTTTTGCTTTATCCTCATGTTCAGCATTTGTTGCTGTTGGTGCAGCCTTAGTTTGTCTGACCAGTGACAATGGAACTGACAGGAGAGGACCAAATTATGCAGCAGGCCTAACTTAATTATCCGTCAGTCAACTTATGCAACTTAATATGGCACACTTTGAATCTAATCACTATGGTATTTTTATACGTTATCACTGGACAAAGATTTCAACTCATTCGATTAGATTCACATCAAGTACAGCTATCAGCAACTCAAAGGTAACTAGCCACTGCATAGTGACATATGTGATCAAGTTTTTAGTAACTGGATCTGTTTGAGCCAGAAATATTTTCCTTGCAAACTATGCAGAAGGTGGATTGTGACAAATCCTTAATTATTTGGAAAACGTCACTGAATCTCATAATTCCAATTGCCCTACCTCCAAGCTGAGGAGGCCTAATTCCTCTTGGGACTTTAGTCATTAATGCTATATGAGCAGTAAATATGTAATGGATCCAATTTTTCATTGAAAAACATAACTGCATTTATTCCCCCCCGATATCTATGGTAATTATCGTGTCTATTGCCAACTATTTGCAGCTTACTTGTGATACTAAAATCACAAAGTACTTAATGAAACTTTTTTTTTTTTTTTTTTTTTTTTTTTTTTTTTTTTTTTAGATGGACGTGGGGAGCGTGTCATGTTTGACAAAATTACTTCCCGAATTCAGAAGCTCTGCTATGGACTCAATCTCGACTTTGTTGACCCAGTAAGTTGAATGTCTCCTAGGAGTTGCTGTGTTACCCGAATCCCTAACTTAGTGTGTTCTAAACCCCTGATCATGCCTCGTAAAGCACAAACCTCACCCAGCAGGGCTTGAAGAATAGGGTCTTTATAGAAGCTAAAGTTACAGCTAGCAATCTGTAGGTAAGCTTAATAGTGACATAAAAGGATGATGGACCGGAGTGCTGAACAATGCAAACACTCACCCCCAGTCTCAGATCTGGGTTTAATCCATCGTTCTTTTGCTCACCATGCCACCCCAGTTTGGACCCAGCCATATGCTTGTTAGTACCATATAGCGCATTGCAAGAAATGCCATTGTAAAGTAACACGCACTGACATCATAAGGGTGCGGATTCTAAGTACCACATTGCCCAGTGTGCTCCAAAATCAATCAATCAAAATAATTTATAGAGCGTGCTTCTCACCCGTTAGGGCCTCAAGGCGCTGGGGGTCACTGTTCGAACAGTCATGTCTTCAGTTTTTTTTCTGGAGTGCAGGAGGTCCTGGGTCTTGCGGAGGTCAGTGGGGAGGGAGTTCCAGGTCTTTGGGATGAGGTAGGGGAAGGATCTACCTCCTGTGGTGTGTTTGATGCGGGGTACTGTGGCGAGTGCGAGGTCAGCAGATCAGAGGTGGCGGATGGGAGTGTGGAAGTTACCTCTTTGGTTGAGGTAGGCTGGGCCGTTGTGGAGGGATTTGTGGGCGTGGATGAGGATTTTGAAGGTGATCCTCCTGTCGATGGGGAGCCAGTGAAGGGATCTGAGGTGTGGTGGGATGTGTTCATGGCGAGGGAGATCCAGGATGAGGTGTGCGGCTGGGTTCTGGATTCTCTGGAGTTTGTGTTTGAGTGTGATGCCGGCGTAGAGGGCGTTACTGTAGTCTAGCCTACTGCTGAGTGCGTAGGTGACTGTCTTTTTGGTCTCTATGGGAATCCATTTGAAGGTTTTTTTTTTCAGCGTGAGGAGTGTTGAAACAGGAGGTGACAGTGTTGGTTTGCTGGGTCATGACGAGGGAGGGGTCCAGGATGATGCTGAGGTTGCGTGCGTGGTTTGCGGGTGTAGGAGTGGGCCCTAGGGCGGTGGGCCACCAGAGGTCATCCCATATGGTTTTGTAGGTCCAAAAATGATTATTTCGGTTTTGTTGGAGTTGAGCTTGAGTTGGTTGTCAGTCATCCCGGTGGCGGTGTCGAGGAGTGCAGCGTGGAGGTTGGGTTTGGCGGTGGTAAGGTTGCGGGTGAGGGAAATGAGTTGGGTGTCCTCTGCCTAGGAGAGGATGGTGATTCCGTGTGGTCGGAGGATGTTGGCGAGTGGGGTCATGTAAATGTTGAAGAGGGTGGGGCTGGGGGAGGATCCCTGGGGGACACCGCAGATGATTCTGGTGGCAGTGGATTGGAAAGGAGGAAGGCAGACTTTTCGGGTTATATCGGTGAGGAAGAAGGTGAGTGGATCATGTCTTTTTTCACATAGTCTGCATGTTGCAAGTGAATCCATGATTGTGTAAAATAATAAAGAAAAATTTGAATTATTAAAAATCTAGAATACCTCTTTATCAAAAAAAAAATGAAAGCATGACCTTTAAGTTCAAACAACCAATCTAATGTCCTTCAGGGAATAACTTGTTCCCAGCCAGCAATGCAACGACTCTCGTTCCTATTATAAAAGGTGCACACCTGTCGATTCCAAAAGTTAGTAACACGTCCCTGTTGACGAATTTGAGTAATAGTTGTGACGTAATTATACACCTTACCGAGTTATTTATTTTTAACCCTCGGGTCACATCATAGTAAACAAATTGTAACAGTTCAGTTTGAGCCTTGATTAAATGTGAAGCACTCTTAACAGGTGTTTTCACACTTATTTCTTGTGGTGCTTTTCATTTGAACACTGACATTCTTTAGGTCTTGAAAAAGTGTATGTAAATGACAATCTGTTTTTGTATTGAACATTACAATCATATGTTGGCTGCTTGTAAAATAAAAAAATCAAATGCATAGTCATATTTGACAAAATGGCACATGTATGAACTGGAGAGGGGTGAACATAATCTTGTTTTCCTGTTCTAATGCCAATGACGCTCACATTTGTTTGAGTCAGCTGGGACGCGGCAGAACCTTTTCAGGTTGACAGTTAATAGAAAATTGAGTATCTGATATACCTCTCATTAAAGATGTTACTTGCATTCAATAGCAGTTATCTCGCAGACATAAAATCTGGCCATGTGCTCAATGTGTCGATTTTCATCTTTGGGGACGGAAGGGGGGTTCAAGGTTCAAAAAGTATCTGATTTAATCAACCCTGTATGAAAAATGCTCCACAAGTACAACAGTGCATTAAAATACTGGAATAACATGCAGAGCTTTTTCCTATTTAGGCGCAGATAACCATGAAAGTAATCCAAGGTCTGTACAACGGGGTCACCACTGTGGAACTGGACACCCTTGCAGCAGAAACTGCTGCCACTCTTACCACCAAACACCCAGACTATGCCATCTTGGCGGCAAGGATTGCGGTTTCTAATTTGCATAAGGAAACTAAGAAGATATTCAGTGGTAAGATTCTTTCAAATGTTTTTACATGGACATATGAAGTCTTGCACTCTGCAGATGGATGTAGTGTGTCCTTCAGAGCACAGGCTAACTTTGCTGTGTAGGGATGAAGACGCTAAGCATTGCATTGCTCAGCAAGACTCCTCATTCTGAGGGCCGCTGATGAAAACAATGGTAATGGGTGTTTTGAACAATGCAATAAAGGAGACACGTCCTTTGGAGCCATGGCTGTAAAGCAAGAATTGCTGCAATTTTGTCCTTTTTAATTGTTTACCTGTGCTTGCTGACGTTAAAGTGCACATTTTCTTCTTCCTGCACATTGCTGTGTTACCAGTTTGCCTAAGAGGCAAGGGTTTCTTAAGGGTACCCTTCTGTATTGGAGGAGTGAATCCTACCCACTGGGGTGACGTGTGTGTGTGTGTGTATATATATATATATATATATATATATATATATATATATATATATATATATATATATAAGCCTTATCTTCTCAAAGTAACCACAGTAGATTGTGGTTTCACCACTTGAGAGCAAATTGCAAGCAGTCGAGTTCATTATGGGTTGTTTGGTTGCGCAGCATTGCTAATGGGTTTAGAGGGAAAATTATTGTAAATGAAAATTGTATTTAATTATAAATGATTTCTCTGCATATTGCTTGTTCTGCTTTTAGAGATGCTTGAACTCTCTTCCAGTTTCAGGGCTCCTCTCATGCACCCGGCATTCCTCTGAGCTAAGCTTTTGACAATTTTCATTTTTTTTTTTAGCAGCACTGTTATGTATACATTGTTACCTAGAAATGCAGGTTTTCATCTAATCTGTTGTACTTTCTCTTTGCAGATGTGATGGAAGACCTGTACAACTACATCAACCCCCTCAATGGACGCCACTCTCCAATGATTTCCAAAGAGACTCTTGACATTGTCTTGGCCAACAAAGATGTAGGTCGAGCCATAAGCTATGTGATGCTTTGTTAGTACCCACCAATACAAAAAATGCATATTAGCCAAAAAAAAGGGCCCAACAGTATATGCTAAATGGACCTTATCACCTGCATATGTTTCTTTCCTCCCCTTAGAACTGGACAGATTAGAGTGACCTCATGCCATTTTCTGCAAACAATCCCACTAAAGCTGTAAAATAGGGATCTTCATTATATAGAACTGTTAGAAATGGGGTATCTGGTTGGCTAGGATGGGCACCTCAGCAGGCAGGGGCCACCTCTCTAGAGAGGGCAAGATAGGTATACACCCAGTATAAACCCTTCTCACCACCTTGGTAGCTTACCACAAGCAATCAGGCTTACACCAGAGGCAAAGGGCAAAGCTTTTGCACAACACACTTAAAACCAGTGACACAATAAATAAACCTCAAAAGAGACTCCAAGTTTTATAAAAAAAAACTGTATTGTACAACACCATTAGACCAAAAACATGTCTCAGTAATATCCTGCTACACAAGCAGTTGTCAGAACATCCCACTGATTACTAGTACTCCGTGGAAGCAAGCAGTAGTCAAGTAAACACCTAGGTTACTGAAATTCTGCAACATAAGCAATAGTCGGGTCATCGCCCAAAATGCACGTTAGACTAAACACATTATCAGACATGCCAAGACTTCATGAATGCACATAAAATGAAGCATTCCCATTGGGTGCATGTCAGGAGAAAAACGCCATGGAAGAATCATTACTGCGTGTCGCAGGTTCCTCAAACAGTATTTGCACACACATCAACCCCAGGGCAGGGAATTATGTAAATGCTGGTGGCTTCATTACCCCAGCAATGCCCCCGAAGACTAGCGCAGCTTCTCTCATCGGCTGCTCTGGGAAGGCTGTCGGAGCTGAGGGAGGTGGCCGGTGGATCCAGCTGATGGCTCCCCTCTGAGGGAAGCTTGTGACGCAGTGGTCTTGGGTTCTCCCTACTGCAGTGTGGCAACTTTGAAGCACATCGTGTCTACCTCGCAGTGGGGTGAGGGGGAATCCCTCACTACAGAGTGCAGGTTGAGGTGGTTCACCTGTACTATGGGGATAGCTAGGAGAGTGCTTTTCACTCGCTACCTTGCACCAATGTATGGCGCTTCTCTAGCACAGTGTACAGACTAACCCAAGGAGCTGCAATCTGTGTCCTCCCTTTGCTGGACTCCTAGGGAAGTAGTAAAAAAGGGGGCGGGAGGGCACAAAAAGGCTTTCAGGCCAGCACAACTAAGCAGATGGCGGTTCCTCCTGGCACCAGGGGCAGGCTGGCAACAAACAGAAGCAATCCTGATGAGTCTTTTGGAGCCACCAAGCAGCAGGGTAACAAGAGCAGCCCGGATGAGCCCTTCGTGTAGTCCAGCAGTCCGTCTGGCAGAGGTTTGATCTCGGGTTGCTAAAGTGCAATGCCCATGTGGGGGGACAATCCCCTGTACTTATACTCATTCTCTTCAGCTTCCACAAAGGTGGGGAGGTAGTTTAAACCACTAACCAGTTTCAGGAATGTCACCTTCTCCAACACTGGCTCCAGTCATCAGTAGGGGGTAAACAAACCCTTTGTGTGAGGCCAGGGCACAGCCTTTACAGATGCATGTGTGCCCTTTCTCTCCCAGCCCAGGAAGACCATGTAGTATGCAGATGTATCCCTATTCACCTCACCCCCTCCCTGTGTGATGGCTATCTGAAAAGTATGCACAAAGCCCAGCTGTCACTCTACCCCAGATGTGGATTGGAGTCAGGCTGCAAAAGCACCAGTTATAAGCACAGAGAAATGCCCACTTTCTAAACATGGCATTCTTACAATGGTAATAAAAAAAATCCACCTACAGCAGTAAGCAGCATTTCTCACTACCATTCCAATCATACCAAACATGCCTATGCCACCCCTCATAGATCAGAAGATACCACTTAGACATGTCGGGGCATTTCCAATGCAATCCTATGAGAGTAGCAGCACTCGCTGTAGTGCGACGCTAAATAGGCTGTATGTCACTACTAGGACATGTAGTACACCAAGACATGTCCTACCTTTTACATACAATGCACCCTGCCCATATGGCTATATAGGGCCTTGAGGGGGGTTAACAGGTGTAGCGAAAAGGGAGTTTAGGCCTTGGCAAGTGGTTTGAGTTGCCAAGTTAAGGTGACAGTAAATGGTGCACATAAGCTCTGCAGCGGCAGGCCTGAGACGGGTTTGAAAGGCTACTTCTGTGGGTGGTGCAAGCTGCGCTGCAGGCCCACAGGTCGCATTTAATTTACAGGCCCTGGGTATAGGGGATACCTCTGGACCAGGGACTTACTGGTAAATTAAATGTGCCAATCAGGTGTAAGCCAATTACACCAAGTTGTAGGGAGATGACTTGCACTTTATCAGTGATAAAGGTCCAAGAGCCAACAAAGAGTGTCAGGAAAAATAGGCAGAAGGCTAAAAGTTTGGGGATGACCCTGCAAAAGGGGCCAGGTCCAACAAGAACACATTCCGTTGATGATCCCAGAACAGTTCAGACCCTGAAAACTCTACAGTGCCCTACAAATGGTAACTGAAACATTAGTGTACACCATACAAAATGCCTTGCTTGGCATCATTGAGTTTCTGCTCTTACCAGACAGATGGTCTGGATATAGCTTGGAAAAGATGTGTGCCTGTACCCACTGCAGGTGCATCTAATGGAAAGTGAAGTTTCAGCTCTGAAAAAGGTGGGGGCGGGCTAACAGTCTACCTCAACCTCCTAGTTGAGTTTCTACCCCTTGAACCCAAATAGGTATAGACCAACTACTGTTCATAGTATCAGGGATACATGCTTTTTACTTTAATCTCCAGTTAAAAATTAAGGAAAGCTGACTGGTGCCCTCTGCATAATCGGACTTGCTCACACTGTAAATGGTGGTCTTGTCTCCACTATTACTGAATGTTTCACGTAAAATGTATGTAGTTTCAGGAAATGTCACCAGACTTCTGGGTGGAGTAAAGGTGCCCTTCTTGGTACAGTAAGATGCATAAGATCTTCCCTGGGATGACTTGGCCTACAGTGGGTGTGATATTCCTGCTTGTCGTTTGTCCACCTCCCTTTCCTAAGTAATGTACTTGTTTCGGATAGTAGGTGGTATAAGTCATCTGCTCTTAGTCGAATCAGTTCATGTGCTCTCCACTGAAATTGACGTTTTCCATTTCCTACATTGTGATAACAATCATCTAGTGACTAGGGCACTGTGGCTCCAGTATTTTGGCTTCAATACACAACAGCTTGGCTATGTCTGACCAGCTATTTAGGCTACCACTGGAAAAGCCTGGGGCACAAGAAGACAAAAGGCCCATGTTGTGCTTTCTCTTGATTGAAGGTAGATTTCAATTTGTGAACACAGCTAGACCACTGGGTGTGGCTCCAGAAAGTGCCCATAATAAACGGACGCACTTCGCTTAAAGAAATTGTTCTGTATCTAAATTTGAGTGTCTTACCCTGTTGTAGAGATGTTTGCCAGTAAAGTGAACTTTGCTAGTGCTTATTTCTCTTCAAGTACGGGGAACCAGCTCTGGACTATGCAGAAGTATTTGCTGCTGTGCCCTGACTGGAAGAAAGGGAAAACTACTACCTAGAAAGGAGTGTGACCCTGACTGAAAGACTCGCAGAACGCCGCTCTGGCCAAGTTGTCTAGGAGCCACAGAAACCATTCGGCCCTAATACCCAAGGAGAATAGTCTGACCACGAAATCATCGCTAGAGGTCAATGAACTGTAATGTTTCTTGGAAGATTCATTGGTCTTCCCTGGTAGCTTAGGAAGCCTGTATGTGGCCCCACCTATCTCCACTGGGACTAGATGGGGTTTCCTACTCACTCCAGCTGTTTGATTCATGGTACCTGTTCACCCTGAATCCAGACCACTAAACCACCCTGCTAGCTGGGACGCTTCTCTGCATTATCTTTAAAGGCTTTTAGTATCCTTACCAAAATCTCAATTCCCAGCAGGAAGTGGTTGCGTTGGTTGGCTTTGAAAAATTGCATCCCCAGGGGAACATCCTTGTTGGTCCTAGCAAACATCTTTCCTGCTCCCTACGGATCCTAATTGCGGAGCCACTTGTGTCCTTACCCTGGCTCAGGAATTGACCTCTGCTCAATTGCACAGTTTTCAGGAACTTTGCTGACACTAACCTTGACATCATAGCAAGTGTGAGCTTAGAAACCTAACATATTTCAGCCCCATACTTTATTAGGTGCTATAAACACCCTCTGGTGACCTCCTTTCTGCTCTGGAAGAGGTTAACCTGTCTCTTGTGTTTTTAGTCTATCATAGTTTTAACTGCTGTATTTGCTATTTTTGTGTAATAGCAAGTGCTGTACACTCTTATTTGTCAACAGTTGTATTGTAAAGGAGTTGGTAATGTCGCCGCCTCCAGTAAGTCTTAACTCATCAACTTTGCTGGCAGCTTGAGTAAAGTGCCAAAAGACTAATTTATTTAATTACAGCATACCGGTAGTAACTGCTGTGGTACACCAATGATAACTGTACCGTGCGGGCACATCGCCCAATAACTGACAGGTCCCCAAGAGCAGGGTTCTTGTATTCGCTTTGTTTTAGTGTGCGTGCTAAGACTGAAGAATGCATATAATTCTTTGACCAATGTCCTACCACAGGCCAACGGATCAGCTATTAAGCTACCACTTCACCTTAAAGACTAGTGTTGAAAATCAGCTTAGTGAAAAGACATGAGGTATCTGAAAAATGTAAATTATGCTTCAAGGTGCACCCAACTTGCATGCTATTGCTCCCCACCAACACAATGGTCTCCGTCCGTGATAAATGGTCCCGTTTGCATTTTCCTTACAAATGTTTTGTGGTACAAAGGTTTACTAGTATTTAAGTGTCTTATTGGTTTGCAATTGTCTATACAATGCAGATGCAACCGTTCATTTGTGCTTTTTTTTCTTTTTCTGGTTCAGCGGCTGAATTCTGCCATTATCTATGATCGGGATTTTTCCTACAATTACTTTGGATTCAAGGTAAGGAAAAGCTCAGTGCCTGTTAAGCAGCTTGTTAATTTTTCTGCATTTATATCTTACCCCTTACTGCCTACGTATGCGTTTGTTACATGGAAATTTCCTTATGTGAAGGTAAAGTAGAGTTCACAAATTTAGGAACCTGCAAATGTGTTATCACCAGCTTTGCTGGAGACGTATTTTATAGCCCATTATTACTGTATTCATATTGGTTTATACAAACTCCTACATATGCAGCATATATACACAAGAAGATCCACAGACCTTTTAAACTTGTAATTCATCCACTAAAGCAGTGTTAATGCGAGGGAGGTGGACGATAGTGAACTGTCATGGAAAGTACTCCTTTTTGTTCTGGTGCCTGTCTGAGGGGAATTTACCACCTGCCATTAGAGCTTTAAGTGAAAAGAATTGGAAAGTAATTTACTCTAGTGTCTTCCTCTGAGTGAGTTTCATGGCATACTACCTATATCAATTCCGTCAGACGCCCTCTATACATTCACTAAGGTAGGCCAAATGGAAACCCCACGGTTTTAATACTGTGGCTTAATTTTGTATGGAAACACCGGGCCAAGACCAACATCATATCAAAGTTCTGCTGGCAAGAGTAATTTTCTTTTTGTAGAAAGAAACCTTTGTGCATATTTATTTAAAAGTGGTGGTTACAAGGTTAAGACAATTTGGACGGTTGCTCGGGTGAGAAGTTAAGTACAACGTCCTATGGTGTTGTAGATGAGATCAGCAACAAAGTGAATTGTCTACCGTAGCTACATTCTGCCATGATTTGAAACGCCTGTCTCAAGCGGTAGTTATCACTGGAAGATAAAACACTACATGCAGGTACTAGTTCACGATATCACACTTTATTCATGTTTCTCCATGCTAAATAAAATCACAAACCAGAAGAGATGGTCTGTTGGTCCCGAAGATGCCTACATTTGCTTCTAGAATCCTAGAGCGAGTAATGAGGTTGGCTATTGCATGCCTAAATGCTTCTTACCGGTTAAACTGCACACAGAATAAATTAAACGTTGATAACTTGGTTCTGTTTAAGTGGCCAGTGCAATACGTCGTGAGTGGTAGGTGGTAATTGCAATTGTCTGCCATTTAGAAAACTCTACATTTTTTCTTTTTTAACAAATGATTGTCGTGCGCAGTACATGGTGCAGATTGTATACAAATAACGTATAATCCAAAAATTGGACTGGAGGGTTGCACATCAGAACTGGGTCCAGTCTAAGAACTGGGTTCAGTCATTTGAGTATGAGCCTCTTCGCTAGCACACTTAACAAAATGCGCTTCCAATGCAACTTTCGCACTAGTCTGAGGGTAAATTTACTGTATATAGATGCAGAATTATGTTGTACACCATTTTTTTAATAATGTGATGTGCCCTACTAACTGGTTTAAACACTGAACAGATTCAGTGAGTGTCTCAGCCTGCTTTTGAGATGATTGTTCTTTTGTGGTTGGTTGTTTTTTTTTGTTCTGGTTCCCAATGGGTTTGGCCTCCTCACCCACTTTAGGAGTTGATCTCGAAGGGTCTCTAAGTAAGCGAACCCTTGCAACGCCGAATGGATTAATGGGGCCATACCGGTACATGTAATTATTATAATTTATTGAGAAGTTGTAAGGAAATGCCTCCTTGGCATGGTTACCCCCTGACTTTTTGCATTGCTGATGCCAAGTTATGATTTGAAAGTGTGCTGAGGCCTGCTAACCAGGCCCCAGCACCAGTGTTCTTTCCCTAACCTGTACCTTTGTTTCCACAATGGGCATCCAGGTAAGTCCCTTGTAACTGGTTCCCCTAGTACCAAGGGCCCTGATGCCAGGGAAGGTCTCTAAGGGCAGCAGCATGTCTTATGCCACCCTGAAGACCCCTCACTCAGCACAGACACACTGCTTGCCAGCTTGTGTGTGCTGGTGGGGATAAAATGACTAAGTCGACATGGCACTCCCCTCAGGGTGCCATGCCAACCTCACACTGCCTATAGGTATAGATAAGTTACCCCTCTAGCAGGCCTTACAGCTCTAATGCAGGGTGCACTATGTGCATGTGCACTATGCCCCTACAGTGTCTAAGCCAAACCTTAGACATTGTAAGTGCAGGGTAGCCATAAGAGTATATGGTCTGGGAGTCTGTCATGCACGAACTCCACAGCACCATAATGGCTACACTGAAAACTGGGAAGTTTGGTATCAAACTTCTCAGCACACTAAATGCACACTGATGCCAGTGTACACTTTATTGTAAAATACACCCCAGAGGGCATCTTAGAGATACCCCCTGAAACCATACCTGACTACCAGTGTGTGCTGACTAGTTTTAGCAGCCTGCCACACACCATACATGTTGCTGGCCACATGGGGAGAGTGCCTTTGTCACTCTGTGACTAGTAACAAAGCCTGTACTGGGTGGAGGTGCTTCTCACCTCCCCCTGCAGGAACTGTAACACCTGGCGGTGAGCCTCAAAGGCTCACCCCCTTTGTTACAGAACCCCAGGGCACTCCAGCTAGTGGAGTTGCCCGCCCCCTCCGGCCACGGCCCCACTTTTGGCGGCAAGGCCGGAGGAGATAATGAGAAAAACAGTGAGTCGTCACTGGCCAGTCAGGACAGCCCCTAAGGTGCCCTGAGCTGAGGTGACTGACTTTTAGAAATCCTCCATCTTGCAGATGGAGGATTCCCCCAATAGGATTAGGGATGTGCCCCCTCCCCTCGGAGGAGGCACAAAGAGGGTGTAGCCACCCTCGGGGCTAGTAGCCATTGGCTACTAACCCCCCAGACCTAAACACACCCCTAAATCGAGTATTTAGGGGCTCCCAGAACCTAGGTAACTAGATTCCTGCAACCTAAGACGAAGGACTGCTGAGCTGAAAAACCTGCAGAGAAGACGGAGACACCAACTGCTTTGGCCCCAGCTCTACCGGCCTGTTTCCCCACTTCAAAAGAACTGCTACAGTGACGCGTTCCACAGGGTCCAGTGACCTCTGAAGCCTCAGAGGACTACCCTGCATCTAAAAGGACAAAGCACTCCCGAGGACAGCGGCTCTGCTCCAAAGAAGAAACCTCTTTGCACCAAAGAAGCAACTTTGAAAGAACACATGTTTCCCGCCGAAAGCATGAGACTTTGCACTCTGCACCCGACGCCCCGGCTCGACTTGTGGAGAACCAACACTACAGGGAGGACTCCACGGCGACTGCGAGCCCGTGAGTAGCCAGAGTTGAGCCCCCACAGCGATGCCTGTAGAGGGAATCCAGAGGCTCCCCCTGACCGCGACTGCCTGCTTCTAAGAACCAGACGCCTGGTAAGGACACTGCACCCGCAGCCCCAGGACCTGAAGGATCCGACCTCCAGTGCAGGAGCGACCCCCAGGTGGCCCTCTCCGTTGCCCAGCTGGTGGCTACTCCGAGGACCCCCCCCCCCGCCTGCCTGCATCGCTGAAGAGCCCCCCCCCCGCGCCCGGTGCCCTACAAAACCCCCCTGGTCTGCCCTCCGAAGACGCAGGTACTTACCTGCTGGCAGACTGGAACCGGGGTACTCCCTTCTCAATTGAAGCCTATGCGTTTTGGACACCACTTTGACCTCTGCACCTGACCGGCCCTGAGCTGCTGGTGTGGTAACTTTGGGGTTGCTCTGAACCCCCAACGGTGGACTACCTTGGACCCAACTTTGAACCCTGTAGGTGGTTTACTTACCTGCAAAACTAACAAACACTAGAGCCAATACCGGTTTCAACTAAAAATAAAACAAAGCGCATCCTTCAGTGTGAAGAACTATTAAATGATAGTTTCCAGTCATGCATAGAAAAGCCCAAGACATTGAAATGAACAAAATGCTCGTTAGTTTTCATCAACAAATTATTGTGGAGTTCTTTGAATTTACAATGAATGCCATTGTCAAAACAACTGGTGGCAATGCAGCTGAATCTGGCACCAGCCGCCAGTCTTCTGGCTTTAATTTTACACTGTGGTGCTTGGAAGCTGCTAAGCCCCATCACGAATTAAAACCTTCTGAAAGCACTCAATGCTTCATTAATCCTTGGCTTTGAAGTAACTACTTTGGGTGTGGGAATGGCTCTTTGTGAAAGGACAGAATTCTGCATCTCATTGAAGTTTGCCAGTTGCTCTAGTGGGTGGAAGAAAAAATGTGAATAATGGTGGATGAAGAGGAATGGCTGCCCAACAGTAAGTTAGTTAATTTTAGTACAAAGTCCTGTATAACACAAGATAGAGAGTGTGTGTGTGTGTGTGTGTGTGTGTGTGTGTGTGTGTGTGTGTGTTTTTTTTTTTTTTATTATTTTTATTTTTTATTTTTATTTTTTTAAGATCCAGGGTAGAGCCAGCTCTGTCTTAGCCAAGTTATTCGAAACAATTCATATATATACATAATCTAGACTGCTTTCTTCATCTACTGGTTTGTCTTGCTATATTTTGTTTGCACCCAACATAGCGTGGGGGCAGTTGTTTTTTGGGGGGGTGGCATTTCGGCTGTTGGTTTTCGTGCATTGCGATTAACGGCATTGTACCTAATCGCATGCATATCTGCATAAAATGGAGGGTGTTCAAGTGCCACGGCTGGTGAGCCACTACATTCCTACTGCTTTTTCAGTTCAGTATCCTTTGCTTAGTCATCCTTGTGCATTTTAAACTGTTTCCCGGTCAAAGCAGTTGAAAGCCAATGGGTACCTTCTCCTTGCACCACTAAATCACGTTTTCCTGAGACTGGCATTATGACTTGAGGGCATCCATCTGTCAAGTACACTTTACTTCAAATGAAACATCTGCCCATGCCTATTAAATGATTTGCCTTTTAATTTAAAAAAACTATTGTACGACTAACACCTGCACATTTAAATGCCATCTTGGTAGCTTTTTTTTTTTTTTTTTTTTTTTTCCCAGTGTGGCATATCCTTGCAGTAAAAATAGAACTATTCGTTTCACCATCTTGCCACGGCCAGACATGTTTCATGTTAGCTTTGAAGATGTTTGTTTGATCTTGGAAAGTACTGATCCCGATACCCTCAGTTCTAACTCGGCCCAGAGACTTAAATGGTTAATCAACCCTACCTCCTTCCTACACTTCCTTTTGTGTCCTTTTAAAATGAACATATCAGTTATGACAATGTATAACTAGTAGAAATGCATGATGAGCATTTCCTTGATTAAGTTACTTTTTTGTATGAAACACTGGGTGCAGTGTTTTTGTTTAGTCTTGTAATTAAGATATCCACCATTACGTTTTATTTTCAGACTTTGGAACGGTCATACCTGCTTAAAGCTAGTGGAAAAGGTATGTTGTATGTTTTTTTTAATTTATTTTATTAATCCTGATCTTTAGTGGTGGAAAGAGTGTATTGTGAACTTTCCAATCCTTGCATCGCTGTTATCTAGTTGGACAGCGAATACTTGGTCAATGAGGTTTCTTTGATGTAAAGAACCACCTAAGAATTCACCCAACGTGTATCTGAAAATATGCCTTTATTTTATTTTGTAAATTTATTATAAGGCTCCTTTTGAGCAACAGCCATGTTCTCTTCATTGATATTTCAGGTTTCCTCGACTGTTGTTCCACCCCTCTTCTCTTCCCCCCCCCCCCCCCTTTTTTTACCACAACTTCAGGGTCTGGGAAACTTTGTGGGGGGGGGGGTCATGCTGATTTGTCTGCGTTTTGGCGCCTTGTTTCTTTTTTGCTGCGTCTGCCCTTGCCTGTTTGACCTTCCTAATGTAAATTATTATTATTATGGTGTTATGCATTGCTCCAGAAATTCACCATTCTTCCCAGACTTTCATGGTGCCCACTGGCATTGTAAATTCCTCGATTTATATTTTATTCCACTAATTTAAATGAGTGCTTTCTCGTGTATTACGCCCCATCGCAGGCCCATCCTCTCAGGAAAGAATGTTTGTCTTGTAAGCATTTCACTGTGAAGTGCCGTTGATTTGCCTCAGGCCAGACTTCCTAGGCAAGCCTGGTGAGGACTTGCACAACCGGCCTATATAAGGCTTACATTTCCTTCTAGCAATTTAAGGTAAAAGGGATTGCATCATGAAACGCCGAATTGTGGTCCACATTAGTGAACAACTCGGACTGTTAACGAATTGTGACACTGACGCAATCCTGAAGATAACGCAAATCCCAGGAAATCTAGATGGAAAGATTAAGGGTGCATAACGTTGTGAATTTACCAAACTTTATTCTGACAAGTTCACTACAAAGCATATGTTTATGCCTTCATTATAACACATCTGGGCATGAATCAAGGTGTTTTTTCTTTTTTTGTTTTCTGCTGGCTCCACAAAACTCCTGATTAGTTACGGTCCAAAATGAATTTTGTGGTGGTTTAAATAAGATATCAATTGCAAACTTAAGTTGTCTAACGATTATTACAATTGTGGATGATTTAACCAGTCTTAACATTTGTATAATTTTGAATTGAGAATTTTCTTTCAAAACAATAGGATTGTATTTTTGGATTTTTATTATGTTTTGGCTGGGCGTATTCTTTTAACAGATTATTCATTCACTCAATAGAATCTCATTAATCATGGTTAAGTTTAGTACTTGATGACCTAGATTTAGGACTGTGCTCCCCATGAACTTTAAAGCAGTTCAAGCCAGTGTTAGGTCTGTACAATCTTAACCATTCTCTTTCCTGTCTCCAGTTGCAGAGCGTCCCCAGCACATGCTTATGAGGGTGTCTGTTGGGATCCACAAGAATGACATTGATGCTGCAATTGAAACCTACAACCTGCTGTCGGAGAAGTGGTTTACTCATGCATCGCCCACGCTCTTCAACGCTGGAACCAATCGCCCTCAGCTCTCCAGGTGTGCTTTAGAATCGATGCAATGTTTTGGTGTGCATTTGTAAATTTGTTGGCCGCTGGGGAGTGTTTTGAAAGTAAACTGTTTGCATCTTACACAACTTCAGTGCACTCCAGAAGCTAGAGGCGGTGAATGAGGTGTGCAACAGAAATCCAGATCCAGAAAAAATTATGAATTAACATCTTTATGGAAAGAAAGGCCTGGGGCACTGTTGTAAAGTGCAGTGAAAAGGTATTCACACCCTCATGGCAACAGTTTCCTGTAGACGCTTAAGAGCCTTTTAGCTAAAGGCTGAGATCCTCTCCTACTTAAAGGACCGTGGGATGTCACAGGAGAGGCCTTCATGTCCACGGAATTCCTGCTTTAACAAGAAATAATATAGCCGATGGCCTGTGCAAAGAAACATTGCCTACCCCAGCTGGAGGTTTCCACCATCATAGCTCCGTTATCGCAAAAAAGTGACCATATATATTCGCATGAGGGCTCCTGGCTCAGTTTCAGATCTTTCTTTTCTGGGGACAGTAGCAGAGCACATTTTACCACTGAAGTCTGCAAACAGCATCTAGTCATGCCATGCTAAATCTTGGGCGGTGTATGGATATCTCTTGTGACTGGTGTCTTCGTCTTTTCCGGAAAGTAACTTCTTGCACATTTCTTTTGAAGCTGTTTCTTGCTCTGCATGAAGGATGACAGTATTGAGGGGATCTACGACACCCTGAAACAGTGTGCTTTAATTTCCAAGTCTGCTGGCGGCATCGGTGTAGCTGTGAGCTGTATTCGAGCCACAGGCAGCTATATTGCAGGGGTATGTTTCTGGTTTATATTTCCTCTGTAAGCCATTTTCTGCATGAAAGATTGTTATGCTGTTGCTGTTCTGGGAGGCTATTTTTTTTTTAATAACAATGGTGTTTCTCCGGATTACAGACGAATGGGAACTCCAATGGCCTTGTCCCAATGTTGAGAGTGTACAACAATACAGCTCGCTATGTGGATCAAGGTGGTAATAAGGTAAGGAAGGGTTATTAATAGTTGGCTATTCACTCTGAACCAGGTTGTCTAGAACAAAACTTTTTATTTTAAAAGAATTAAACAGGGGAATTACATTTCAGGGTAGAGATCTAGGGTGGCTCTGCTCCTGGCAGCTTTCACTTCTGACCGCCTGCTAGGGGAATGAACTGCCTTCATATTTAAAGAGACATAAGGTACCTCTAACATCAGCGTCGAGACTCCTTGATTCCGGCATATACAGGTTTGGCAAAATAGACCTTTATTACAACTGTTGTATTGCTAAAACTCAAACCATGCATTATACATGTAATTAATATTTATAATGGGCATCCTTACAATGGTGGACTTATGTGAACAACCCAGGTGCCAAGACGGTTCTTGTCAAACATCCTAGCACTGCCTTGTTTCTGGCACAAATGTATACTAGACAACCTCACTGTGGCTTTTGCAAAGCTCTCTGTGATGTCCTTTTCACTGTAATTAATCACACTGCCAACGTCTGCAGAGCAGGAGCTGCAGAGTTTTCAGCATCTTGGTTGTGGCATAAAACTGCTTCTGAATAGGCTTTTAATTTGCTTAAAACAAGAAGTTGTTGGGGTGCACGTCCATGATTAACTCTTCAGTGAGTTGTCCAATGGAACCCATTTTACAGGCCTCTGGATGACCAGGATGAATCATGTGGCAGTTTAGGCTGAGGTGCTTTGTTGGGGGTCCATGCATAATTTACTGGTGGGTCAGCGTTTCAGGATCCTGTTGTCTGGTTTTTAAAGCAGCTGGTCCTTCGATGACAGGTTTATGTACTTATTTCACCACATGCATGAAGATGCAAAGTGATGTTATCAGTCCAACTGGGGGACGAGTGTGAGTGAGTGTGTATATATTTTTTAGGCTTCATGGGAGCGGAATCAAACCGCTGCAATGTTTTACGTGAAAGCTGGAGTGATAAGTTCTTGCCTCCTTTGCAGTGCAGCTGTATATCCATACCCATGGCCCATAAACTGGCAGATTGATCCATTGGCATTCATCTTTTCAATCACCTGGGCACAAGCAGATTTGTTAAGCAAGCAGTTGCTCGTCACAAATGGAATCAGGTGTGGCATGGGGATCTCTGCCAATGAGTATTGTATCGGGAAACCTTTTTCCAACTTTAGAGAACCGTGAATTGGGAATTCCTTAATAGCTTGAGGGGTGGCTTGTCTAGGTATGGAACTCCCTTGGGTGTTTGAGCTGCCAGCGGGTGGTGCAAAAGGCTTGTCTGTTCTGATGCTGATCTGTTCAGGCTTCTGCCTGAAGCCGTGGCTTAATCTTTTTCCGCAAATGGATGGCAGTTTCATCCAAAGGCCCATAAACGCAGACTTGGTTTAGGCCCCAAGAGGTATACCCTCTTGTTTTCCCCCTTCCTGGGGTGGTTATAGCTGTGATGCTATAAGATTCCTTCGATTAGGAATTCGTTTTCCAGTTGACTGTGTAATTTTGTAAAAACAAAAATGAACTGCAAAATGAGGCTAGCAGCTTAACCTACTTAAATTTAGGAATTTTGTTTTTCAGCTGAAGGCTGTTTAGATGCTGTTAGGGGTTATTAGGTGGCAGTTTGTCTGTTTCCTCATAATTGGTGATTGTTACCAATTGAAAAGGGTTGCCAAATTCCCTCGTTCAGTTTGTGCCTTCAGAATGGGATGTAAACTTGGTCCTTTCTTACGGGCTACCATTTGAGACAGTATTTGAAGTGCTTAATTCTTTTTTTTTTTTTTTTTTTTTTTTTTTTAAGAATATTTGAACCTTCACTAGAAAGGTGAGTGAATTTCAGTTTTGACCAACTTTTTTGAGTTTTCTCAAAGGATAAGTGAGTTGAGATTTTTTGATCACTTGGGTTTGTCTGGCTCAAGGTGCTCTTTTTTTGGTAGGTGGATATAAGGCTGACGGAACATGCTGCATAGGCTTGATCCTAGTTGAACAAGTACTAAGAATTTTGCATAGGATTTTGTTTCCTCTGTGGTGAAACCGCGATACAGTACTTAAAAATGGCTCTCCTGTGGCCTTTAGAGTTTATTTGGCTTGGGGGGGAAAGGAAGTGACTTGCCCTTTTTATGAACTGCAGTAGAGATTTTCAGACTAGTCCTTGATGGCCCTTGCATTCCTTCTTGAAGTATGTGTTTCCTACTTGCTTTAGGGAGCTACCAGAGTTTGGGAATAGAGAGCTTTCCAATTTCCTGTTGTAGTTCTTCATTCAGCCCTGCCTAGAAGTGCTGCTTTGGGAAGGATTTGGATGCGGAAACTGCAGAGGTATCATCAGAAGAACAGTTTACCTGTGCTAATGGTCTTTTTGATGAAGGTAGTTGCCTGCAGATTCCACAGGATATCCAATGGTCTCAGTAATATTTTGTTAGATTTGAGAAAACTGACTACCTGTGTGTAATGTAGTAGAAGTGACTGTTTCAGACAGTGTCTTGCAGATCCATGATGAAGCAGTACTGTACCACCTGGCCTTGGAGGGGGAGGGGCAGCTAATTTTGCTTGTGGGTGTGTTTGTGTGTTTTTTTTTGCGGATGGGGGGGGGGGGGGGTCTGGGTCTTGCTTTGACACCAGAGTATAGTCTTGTAAGGAATCTATAGGAAGCTTTATATCAGTTGGAAAGAATATTCCTGCAGGAAGTAAATTGTACTTCTATGCAGCCACTTAGGTGCTGCCTGGATTCTTTTTTTTTTTTTTCTCTGCACGCCCACCCCCACCTTCTTAAAACATAGGTGCTAATCTTGGGTAAAGGAAGATTAGTCCTACCAGATTTTCGGAATACCTACTGTAGATACTTAACTTAGTGCATCTAATTTATGTAGCTGGTTGGCCTGAAAACCTGTCTGGGCTTGTTCTTCCTGGACCTTTGATAGGTTTTCCTCCTTTGAAGCTATTCACACTAGAACTTGCTTATGTCTTGCATTAATCTCTAAGTGTGGTCCATTTGTGAGTAAAATCTGCAATTCCCATTCCATCTACTGGAATATTTTTGTAGTTTATCTGCGTCCTTCACTACCCTTGCCCCAGACAAATGTAATTTTTGCTGTGGGAAAGAGGCTAGATACAAGCACCTCTGCCTTTGTTCACTCCTTGTAACCAACCTTCCTTTTCAACTACCTCGTTAAGATCTTCTTTTTTTTAATTTTTTATTTTATTTCATCAGAGGCCTGGTGCATTTGCCATGTACTTGGAGCCTTGGCACTTTGATGTCTTTGAGTTTCTTGACCTGAAGAAGAACACCGGCAAGGAGGAACAGCGAGCTCGTGATCTCTTCTATGCTCTCTGGATTCCAGATCTCTTCATGAAACGAGTTGAAAATAATCAGGTGAACTACCTTCTGCGCTATGCTGGTTGCTGTAGCCCCAGTGCTTGCTTGTGTGGGGGGGAAAAAAGAATGGGTCATGTAACTTGTCCTTCTCCCTTAGGATTGGTCCCTGATGTGCCCAAGTGAGTGTCCAGGTCTAGATGAAGTTTGGGGAGAGAAGTTCGAGGAACTATATGAAAGGTATGTCTCATTAGTTAGCGTGGCACGTCTATCTACATTTGTCGTTTCATTGCTTGACTGGGGCATGGATTGCTGGTTAAGGGCATCTGTGCACTCCCTACTTCTGTTATATTCTTGATGTAAGGAATCTTGGAGGCAATAGCTGCTGTTGGGTGTCGGCATTTAAAATTAATTTTAACATGTAACCATTAAATTTACAACAAATGAAGATGTTGACTCTTGTCATGACTGATAAGAAAGTGGATATCAGTACTTTATATTAAAACAATATGTTCGATGGCATCTGTCGCTGTAGATACGCATGTTTTGCAATAGCTCGCCATCTGGTGTTGGGCCGGAGTGTTACAAGTTGTTTTTCTTCGAAGAAGTCTTTCGAGTCACGGGACCGAGTGACTCCTCCTTTTGTCTCCATTGCGCATGGGCGTCGACTCCATCTTCGATTGTTTTTTTTCCGCCATCGGGTTTGGACGTGTTCCTGTCGCTCCGAGTTTCGGAACGGAAAGATAGCTAATTTCGGAAGATTTTCGTCGGTATTGTTGCGTTCGGGATCGGCGTAGTTAGATTCAACACCAGATCGAAGAGCTCCGGTGCCCTTCGGGGTAGTTTTTCGATCCCCCGTCGGGGCCTGGTCGGCCCGACCGCGTGCTGAAAAACGCCGATGGAACGGACCCCGTTCCGTTTCTGCCCCAAATGCCACAATAAATACCCCTATAAAGACCAACACTTGGTCTGTAACCTGTGCCTGTCACCTGAGCACAGTGAAGACACCTGCGAGGCCTGTTGTGCGTTCCGGTCCCGAAAAACACTCCGAGACCGTCGAGCCAGAAGACTTCAGATGGCGTCCGCGTCCACAGCCCACCGAGAGTTCGAGGAACAAGAAGAGGAAGGTACCTTCTCGATCCAAGACTCAGACTCCAAAGGATTCGACGATACACAAACCGTGAGTAAGACGTCGAAAACCACACAGAGGAAGATTTACAAGGCCCAGGGGACGCCACTGCCATCAGGCCATGGCTCCACCCATAAATTCGGTGACCGACCGTCGGCACCGAAAAAGGCCCAAACAGTGCCGAGATCGTCCGACTCCGGTCGAGACACCGGCACGCAGCCTTCTCGGGACCGAGAAAGTGCTGGAGACAAGCCTCGACACCGAGATGCCGGTGTGGACACGGCTCGACGCCGAGACAGCGGCACCGAAGAAGATCGACGCCAAGAGGTTTCGGCCCGAAAAAGAAAAAAGTCAACTCCGAGCCAAAAAAACACGCAGACAGGGTTTCGATGCCGAAACAAACTGCAAGCGACCCAGCTTCAGGCTCTTATACAGAAGAGCACTCGCTAACCTCCCAAATGCAAAAGCATAGGTTTGAGGAAGAGCTACAATCAACTGATGTGGACCATACGCAAAAGCGTATTTTCATACAGCAGGGGACAGGAAAAATAAGTACCCTTCCCCCCATTAGAAGAAAGAGAAGGTTGGAGTTCCAAACTGAACAGACACCACAACCAAAAGTGGTGAAAAGAGTTACCCCACCACCCTCTCCTCCGCCCGTGATTAACGTCTCACCAGCACAAACTCCATCACACTCCCCAGCTCACACCACCATAAGCCAGGGTGATCAAGATCAAGACGCATGGGACCTATACGACGCCCCAGTGTCAGATAACAGTCCGGAGGCATACCCTACGAAGCCATCTCCACCAGAGGACAGCACCGCGTATTCTCAAGTGGTGGCTAGAGCAGCACAATTTCACAACGTAAGCCTCCACTCAGAACAGGTCGAGGATGATTTTTTATTCAACACACTCTCCTCCACCCACAGTTCATACCAAAGCCTGCCTATGCTCCCTGGTATGCTCCGGCACGCAAAAGAAATCTTTAAGGAGCCGGTCAAAAGTAGGGCTATCACACCAAGGGTGGAAAAGTATAAGGCGCCTCCTACAGACCCGGTTTTCATCACTACACAGCTGCCACCAGACTCGGTCGTTGTAGGAGCAGCTAGGAAAAGGGCCAACTCCCACACATCTGGAGATGCACCACCCCCAGATAAAGAAAGCCGCAAGTTCGATGCAGCTGGTAAGAGAGTCGCAGCACAAGCTGCAAACCAGTGGCGCATCGCGAACTCCCAGGCACTACTTGCGCGCTATGACAGAGCCCACTGGGACGAGATGCAACATCTCATTGAACATCTGCCCAAGGACTTACAAAATAGGGCAAAACAAGTGGTTGAGGCGGGACAGACCATTTCCAACAACCAGATCCGCTCCTCCATGGACGCTGCAGATACAGCTGCACGGACAATTAATACATCTGTAACTATCAGAAGGCATGCATGGCTCCGAACGTCTGGATTTAAACCAGAGATTCAACAAGCAGTTCTCAATATGCCTTTTAACGAAAAAGAACTGTTCGGTCCAGAAGTGGACACAGCGATTGAGAAACTCAAAAAAGATACCGACACTGCCAAAGCCATGGGTGCACTCTACTCCCCGCAGAGCAGAGGCAATTACAGCACATTCCGTAAAACACCCTTTCGAGGGGGGTTTCGGGGTCAGAGCACACAAGCCAGCACCTCACAAGCAACACCGTCCAGTTACCAGGGACAGTATAGAGGAGGTTTTCGGGGACAATATAGAGGAGGGCAATTCCCTAGGAATAGAGGAAGATTTCAGAGCCCCAAAACCCCTACTACTAAACAGTGACTCACATGTCACTCACCCCCTCCACACAACACCAGTGGGGGGAAGAATAAGTCATTATTACAAAGCATGGGAGGAAATCACTACAGACACTTGGGTTCTAGCAATTATCCAACATGGTTATTGCATAGAATTTCTACAATTCCCTCCAAACATACCACCAAAAGCACAAAATTTGACAACACACCATTCCTATCTCCTGGAGATAGAAGTGCAGGCACTATTGCAAAAGAATGCAATCGAATTAGTGCCAAACACACAAATAAACACAGGAGTTTACTCACTGTACTTTCGGATACCAAAGAAGGACAAAATGCTGAGACCAATCCTAGACCTCAGAGTAGTGAACACTTTCATCAAATCAGACCACTTTCACATGGTCACACTACAAGAAGTATTGCCATTGCTAAAACTACACGACTACATGGCAACTTTAGACCTCAAGGATGCTTATTACCATATACCAATACACCCATCGCACAGGAAATACCTAAGGTTTGTATTCAAGGGAATACATTACCAATTCAAGGTACTGCCTTTCGGATTAACAACCGCACCAAGAGTCTTTACCAAATGTCTAGCGGTAGTCGCTGCACACATAAGAAGGCAGCAAATACATGTGTTCCCATATCTAGACGACTGGCTAATCAAGGCCCATTCGTTAATAGAGTGCTCAAATCGCACAAATCATATCATACAAACCCTCTTCACACTAGGGTTCACCGTCCATTTCACAAAATCCAAAATTCTGCCGCGCAAGGTACAACAATACCTGGGAGCCATAATAGACACATCAAAAGGAGTAGCCACTCCAAGTCCCCAAAGAATTCAAAATTTCAACACCATCATACAACGCATGTATCCAACACAAAGGATACAAGCAAAGATGGTACTACAACTCCTAGGCATGATGTCTTCATGCATAGCCATTGTCCCAAACGCAAGACTGCACATGAGGCCCTTACAACAGTGCCTAGCATCACAATGGTCACATGCACAGGGTCACCTTCTAGATCTGGTGTTAATAGACCGCCAAACTTACCTCTCGCTTCTGTGGTGGAACATAAATTTAAACAAAGGGCGGCCTTTCCAAGACCCAGTGCCACAATACGTAATAACAGATGCTTCCATGACAGGGTGGGGAGCACACCTCGATCAACACAGCATACAAGGACAATGGAACGTACATCAAACAAAACTGCATATAAATCACCTAGAACTTCTAGCAGTTTTTCAAGCACTAAAAGCTTTCCAACCAATAATAGTTCACAAATACATTCTCGTCAAAACAGACAACATGACAACAATGTATTATCTAAACAAGCAAGGGGGGACACACTCCACGCAGTTAAGCCTGCTAGCACAAAAGATTTGGCGTTGGGCAATTCACAACCAAATTCGCCTAATAGCACAATTTATACCAGGGATCCAAAATCAACTCGCAGACAATCTCTCTCGATCACAAACAGGTCCACGAATGGGAAATTCACCCCCAAATTCTGAACACTTATTTCAAACTCTGGGGAACACCTCAGATAGACTTGTTTGCGACAAAGGAGAACGCAAAATGCCAAAACTTCGCATCCAGATACCCACACAAACAGTCCCAAGGCAATGCCCTATGGATGAACTGGTCAGGGATATTTGCTTACGCTTTTCCTCCTCTCCCTCTCCTTCCTTACCTGGTAAACAAACTCAGTCAAAACAAACTCAAACTCATATTAATAGCACCAACTTGGGCAAGGCAACCCTGGTACACAACGCTGCTAGACCTATCAGTAGTACCCTGCATCAAATTGCCCAACAGGCCAGATCTGTTGACACAGCACAACCAAAAGATCAGACACCCAGATCCAGCATCGCTGAATCTAGCAATCTGGCTCCTGAAATCCTAGAATTCGGGCACTTACAACTTACCCAAGAATGTATGGAAGTCATAAAACAAGCCAGAAGGCCATCCACCAGGCACTGCTATGCAAGTAAATGGAAGAGGTTTGTTTGCTACTGCCATATTAATCAAATACAACCATTACACACAACTCCAGAACATGTAGTGGGTTACTTGCTTCACTTACAAAAATCTAACCTGCCTTTCTCTTCCATTAAAATACACCTTGCAGCAATATCTGCATACCTGCAGACTACCTATTCAACTTCCCTATATAAGATACCAGATATTAAAGCATTCATGGAGGGCCTTAGGAGCATTATACCACCAAGAACACCACCTGTTCCTTCATGGAACCTAAATGTTGTCCTAACTAGACTTATGGGTCCACCTTTTGAACCCATGCACTCCTGCAAAATACAGTTCCTAACCTGGAAGGTGGCATTTCTCATCGCCATCACTTCCCTAAGAAGAGTAAGCGAGATTCAGGCGTTAACAATACAGGAACCTTTTATACAACTACACAAGAATAAGGTCGTCCTAAGGACCAACCCTAAATTTTTGCCAAAGGTTATTTCACCGTTCCATCTAAATCAAACAGTGGAACTTCCAGTGTTCTTTCCACAGCCAGATACCGTAGCTGAAAGGGCACTACATACATTAGATGTCAAAAGAGCATTGATGTATTACATTGACGGAACAAAAAACATCAGAAAGACTAAACAACTATTTATTGCATTTCAAAAACCTCATGCAGGAAACCCAATATCAAAACAAGGTATAGCCAGATGGATAGTTAAATGCATCCAAATCTGCTACCTTAAAGCTAAACGACAGCTGCCCATTACACCAAGGGCACACTCAACCAGAAAGAAAGGTGCTACCATGGCCTTTCTAGGAAACATCCCAATGCAAGAAATATGTAAGGCAGCCACATGGTCTACGCCTCACACATTCACCAAGCACTACTGTGTAGACGTGTTATCCGCACAACAAGCCACAGTAGGTCAAGCCACATTAAGAACATTATTTCAGACTACTTCCACTCCTACAGGCTGAGCCACCGCTTTTGGGGAGATAACTGCTTACTAGTCTATGCAAAACATGCGTATCTACAGCGACAGATGCCATCGAACTGAAAATGTCACTTACCCAGTGTACATCTGTTCGTGGCATCAGTCGCAGTAGATTCGAATGTGCCCACCCGCCTCCCCGGGAGCCTGTAGCAGTTTGGAAGTTACCTTCAACTATTTATATATGTATCATCTCGACCTTAAATAGGTGCATACTTAGTCACTCCATTGCATGGGCACTATTACTACAATTCAACTCCTACCTCACCCTCTGCGGGGAAAAACAATCGAAGATGGAGTCGACGCCCATGCGCAATGGAGACAAAAGGAGGAGTCACTCGGTCCCGTGACTCGAAAGACTTCTTCGAAGAAAAACAACTTGTAACACTCCGGCCCAACACCAGATGGTGAGCTATTGCAAAACATGCGAAGCTACTGCGACTGATGCCACGAACAGATGTACACTGGGTAAGTGACATTTTCATTCTTTATAGCTGATTGCAATTGCCCTTAATATGAGTGTTCGGCTGGGTGAAAACCTTCGCAGATGCTTATGTTTTTTTGAACTACTCGGGCTTCTAGTTTGTGCCACTATCATAGCTGTAATGAACCTTTACTGGAAATCGCTTGCTAGATTGTGGTGTTTCTCTTTCATTCGCACTTCTAGCCTGCTGCCTGTCCTTCGATCAGTTGGCTTGCGTCCTTGTTTATCTTTAAGTGGTGGAAGATTAGTCCTACAAATCCACACACATCGAGGCTTTAAGTGAAGCAAATGAAATTCTTACTTAGGCGAGCATAATCTACTGATAAAGCCCTTATATTTCATGTTTTGAGCATGCGCTTTCCATCCTCTTCCCATAGGTTGCTTTTTTATTTTTTTTTATTTTTAATTTTTTGAAACCATAGTGAACTTTGTGATAATTGGTTTGGCACCTGCTTGCTTTACGGTGATTTCTTTCTTCCCTACCCCCCCCCCCCCCATGTTGTATTTAATTTTAGAATCCTGGTTAAAGTTAAAATATAATGTAAGTTTGTTAGCCTGCTCTTTTGTTACGTTTTTATTACTGCAATCGCATGATCACTTAGTTGCAACAAGTGATTGCTTTAATCAAAACCGGTCATCTAGCGTGTTCGTTCTTTTGATCCATCATTACTCTCTAGGTACGAGAAAGAGGGCCGTATTCGCAAAGTAGTGAAGGCCCAGCAGCTCTGGTATGCTATCATTGAGTCTCAGACTGAAACAGGTACTCCCTACATGCTCTACAAGGATGCCTGCAACCGAAAGAGTAACCAGCAGAACTTGGGAACAATTAAATCCAGCAACCTGTGCACAGAAATTGTGGAATACACCAGCCACGATGAGGTGAGATCATGCTTTTGCCTGCCTCCATTTTTTTTATTTTTTTATTTTTTTTAAACTCCACTGACTAGAAGATTGTCATCGCATTTTAAATCATGATTTGTCGTAGAGGAACTTTAACAGCTTTGTAATTGTAGAGCTATTCAATTGCTGGAATGGGTGTGTGTACTTGAAATCAAAGTATGTTAGAGATCAAGCGCTACACCATAGCATTCTGGGGGCTTGCAGCAAATCAGGGTGGTGGAAACTGATCTCTTCAGCCTGGGAAATTTATGAAAGTGCCACCGGGCAGAAGTCTCATCTAAAAGGAGACTAGCACATGCTGTGGGGAACAATGATCCCAGCTTCAGTAAATATTTAATTCTACAGATTATGACCATCTTGGTGCAGGTTGAAGAGAAGATACGAAAGTTACCATTAGTGTAACTGGACTTTCCATTTTCATATACTTTTTTCTGCACAGGAGTACAGTATGTTTGATTGCACGACGCGTGTATGCCCTTGCACACGTCAAATACCAACCTTGCAATACTTGTTTCAATTGCCTGGTTGTGGACCTAAGGCTTTAATTCTGGTGACATTTGAACCCCTGGTTCCAAAAAAAAATGCTGTGCTGGCTAGTTCACATTGCTTTTATTATTTACTGTATATAAGGGATCCATCAACCTTAACACTGCTGTTTATCTTTTCCAGGTCGCTGTGTGTAACTTGGCTTCCATTGCTCTGAACATGTACGTGACCTCTGATCGCACTTTTGACTTCAAGAAACTGGCTGAAGTCACCAAAGTGATAGTCCGTAATCTAAATAAAATCATTGAAATAAACTTTTACCCTGTGCCTGAGGTAAGATGATAGCCAAGCGTGAGTTTACAGAAGTGTCCGCCTCTCCATCTTTCTAACAAGCTGTATCGTGTTTCGCCTCTTGCTATGAGTGTTGCACAAATGTCTCTGCCATGTGAACTGAAACTGATCTAAGGAACAGAGCAAGGTCGCTGCTTTTTGCAGTTGCAATTGTGGAATAGAAATGTATCCCTTGTGGTTTACTTATGCTAAAGTGTGGGAATCTATACTTTTTCTATACAGGGCACCTGTACTTTAGGTATCCTCTTGCTCAAGGGTATTTTCTTGGTTCACAAGCATTTGTTTTGCTAGTGAGCATTCTGGTTCTCCCCTTCCCGCCCCCGAACAAAAAATAACTTGACAATGGTAGTTACGTGAGGTATTGTTTTGCTTCCTTTACCAGTGATATTTGGGGTGAGGGAGGTTTAAGGGGATTTTTCTTCTGCTTTTACCGCTTGGTAGGTTGCTGATGAGCTTGCAGTAGCATTGCTTTCATTCATTTAATCTTGGTGGTCATTGCATGCCTTAATTTTTTATCTGGATTTTAGCAGCACCTCCAATCCCAGAACGTTTTTTTTTTTGCCTTGGCTCAGTGTTAAATTCCTGTTGTAACCAATACTATTGTACAAGGAGACTTGATTGAAGTAAAGTACAAACTAATAAATCACTTTTTTTTTTTCTTCTTTTTTAGGCTGAATACTCAAACAAGCGCCATCGTCCCATTGGCATTGGTGTTCAGGGCCTGGCTGATGCCTTTATCCTAATGAGATATCCGTTTGAGAGCCCTGAAGCCCAGCTGCTGAACAAACAGATCTTTGAGACCATTTACTATGGAGCATTGGAATCCAGCTGTGAATTGGCAGAAGAGCTTGGACCCTATGATACATATGAGGGATCGCCAGTCAGCAAAGGAGTACGTTCTTACTTTTACCAGAGGCCTTCTGCTTGATTGCAAGTTTTTTTTATTTAAAAAAAAAAAAAAAAAAATTGTGTGGAATTAAACTGTCCGCACGATGTGGGGTTTTGGATTAATATGTGGGTGCTACTGTTTAGAAACATTTTATCAGATGAGGGTGCGGGATGGGTATAAGAAAGCCAATCACCATTGAACATCATGGTAGTAACGTATGTTGTCGGGGAAGGTCTTGTCTGATTTAAAAAATATCCTATTGATTTTGTTCACGTTTTACAATACCAGTAGTGTGACTGTTGTGGATTTAAACTTTAAAGAACACTAGTCTTTTCCTTCTCTAGTACATTGCCCTGCTCAGCAGAGTTTGGGGGAGCCATGTGAGATGGCCTCTTCAGTCTATTGCGTTACTGTATGGTGTGACTGCTATGGCGCTTGTGGCAGAGCATGTGGGCACGTCCCCCATGGCTGTCTGCTTTGCTAGGTTGGATGTTTGTGTGTGTGGGGGGGCGATTGGGGTGGAAGGGTTTTGAAGTTTGGCGTTTCCCCTAGGATAGCTTTGCCTCTAGAAATAGCCTGTGGTGATTGTTGTGTCGGCTGGTAGACACACTTTAAACCTATGATATGTCTTTGTTTTTTGCCTTTTCTCTCCTGAGCATTGTGATGTAATTTTGAGTTTTGCCTGCGGCTTGTGCGCTGCGCACCAAAGATGCTCGGCAAGGTGTAAAATTGTATCCGATTCATGCGCTCTTCCGTATTCCGTCCTCCAGAGGCGAATGCTCTGATGGCGGGTAGAGGCCATCTGAAATGAACGTGACTGTACCTGTAGCAGTTGTCTATGAACTGCTTTCTGCTGGTCTGGACGGGCTGTTGCATCCGTGCTGGAAAAGATTCATCTTTCTTGTTTTGAATCTGGGGGGGTTTGAGTGGCAGGACCGTACATGAGTTTGTTCAGTTTATTTTACCTGCAGTGAAGCAATCTGGAACTGGCTATGCCAGAAAGTCATCATGGAAATTGTTTCCACTCAGACTTCTGTATCCACCTGCTATCACAGCGGTAGATGTGTATGTTGTGGTAGCAGTTTGATACACAAATCTGCACTGCAGAGAAGCTTTCCACAGGCTAAAGTTTCATTAGGTTAAGGGCATAGATCTTGTAGCTGTCCGCCCAGTTAAACTTAAGGGTGTACGGACTGTATGGGGTTAAGTGTGATCAGCAAAGCACATCAGTCGCTGTGAAGGCCCCTGCAGCCACAAGGCGACTTTAGATCGCACCATCACTAACCATAACCAAAATGATCGTTAATTTTAACAAGATTGTAGTCTGTCTCCACAGTTCCACCCAGTAGCTGGAATCCATTTTCCTAGATTTACTTTAAGCTCTCCCTGTGTATCTGAATTTAGAGCCGGACTTCCGCGCTATTTGAGTTGTAAAACTGCTGTGATCTTTGCAGCAACTCGAACCTGCGTGTCAAACTAGGGACGCCGGTCACCCCGGATTGCAGGGAAGCTTTGGCAATCAGTGCACGATTCATTTGTCAAGAAAAGGCAATATGTGTTAAAGTGCAGAGCTAGAATGTAATGAATTTTGGTGCTTTCTAATGTATAGCAGCCGTGCTGAATGGAGTAAAACATACTGTACAGAGCACAACGCATTAAGTATTGCTGGAATACTTCCTTCTCCTGTATGCGCCTTTGCCTGAAGTGTTGCAATCTTTGCTTCTGAATTAGTGTGCTTTTTTGTGTTTATTATTTTTTTTATATATTTTTTTTAAAGCCTTTTAGCTCTGTTCACTCCCACCCCGCATCATCTGTCTTAAGTGCCTTTTTGAGTGGTCCGATGAGGTCTTAAGCACTTTGTGTGTGTGTATTGGGTGGTGGGGGGGCAGATTTACCGCTTTCTGTGGTACTGGGGTGGATTCATATTTACCGGGCAAGGGTTTGTGCTAGGAGTGGAGTAAGGATGGGTGTTCGTGGACCTACAGCCGTTGTGTAATCTTGTGTTCTATTTCAGATCTTGCAGTATGACATGTGGGACGTCACACCTACTGGTTTGTGGGACTGGACAGCTTTAAAGGAGAAGATTGCGAAGTGAGTCGTTTCACAGTATTTTCAGGCATGAGCCCATTCTGCACATATTTGAGATGTGACCTTTGCTTTGCAGCCCATGCACCAAAATGTCTTGTTCATCTGAGTACAAGAATGAGAGATTCTGTTCCTTTTCGGTTATGTCGGCCTAATTTGGCTTGCCTAAAATGTTAGAACCCCACTCACTCTAACCTCCGTTTCATTTGTGACCTCTTTTTTTTTTTTTTACTTTGTACTTTTTCCCCCTCAGACATGGTGTTAGAAACAGTCTGCTTCTTGCACCAATGCCAACTGCCTCTACAGCCCAGATTTTGGGTAATAATGAATCCATCGAGCCATACACCAGCAACATCTACACGCGCAGAGTTCTTTCTGGGGAGTTTCAGGTAACTAAACCCGTTGTAGAGTGTTGGAGCTAGATCGTCTTGCTTTAGGTTATGTTTATCTATTTCTCTGCCATTGAAGGGTCCAGTTGGATGTTACTACTGAGAATGGCGTGTCTTGAGCTTTTTTAGATTTTCATATCTATTTGTTAAAGACATCTTGTTTCCACAATCTGTCATTTATTCTACTTACTGATCATAAATATGGTAGTGAGTAACTGCCAAATCTGTAGACATGAAGGTTGTTTTACTCTTTAGGCTTGAATTACCGGCTCTCATCTCTTGGTCATTTTAAAGCACTTGTAAAAAGTTGGTTAATTTGGGTATTTGGAGAGAAGGGTGCAGGGAGAGAGACAAACTTTCTGGCTATGTTGGCAGTAAATTGTATTTTTTTTTTTTTTTAACTTGACATAAACAGGTTACCTTATTTTATTCGTTTTAGATTGTAAACCCCCACTTGCTGAAAGATCTGACTGAAAAGGGTTTGTGGAGCGAAGAGATGAAAAACCAAATCATAGGCTTCAACGGCTCCATTCAGGTAACTTGGTGGAGGTTTTCTATTCACATCCACTGTGCAAGGCTGTAGATTCTCACCAATATTCCTTAAATCTAAAAAGGACCATTGTGACCGGAGGGTGGCTTTATTAGTTCGTATAATATAGATTGTTTTTGTTGTGAATCCTCTGATACCTAGTATTTTTAATTTCCACAGAAGTTTGAGATCTGTGACTATTAATGTCTTTGATTGCTTAGTTGGCTAATTTCCGAACACGACTTCCACTTGTGTGTTCTGTGATTCTGGCTTGTGGTCTTGTATTTCTGTGGTGTAGGGTACAGGTAGCCAAACAGCCTTTTTTTTTTTTTTTTCTTTGTCAATTTAGAGTTTATTAACTTTCCCTATAATCCTAGTGTGATTTATAGTGATCGCCTCTAAGAATTCTTGGGAGGATCTCCTCGTATTACTATTATAATAACCTGTTAAGAATGGGACTTAATCGCTGATACACTTTTTTATTATGAGTTTTTTCTTTTCTGGAAGTAGTTGGACCGTATTACCATGCTAATTTTTTCTGCCCTTGATGTCTCCTAGTCCGTTTCAAAGTATGTTTAATACATCTCTGCTCTTATATTCTTTCCTAGAGTATTCCAGAGATTCCTGACGACATTAAAGAGCTTTACAAAACTGTGTGGGAAATCTCACAGAAAACCATCATTACCATGGCAGCAGATCGAGGCGCTTTCATCGATCAGAGCCAGTCTCTAAATATCCATGTTGCAGAGCCAAACTATGGAAAGCTTACCAGCATGCACTTCTTTGGATGGAAGCAGGTAAGTGTCGCTGAAGGAGACTGGCTAGTTACAAAAAATCTTGTGTAGTTTGGGGTGCTTTGGGAAAGCTACTACAAGCTGTGAAAAACAAGGTGGCATGGTCCGTCTTAACCCACTAGAATGCCTGGGCATAATAGCCATAACCTTGTACTTAGTGTTTTTTATCCCAAGCCCAAAACTACCTTATCAAGACACCAAGCACATGGGTAAATCATCCCTTCGTGAACATGTGCACCGGCGCCATGCCCTGCCTAAAGATCTAATCTCATTTCTTGATTGTATAAACTATCCCACAGTTAAGTGTTAATTGCTGGGGCTCAATATGTAAGCTGTACCTTTTTTAAGTTACTGAGCACTGTCGTATGAGAGCTTGCGAACTGGTTACAATGACAGACCACATCACAGAATTGTAGACTATTTCAGGTTTTCACCTTGTGTGCGGTAGCGTTTTTGTGTTTTTTTTTTTTTAACTTTTTTTTTTTTTAAGCTAATCAATTTCTTTTAAACTGGTTATGTTTGCACTGTTGCAATCTGCACAGATTTGAGTCATTTGTTTTAGTCTGTATATCATTTATTGGCCCAAATGTTGTAAGAAGGCTGTCCACATCAGAGGGATGAACATGAGATGCCACACTAATTTACTCTAGGCTAACTAAGACCTTAACTGAATGCCATTACAGTTTAAGAAACCCACCTTCTGTGAGTTTGTGAATGTCGTCCAATTCTTAGCATTACATTTTGAGTTTTATTCTTGAATATATATCCAGTGTTGATGGCCTAATTAAATAGTTAATTTAATCACTTACTGCAGCTATCAACGTGTGTGGTCAATGCTGTAAATTTCACATAAATAGATCGTTATCAAATAGGATTTGACTGACATTCTTAGTATTAAAACATCAGATATTGACCAGTTAGGTGAGCAATGGAGCCATTAAAAAAAAATATTGGTGAACTAATGGGAGTAAACTGGTATTTGTCCCGTATGAAACTAGGCCGATGACTGCCACCACTCTGTTTGCATGAATACTGAGGCCCCCAGTGTTTTACGTGAGCGCTTTTGTGTGTCATACGTGGTTACTGTTGGCGTCTGAAGTACTTGACTTGTGTTCATACTTCCAGGGCCTAAAGACTGGCATGTACTACCTCAGAACCAAGCCAGCCGCCAACCCAATCCAGTTCACTCTCAACAAAGAGAAGCTGCAGGAGAAGGTGGTGACGGAGGAGAAGGAAGAGAAGGAGAGGAACACTGCGGCCATGGTGTGCTCCTTGGAAAACCGAGACGATTGCCTGATGTGTGGATCCTAATCTGAGCCTGCGAAGATCCTGAGCGTCTGTGTGAAACGTCAGAAGCCGCGCCTTTTGGAAGTGTTTGTAGGGTCCTTGGGACTAGTGAGCCGCTAGTGGTGCAGCCCTTCCTGCAAGTCCTATGTGGTTAGTCCGCTCTCCGCAAGGTCAGCTTCACTCTGAATATACAAGGAATATTTTTTGTACAAATGTGGACTTTGTACATATACTGCTTCGACCTCCTAGAAAAGGGGATAATTTTGTATTGCTAACCCAGTATCCACTGTACTGTTGCTGCAAATGAACCTGTACAGAATCAAACGTGTGTGGTAATGAACTTCTTTGGCGCATTTGTTGGAGCTGCTGTTGTTACTAAGGCAATTCTATTAAGGAGGCAGGTGGTGGGATCTAATTTGTCAAAGGGGCCTCATTGGGTGGTCGTCTGGACAATGTGGTGCAGCTCAACCGGCTTTCTTCTCATTGGCTTTGATTACAAGATGCTGGTCCCGAGTACTCGAAGTGCTCGTTTCCTTTACATTTGTATCAGATTCCGGCCTTTCTTGCTGGTTCCCACTGCATTACGAATTTGATTTTCCTTGGGTGGGGCAGGCTTGGCTGCGGAAGGGCGTGTGTGGGGGTTGGGGGGGGGAAGGGGGGTGGTTCGAACAATCTATTTTTGCCTAAGCTACTAGATACAAAACTCGAGTGCTCTTGCATTGACCTGTCAAACACTGCAGTTCAGTAAATAAACGTTTAGTCCTGTGGGTTGAATCCTCTCATCTCATAGCAGACTACCACACACTTGTAGAAGATGGAATCCTTATATCAAGCCAATAGGTTGAAGCCTTTACCTTGCTAAACTACGTGGTAATGCACTTGATGCATCCAGGAGTCTGATGTTACTGCTGCTTGCAGATTCATCACCTATTAAATGTCCAGAGGTGTGAGACTGGATCTGGGGACTGCCATGGCTCTCCTGTTCTGATATGTGGCACTGCGATCTAGTGAAGTCAGAGCTTCAGCTGGCCAAAATCATCCCGGAAGGGCCTCAACTGGCCTGGAGACATCTGTTTTGGTCCTGTACCACTTACAAATACTATGATGGCTTTGGTTTAGGATGCGGAGGTTGCCTGTGCGAACATCTGTCTACCTCTGATTTGACATGGCTAGTGGGATTTACCTTGGTGCCAGTCAGTATGCATGCACTGTGGGAGATGAGTCGTAGGGTTCTTGAGTCTGCCTGGCCATCTGAAGGACAACGTGGAGGTGGTCAAGAACAGCCAGGATGTTTCCTTCTAGATCGGGTCAGGCCTGTACATAGTGTGGTCTGTGTCCAGGACAGTTGGATCCTCTGGACTACATATAAATGCTGGAATATATTCTATGAGCTTTTCATGTGATACTGTAGCCTACTGGACCTGTGTTTTGGTGGTTCATGCCTTAGTGGGGTGGGGGGGGCGGGCAGGTAGTTTCAGCCTTGGAATGCCTGATCTTTGGGCCTAGCATCTCCAGCGTGTGTGTGTGTGTGTGTGTGTGTGTGTGTGTGTGTGTGTGTGTTTTTTTTTTTTTTTTTTTTTTTTTTTTTTAAGCCATATTGGAAAGCCAGCAGCCTAACCAGTTTGTTGGGCATTACGGAGGCTGTGGCAAACTTGAGAGTAGACGGGCCCAGGAACTCATTTGCCTTTCCTCTACCATTAGTAAGAGTGCCTTAGTGTAGGAAGGCTGGCCTGGCATGTGGTGGACACCTATTGTATTTACACCTTACACCAGGTCCAGGCAATCCTTATTAGTTAGTGAACAGTGTTTAGGAAGCCACAGAGAAAACAAGGCTGAATATAGTTCAAGAAGGATTTATTGAAGTAACAGCATCTTAGATAAAATGGCATGTATTACAATAACTAGGATGTTAAAACACACTAAAAGCAAAAAGGTGACAAGTGTGAAACACAAAAACAGTCCCACCATACTGTTATTAGTAGTAAGAGATAGATATCTCGATCTTACCTAAACTATGTTAGAGCACAGCGTGATAAGCCCTAATCTGCCCTTCCGTCCCCACCTCCGGGAGACATCCCCCCTCTTACTGGAGCAAAGAAGCCTGTTGTCTAAAGACACTGCCTTCGTAGGCCAGCGATTTGGTAGTCTGAGCAAGTAAATGTAGCGAAGGCAATCTGCATGCTGTCGTGGTCATCTGGCTGGAATCTCCCTCTAACATGAATGGGACAAACTGTTTTTTATAATAAAACAGTTGATATTCCAGTAAGAGGTTCCCACGTAGGATATGTATGTTTCTTTCAATGTTGGAGACACAGCGTACCACTTTTGCTGGTAATCCTATCTGACTGTAGCATTGAAAGCACAAAGTGAAATGCTAAGAACATGCTTTCCTAAGCAAAGGAACAAATAGAGAAAATAAAACAGCACTGCTAATGCTAGAAAGAGCAGTGAAGTCAGTCCCAGTGCAACAAATTTGGCATGGGTGCTATCCTGAGTGTTTACTGGTTTCCAAGGATGGAGATCAACTTGTGATTCTTAGGCTCTTGAACTACTTTAAAAAAATAAAAAAAAATAATTCAAGATGCTGTTCCTGGCTCTGGTTGTGTTGGTGTTAGGAGTATAAGACTGGATGGTGTCCCTTGCTGGACTAATTTCAAATGCAGATCATGCAGTTGCACATGAGTTTTTTTTAATTTTTTTTTTTAAGTTGTGGTAGGTTCTACCTTTTACCAATTACTGGTCCTCTTAGTTGTCCCGATACCAGCATCTTGGGTCTTATGTTTGTAGTACACTTTTACAGGTCTAGTTTCTATGTTCGTGTACCTCAACAGTTGACTGCTAAATAAGGGATTGCCACAGCCTTTTTTTTTTTTTTGGTTCAACTTGTGGTCTCATCAGCTTGTCAAGTCACATAGATACTTCTCAGTGCCTCTTTCTTATACAGGTGATGCTGGATCTGACATCTTCATAAGCATTACCTTCTCCTTAGAGGATCCAGGGCTATCTTGATAGGATTCCGATGTTTCAGGTGGGTGCTGGAGTTCCTGTCCTAATGGTTCTTTGCCTGGCAGATCTTTTGGCCTTCTGTAGGTCATGCAGTGGCACAGGAGGCTGGTCAACAGTGCAGCCTCGTGTAGTGGTTCCAGCATGAGAATAATATGTCAGAATTCCACTGTGAGGTGCTTTCTTTGGTCGTTGAAGGAAAATCTGGCATAAGGAAAACTCCTTTTGTCTGTCATAAGCAATAGCCCCTATAGTGATACTCATCTACCTTGGGGTGTGCCTCTATGAGCTTAAGTTCAGAGGCCTCTGGGCTTCAAGGGAGAACAGGTTTTGTCTGGCCCGATAGGCAGCGAAGAGTAGTAAAGCTATTGGTCTAGATGTTTAGAACCCCCCCTCCTCTCCCCAGTGCATTGTGTTCTCAACCAGTAGAGAAGTGTGTGGTTGGTCTTTGTATGGAAGCTCCAAAACTGGGCCTGGGCACTAGTCTATGAAACTTGCATGTTTGTCAGCCAACACACATCCTGAACTGGTGTCCTTTTGACCAGTGATCTTCATCTGGAAACAGTCCAGGTCCTCTTTGCCCTACGCAGCACTCCTTAGATGAGCCTATCTACCCACCTAAGGAGTGCTGTCAAGCTTATGCTATAAGGAGCGTTGGCTGATGAGTTTATTTTGAAGTGGAACTGTCCACTTCACTTCTCATTTCTCCTTTGTGCCCAATGCCATTACATCCTTGAGTATTGAGGAAGCTGTGCCAAGATAGGGTTTAAGCCATTCTGATTGCCCTGTTCTAGCCAGGGAGGGTGTCGCAATCGGGACTGTTGTGACACTTCATGTAATTCCCACTCTGCCTATCTCAGAGTATGAAATATACACATAGTAGGGTAGACCCAACTCTCTTCAATCCTGTTTATTTTTTTTTTGGCTATTAAATGTGAGACATGCCAAACATCTCAGGTTGGGTGTGTGAGCTGCACACAATGTGTCCGTAATATGGAAAGGTGACAGGATCACAGCAGAGGCCTTGGTCTCCTGCCTGAATTGGCAGGATAGAAATTTGAAGTTCACTCACACCTTGAACAAGAACACATAAATGTTACTTGATCGGACTACTTTCACGTTGGAGGCAAACGCAAGGCTGACACTACATGCCTATGATAAACAGTTGCTTAAGATTGGACAGTTTTCATGCCTGCCCTTTACAAGAGTCTCCCTTTAGGACAGTTTCTGTCTCCGGGTTAACTGTATCCGGATTAAGTACTTCAGACATCAGGTCAACATAATATCCGATAAACTGGGGCCATGCAACTATCTATCACATCTTCCAAAACACCAGGAAGAGAGCAAGGAACCAGGACAGATTCACTACTAGAAATTCACATGCCAAAAAGCAGAACCACTGCTAGTATGTGTGACGCAATACAATATGGAATCAGATTACATATAATCAAATCCAATTGGTGAGTTTTGAGCACATGCACAAGACCATTAGATTACCACCGGTTTTCTTACAAGAGGGCGAGAAGCCATGAAAACCATGGAGACCGCATTGGAGTTACCACAAGTCACAGGACACTATCCCTGTGGCCAATGTAGTGTCATCTCACTGCATCAACAAAAACATTAGAACTGGTATTATGTGCGCCATGGCAACTTAAAAAGCACACTAATTGCAATACCAAGCAAGTAATCTAGGATTAGCTGTTCTTGCCACCTTAAGTATATAGCGATGACAGCTAGGAAAGTTCGTACTAGAATCAACTTTCATAGGAGTAACATACGCTGTAGACGCAGTAGTACCGGGATGGTGGAACATTTCATCATCAATAAGCACACAGTGAATGCCCTGAGATGGATCACCTTGGAAGAAGTAACAGTAGAAACAGGAATCTAATAATCATTTTTGAAAAGGAACAGAGATGGATCTATAAACGGTCAACCCATATAAGGGGCCTGAACGATGAAATTCAATGGTAGAACATTTTATAAATACACACCATTGTCTTCTTGCAATAGAGTACAACACAAGTGGTCTATACCTTGAGTAATGAGCTCTTCGGCATCTACAATATTCAGTACATGTATATAACCTAGTGTCCTGTTCACTGTGGGAATATGGTTTTAAAATTATCCTAATAGTTGGCCAGAGCGCACAATGGTGCCTTTAGTGCACTCCCCTCTTAACTAGCTTTCCTGACTTTTTGGCAACGCGTGCAGTTGAACAGTGGCTTAACGGCCCCGTTCACCTGTAGATTTTGATACTCTAACGAGTACGGGTCACACTGCTGCTTCCACTGGTAACCAGAGTATTGGTAGTACCACAGATTTTTCTTACTATCCTATAAAATGGTGCTCCTCCTTTGGCCTCTAAACAGTTTCTTCCAACTGTCTTCCACAATTTATGGCCCACTTATCGTATGTGAACATAATGGGCATTGAGCTGTATTTTGATACTTGTCGGCAACATACACTATTTTGGTGAGCATTTCATCTCTCCACCGCCAACATACGAATAATAGCATCTTTGAAAGAAAAGGTGGGTATTTATTCCTAGGTAGTACATATCTTATTTTACTCGGGCACCAGTATGTAGACTACAACTCCCCTCATCCCCTCTCAGAAGGGCAGCAAACACGTCACCGTGCAGCTGCCGGCAGTTAGCATCGGCAGCTGAACTTTGTTGGCCAGCCCCCGCCGCACTATCCCCATTTGCTTCTGAATATATTCCCCTTGGGTGGCCCCGGCTATTAAAACATGAGGTGGCGCCTTCTTGGGGAGATCTACTGGTAATGCAGTTGCTAACGCGTCCCAATCTAATTAATTTATTCACTCTGGGACTCGTTTTAGGCCAATTAATCTCTTGACCCTGATGGAAGACACCTTATGACGAGACCTGATCAACGTGCCAATCAACAAGTCAATAACGTCATCGATTAGACTCTGAAACCACCATGACCTTTCAGTCCTGAATAACCACACCAGTTTAGTACGATTTTGTGATGTTTATTCCCTATTGATTACAATTCTTCTAGCAAGTTTATTAGTCTCAAAATCATGAAACATCAGCAATGTCATAATATGGTAACTCGAATAAGATTTCATCAAAGATCACAAACATTAGAACATAGCACGACGTCAACATGAATTATCCTTAGTAGAGTATCATTAGTGCATCATTCAACAAAGCATTGAACCAGTCATTTGTCTATTTGCGTCCGCTTTAGTGAACCCCTTGACTAACCTTGAATTAGCATTGTCATGTTGGGCTTCATGCAAAACAATTTGGTAACACTAATTTGGAAAACCTCTAACTATGGTCTCTGTCAAAAGAAGCAGTTGGTGCCTAGAAAGGAAAGGCAATCGGACAATTACATCATGATATAGTTACCCTCTGTAATGGGTCAGCATACAGATTGTCTTCGTCCTCAGGACATCAGTTGATTCGCCATCAGCCAGGGAATTCAGCAAGAAGGGACACTTCCCTCATAAGGAGGAAAGGTATATAACGGGCAAGGTAAGGCAAGGATGGTTTGAAGAACCAAACGGCAAAGTCTCTATGCAGAGTGACAGTGTCTGGGTCATAACAAAAGTTCACAATGGCATCTCCCCAATGGCTCCTCGTGTCAAAGGTTTTTATCCCTTTTCCGTTGTACAGTCCCCTAATCTCTGATTGGATAGGGTTGACACCCCACTATCTTCATCCAAGGGGTTTACAGTGTTAGTATCACATTGTCACCCCATAACAGTTCTCACGTAGGTTATTGGCTCTTATGATTGACGTCTCCAGCAGGCAGAGTGTCCGGTATGATTTCATACTCTTGTGGTCCTCTGGCATCTTCAGTCAGTAGGTCCATTGTCTGTACCGGTTCAGGCGACCTTGTACCTGTAAGTAGCCTACAGTGTTGCATTCAGCAAAAATGTTTCTTCTAGTAAGTCGAATTTCATGAGAACGGATCTACTACGGTTACTCATCTTTTAGCTTTGGAAAAAATACGAGTACATGTCCTTCAGCAAGTCAGCACACTGCACGTTAGAAAAGCACATTTAATATGAAAACCGGGCAGCTAGGCCTCGACTCATGCTAACTAAAGCCTAATGATTTATTAGCAGAACCTTATGTATAACTTAATATTAGTGTAAAACCACACATTAAATGTATTATTTTATTATTAGTCCGCTTCATTAATCATTGTATACATTGGTGGCCACTCCCCGGGAGCACATTTCAAGCACACGTTTAGCAATAACACATTAATACATTTTCTATGCAGCATTATTATGCATTAGTTCATTAACATTTCATGTTCGTTCCCTCAGTTTTGTATCTGGTGCACATACTGATCACGTGTCATGCCGGTCACGTGACTTCTGTGGCTGGACACTTTAAAATGCCATTGAACGCGAGGTAAGCCAATGTGCAGGGCTGCAGTGAGAGATGTAGGTTACATTAGGATAAGATCCCTTCATGTAGTAAGCGATTTCATACTTTTACTCATGCGCTCATGGGATCTTGTTTATTTTTCTAGCGTGTGACTACAGGTCCCTCTGGGATTTCCCTGTGATGCCTTTATAATATATAGGCAACATAGGTAGACTGCTACTACTGTTGCAATGTGTGTGCATGATGTACACTTGCTTCCAAGTGTTTTTTTTTTTTTAAAGTAGTATTTTTTTTTTTTGTCTATTGTCCTTTTAATTGTATATATTTGTGACTTTTAGAAACAATTGCCTCTTTGAGGGGTGATTCAAGAGTGTTTGCATGTTGTCATCGCACTGTAATAGGGTGCCTTAGTGAGAGGACATGAAATGTTGCATGTTCATGATTTCGATATATGTTCTATCTTCCAGATATGACCATATCGGGGTGAATGTCCTAAGTAGGGTCTGTATTTTGTGTGCATGCCTTCTTAAAACTAATGAGAGCACTAGTGTAGGTTGAAAATCTCCAATACACAACACAGGGATTTAGAATACATTTTGGTCCTGAAGAAAGCCAATTGACCCTTTACGGCAGCGACACTGCTGAAACATGTCGACTTCTTTGTCCAGGACCATCGTATCCTTATGACATCTGTTTTTAATCTTGCCCAACACCTCGCTCGTTAAGTAATATCTGTAGGATCTATGAGGCAATTTTAACCCACTAACACAAATCCCTTGCCTTTCACTTCCTAAGTGCTCCGCTTACAAATGTGTAGAGACCACCCACTCACACTAGGTGATGTGGGTCCAATAATTAAGTAGGCCGCAGGTGGTACTTGTGGGTGAGGTCCCAACAAATATATCCAAGTAATGTGACGAGAGCACTAATTTACGTGCTTGCACACCCAGCTTGAGATGTTTGGAAGGTCACACATTTAATACCAAAAAACGGGATGAAAGAGTTGGATCTACCCTTTTTGTGTAGATTTCATATTACAGTTTGGGAAGTAGAGGGTTCATCCTATAGCATCTTCTCTCTCCTTCGTAGGTATTGTACTTTTAGGAGTACATATTGTAGCCCAGTCGGAGGATCAGGTTTTGCACCTCAACTTCCAGAGCTTCAATCTTTATACGTACAGATTGAGAAGGACATCTGAGCTCCTACCTGCTGACAGAGGTGGTACACTCCAACCTAGCAGCTCATTGGCCTGCCACAAAATCAGTTTACTCATGACCGTGGAACGGTGGATGGTTCAAAACGTAAACACTTTAAAGGCACACTGCTGGATGTTGCCTACTCCATTTCTTTAGCCCAGCTGCGTTGGGCAGTGAACAGTTTAAGGGTGTTACAGCCCTTTTTGTGCTAATTTGTCTTCTGATCAGCAATAATTCTTTACATCTCCAATTGCTAGTTGTTTGCACATTTGTTCTAACCCCCCCCACCCCCAGTTACACTGTTTGCAATGCCCCAGTGTGGTTTCAGTTTACCTTTGATGTTCTAATCTATGTAGTTGGGGCCTCTGGCTCTTGAACCTATCAATGGTTATGTGTTTATTGTGCACTCACACACTGCCCCTTGGGAGCGTTTTTCTCATAAAAGGAGAATGCGACAGGGACGTAGGATATTTTAGTGGAGCAACTCCAGCTTCATGAATGCCTAAACTCCATGGAACTGCCACTGCTCCCAAAAGTCTCCATCCCTAGAATTCGGGGTTTGTTAGGTTGGCAATCAATTATTCTTGCACACTAATCGCCAATCTAGTCTATAGAGATGGTACACAATGGTAGTCTCTTCTTTCAGCGACTCTTCTTGGCTGCACTGTCAGTAGTTACAGCTGTTGCAAATTACACTTCGCTAGTTTATGCATTAAGGTAGCCAAATCAGAGAGGTTGCTGTCGTGAGGTGAGCTGTGACCCAGCTACTGAATGGTTTCTATGAGGCTTCCATAGCTTAGTTTTGGTAGCTTGGTGCACACAGCAAAGCTTTACTAAATGAACCGCAATGCAAACTTTGGTTTGTTCATACCAATTTAGTTAAAACCAGTACATTTTCTGAATAAAATTATTTTAAATTGTCCTGCCCCCCACCCCGTCTCAAATATCAATTTCTTTGTTGAACAAAGAAAAAAACTTTCAGTAAATGATAGAAAATAGAAAATGCATGGTGTGGCAGTGGGATGTGGTTAACTGGAAACCAGGCACTCCGAGGTTAGCCACAGAAGGAGTGGTTTGATAGTGGTTTGATCACCTGGTCAATAGGTGTTCTACATCTTTGGGCACCAAACTAGGAACGTAGGAAATTTGCCTACTTGTCCCATTCAGAGGTGGGCGCGCCAACAAACTATCGAGCAGAGCCAGAGATGAGCCAAGGGTCTGGAGCTCGTGCATGAGCTGAGCCCTGAAATAAAATGCTATTTAAATCATACAACAGACCTCACAATTCCAAAACAAGAATTTGCAATGCAACGTGGCTCGCATTACGTTGAGTTTGAGCTATTAGCATTGTAAACTCCTAACCAGACTTTTCTTGCCACATTAAATGAAGAAAAAAAAAATGGTTGTGCTGTGAAATACAGAGGAAAAAGTAGTCCAGAAACCATACGGAAAACATGGGGCCTTGTATGTTTCCAGTAGTTTACCAGTGCTCTCGAGGAGGGCTAAACACGGGAAAAGGCATGACCGATTTTAAAAGGCAAGTCCACGAACCAATGAAAGTGACTGATGTAACATGGGCGTGGTTAAAAATCCCCTAAAGAGATTAGAAGAGGGACAGAGCGCTTTGCACTCGCCCCTAACTATCTCTAAAATATATGGAAGCTTTGAATTTAATAGAGCACCTTATACTACTGCACTGAGAAGTACTTACTAAAAGTAATAATCTTGTCCAGCTGATAGTCTGAACTCGCATATATGAAAGTGCTCTCATACGCGTGAATGAAGAAAAGTTATTGTGAAAAGAAATATTTGCCTAGGATCACACAATTTAAGCAGGGAACCTGCAAATTATCCAGGTTTCCTGTTTTCACTTTGTACAAATCAACCAGTAAATGTCTATTTCCTTATCTTACGGTGTTGTTTGTACCTCCTAGTTTTTTTTTTGTGTGTGGATATAGCGCAAACTTGACTCAAAGGTATTGGAGTGCTTTACATGAGCAACATTTAAATTACACAAGGCCATGTGCTTTACTTATATCATTGCATTTTTTAAAGGGATAATTGAACATACCTGCAATGTTTGAATTGCTAAATGTGTTCAAATAATTATACAAAAGTGTTCTGGGAAGCACAAATAAACATTTCCTTAACACTATCATATGGATTGGCAATAAATTTCCCTTGTGGACATCGAAGAACAAAATTGAACTTGAAGTCCTAGCCCTCCACATATCCCACATTATTAAAGGCCTGGAAGTCTTCAATTTAAAACTCCTTAACACTAAGCTGGACCAAATCAAATCAAATCATTAACATTTATAAAGCGCACTACTCACCCGTGCGGGTCTCAAGGCGCTAGGGGGGAAAGGGGGGGGGTTATCGCTGCTCGAACAGCCAAGTCTTTAGGAGTCTCCGGAAAGCGGAGTGGTCCTGGGTGGTCCTGAGGCTGGTGGGGAGGGAGTTCCAGGTCTTGGCCGCCAGGAAGGAGAAAGATCTCCCACCCGCCGTGGAGCGGCGGGTGCGAGGGACGGCAGCAAGTGTGAGGCCAGCGGAGCGGAGGGGGCGGGTGGGGGACGTAGAAGCTGAGGCGTCTGGGATTTGGCACTTGATCCCATGTGATCATCTACAGTATCTGATGGATACTTCTAACTGCAGATTCCTCACCTTAGAATATCCCACTGGTGCCAGACTGGATTAGGATTTTTTTCTTCTTCATAGAAGTGTTCCTGCACTCTGCTAGGTGGTGATGTTTGGTTCCTGCTGGCTCCATTCTGCCCCAGAAATGACTGTGTGGAGCCACATGTGAGCGTCTCCCCCTGCACGCTGAGGTCCGTTCCTTTCTGACACTGATTTGAAACTCTGCTCCCAATTTTGTTGGTTCTGACAATTTCCAAAAGGGTTTTAATGTGCTATGGAACGTCTCTACCAAAAACAAGTTTCAAGACTTGCAGGAAGCAGATGTCACAGGTAGCAGGAGTTATCTTTGCTGTCGGTACTCTGGAGACAAGCCTACGTTGTGTGATAAGTGCGACCGAAGGCGAGCTGAGACTGGACGGTGAAGTTGTATGTTGCTGAACACTAACTTGTAGCCTGTGCTTAGGTCCTGCTCAAAGTTGTGGGCCCTGACTTTATCATGGGACCTCTCCTGCGACTATTCCACTTTGGTGCTTTAAGTTCTCCTGCAAATCCAAATTAAAGGGGGACTCCACCCCATCTTGCCTATTTGACTCTACAGAGTTGGTGCTATGATGTACAAAAAACAAAGCGCTCCTTCGACACAGAACAACTTCCTGAGCTGGTCCGCACGTGCCCTGAATGTGCCATACCTTAGGCTACCCTACAGCAGACCGAGGACTTCAAAGTGGCCACACTGCATATTTTCAGTGGGTTTTGGCTCCCTTTGGCACTCATCTGGGCCCCACAGAACGGCAGGGCTTCCAATGTGGGTGGGTACTGCTGGCTGGGCTCTTCCCCAGTGTGTGGCTGGCCCTGTACTAACTCTGGCCCCGCGATCAACAACGGTCCCTGCCATCCCGCTTCGAATGGCCGACCTTGAAGAGCTGTTAGCCCACGTTTCACACTATGAAGTTATAAAAGCGCATGATGTAGTTCCGCCTTCCGACGCGTACCCTGTACCTTCTACCACCTCGCAACTACCCGCAGAGGCGCTGATCTTTTTGGTTCAGACTGATCCTAAGCCAAAGGAGGCTGCACCCCAGTGTATTGATTGCCGTGGGGAGGAGAATGGCATACTCGCCCGTCATTATAATGATGGTGCCTCATTCCTTGATTTACGTAACACTAGTGGGCTTGAGACACTTCCAGAGACAGCTGGACCCTTCACAGGACAGCTGAGGTACTAGAATTACAGCTGCACTCCGTTGAGACCAAAATAAATGTTTTGCTAATTTTGTGGCCTCTTCCAGTAACATCTGAACCCCTAATTTTGTCCACTGATCCTCCAGTGACTTACACGCTGCCTTAATGCACATGACTTTTGGGTCCCACCTCTTTGGAAACTAAAGCGTTTCAAAGCAAAATCTGCCTAAAGACAGCAGAGCTACAATGTGTCCTTGGGGCGGTTGACTCCTGCCCAACAGTTTCTGCGTTAGTTCTTTAAGCTCAGAGGCTATTCCAGGGGTGGTGGCACATAGACAGCCTTTCCAATCAGGAATGCTGCAGATAAACCAGACCTTTTGAGGTCGTGGATTCTGATCTGGCAAGCAGTATGCAGGCCAGTAAGGGCAACAGTTGTCCAACTCCCCTCCACTCCTCCCCCCCCCCCCCCCCCCCTTGTCTAGCTATGGCCAACAGACTGCTCTAGCACGCCTCTGGTGATACATGCAGAGCCCATTGGGAATGGGAGAGATGTAACATTTCCTCACTGGTTGGCATCCATCACCTCTGACAGGTGGGTCCTAAAGACAGTTCAGAAGGGCAATGCCCTGCCTCTGCTCTCACACCAGAACAGATTTCGGAGGAGCCTCTGTCCTTTCTGCCACAAGGAGTGAGCCTGTTGCTCTCCAAGGGTGCTCACAAGCGGATACCGGCCTCAGAAAGAGGTGAGGGGGTTCACATTTGCTATTTCCTCTCCCTAAAAGGATGGGAGCTTCAGACCCCAGAATGACTTCTTGTGAATTCAAGATCCAATAAACAGTCCGAGACTGAAGATTCTTTCAGGAGGGTGCTTTTATTCCAGCTGAATGGTCCCCCTTAAACCCGTCTCTGCTACCACGTGTCTAACAGTTCACAACAAAGCATGGGCAGATCCACCATCGTAAAGCAGTGGAAACGTCCAGACAGTGTATACAGAGAAACAATAAAACATTCATCAGTAACATGGGATAGCTCATCCTGGCACATTTGATGAGCCTAATGAGAGATACACATTCTTCCTGCAGAGGATTCAACCTTGAAACACAGATGAATGTTACAACACAACACTGGGCACCCTCCATCATAATTTTCACAGGAAAGCTGATCTCTGCAAAAATCCATTTTACGAGATCTAGTATTAACCCTGCTGGGTGCTCGTGTTGTAGTGGTGCCTTCACGTGATCTAAATAAGATGAAGGCAGCCAGGTGTCTTGAACGCAGCTTAGATGTTTACATTCCCCCCTCTTGGCACTGTGCCAACCATTTGATGGCATTAATCGCAGTGCCCTTATTTTTATATTCACACTGCCCAGCTTTCTTCTTCCCTGTTTCTCCTACCCTTTCCGCGTACCCCTTGGAGTGCCTCGTACCACTCTATTTCCAAGCACGTCAAACACAGAGTTGACCCAACACAAGTTAGTTACACTAAAAAGCCCATGTTCACCCTCCATGCCAATGAGGCCTAGTGTCCATTTTCCCCAGTTACCACCACTTTCTCCCGAAGTCCTGGACTACCCATGTCATGTTCTTCCCATAAGACCTTTCGAAATAAGTGATAAGATTCTGAACATTTTTTGTATTTTCGGGAGTAGAAGTTCAGCGTTGGGTGCTCATTACTTTACAATACCCGTCTTTTCCTTGCTAAGATAGGATCCGGTCCTTTTATTCTGTATACTAGCCATGCTACATATTGCAATCCTTTCTTCTGTAATATTGTGAATGGCAACAGCTGTGTCATTTCCGAGCCTCCGAAAAATTGCTGAAAATATATTGATGGTGTCTTCCCACACAACCCTCCTCTTTTGATAAAAATGAACACCCCTCAGCTGTTCAGTGTGATGCACGTGGTGATGCCAGAGCCAAGTACCAAGAGCCGTTCCATCTAGCCACTGTGGCACCTGTATCCTTCGAGTCCTGCTTGACGAACGCTTCACACTTCGAGGCACGCAAACGGTAGGGAGGGGATGTTGCCTGTCGGCCAGAGCTGCCAACCTTAGAGCCAGGCGTCAGCTCAACGTCCTATGGCTCTGGGCAGATGCCGCTATGTCCCTGTACACACGTAAATATAGCTGAGCTTGTGTGATGCGATCTGGTGCTGATGTAAAGCCCTCTGATAACTTTGGGCCAAGTTCACGTTCTATAAAAGTGTGAGAAAAAGAAATGTATGATTAATTATGCTAATAACGCCTTTACAGCCCATGCAAAGTGTTCCCTCTGTTTTATGCCACAGGCGTAGAGCTGAGTTCTCCGGAGCCCTTTTTGGTTTGAAATTACAACTCCCTCCCTCCAAATTCATGTAAAGTCTATGTCTCTTTTGTACTCTTGCAAAAAAACTCTCCTGTCGAAATAACACGCATCATCCCGAAATGTATCTTCCCTCTATGCTCTTTGTTAAACTACATGTCCTCCCCGCTCGCCTGCAAGTAAATGCTGCAAGACGAACAAGAGGGAGCCGTCTCCATGCCTGTCTCCCCTCCTGCCAGTGACGCAAGCACGGTCCTGTGACATCACCACGCACCTCTTTACCTCGCAGTCCACTGCCACACATACTTATACCAGGCTTACTCTTACTTCTTTTTTTATTTTTTTAAGTCTTAAGAATATTTGAATTAAATATACAGCTATAGTAAATGCAGAAAGAAAATCCCATCATGGTATATTTAGAGGTGATAGTTATGCTTTGAATATGATATTAGAAATGTTGTAAAAACAAATGCTACCACTAGTGTCCGTCAACACTGAGGTGATCGGAGAAGCTGACGAGTACCGGAGTTCAGTCACGGTCTAACACTGCCACCAACTGTCCAACGTAAGTAATGTTAGCAAAACCTATTAAATTGTACAATAAATCTAAATACGTTATGATAAAAAATATTTATTAAAAAAAACACATAATTGATAACAGGTTTTGTACTATTTTGAAAAATTAAAACTGAAAATTGAAATGGTGAAGTTGAAGAATTCAAAGGAATTCAGCGTAAACAGTAATTTATAATTAAATATGTCGACACATTTTAGTAAATAAAAATATATCAACTACTTACCACATACTCACCAATCCAAACACACATATATATATGACGTATGTGGTAAAAGTAATTGCGGTGTAAAAAATGTTCTATAATTGTATTTTGTGGTTAAAAACTTTATGGCAAGAGGCTGTTCCCTGCAAGCATATGAGTTCACACCCAACAATTCCAATTCGAAATGCTCATAATTGCATAATAAGTCTGACTCGGAGCAGTGTAGTATTTTATTGATACTTCTTTCGGTGGTGGATGTTTACTACTTTTTCCTTGGCCTCCTTTATCTTACTGATGAACGCTGGGGTGGAGGACACCTCCCATATCCTACCGGAAGATCACTTGCACAAGCAGAGCCAAGGCAGTCCTATTATGCAATTAACAAATGCAGCTCCCAACATGACTTTCTTCCTCTCTCTAGTCAGTCTGCGGTGTTATTCTGCTTTGACTCTGGGTGTCTCGACTTCCCTCTTCAGCTTCCCTTACTAGTCATTTCTTTTCACCCAGCCCAGGGCACTCTTGTCAGAGGGCAATGTGTCTGTTGCCTTTACGTTCTTTGTGTATGTTGTGGGCAGCCAGGCAGGCAATTCATAATATTTCAAACACACAAAAGGTGATGGAAGGCATGCTTGCAATTTGTCTAACCACGGACAAATTCTTGTGATAGCATCCCAACCCATCGTACTTATGCCCACCATGCCACCTCGGTTTGGACCTAGCCATATACTAATCAACTTGTAATTAATTACAGCAGTCTTTGTGACTATAAGAGCATTCCATCAGGCTGCAGATAGGCTTTTCTTGTGTTCTTCACGAGGGCCCAGTCCCTGGGCTCCAAACTATGGTATATGTCGGTTTAAGAGATTAGAGCAGCTTGCTGAATCTGACAAGACATAGAGCACACCACGTCAGATAGTAGTTTATTAGTGCAAGACCATGTCAGCAATATGTCAAAATCAGTGTAAGAGCATGTATACCAGGCACTTTCATTGGTCTGCCCATGAGAAACTTGGTGTGGTGCTCAGTCCAGATTTTCCTGTTTGGAGTGCAATACATACTCTTGAGTAGCAGAGGAAAAGCATCAACTCATATCACAGTAGTGAATGTACATATTTAGCCAGTTTGCGCTCTATCACTTCTTTCAGTCTTTCCACTAGGCTTGAAGATAATAGGCACAAAGTAGTCTCTGGGTTATGACCGTGGCATCACAAATCAGTTTCATGATCTTATTTTTAAACTGTCTGACCTGATTACAAACTACATACATTGGGTTGCCATATCGTGGCATCAGATCTTTGAGCAACAGATTTGCCACAGTCATTGTATCACATCTGCACACTGGATAGATCTTCACCCAGTTTGAAAACATGCACACTGTAGGAAGCTGGCTCTCTACATAGTGCACTAAAATGAATTACACTGTGCAGAGAGTACAGTGGATCCTCAGAGGTTTGCAGATGCAGAAATAAATAGGTCTAGTGCCCATTTTGTGGTAGTTTGGGCTTATCAAGGAGCCGTGTTAAGCATTTGTTGTACACAGAGGCAATAAATGAGAGACCAATTTAGAAAAATAACAGTTGCTTTTATATATGTGTTGAACCAAAGAACTTAGTTATTATGTAAGCAGGTTTTAAATGAAAAATACTTAGCTGTTTCAAAAATTGACACAGTGGAATTTTCAGTCTTCAATGTTAGCCGATGAAAGAAAAACAAGAATGCAGTTTCTCAGGTCAGTACACAACTTACATCCCCAGTCTTCAGGGTTTCAGGCTAGCACCGGGCAAGGTTCAAGTTGGTATCAAGTGTGCACCCGCAGCTGCATGGGTGCAACTGGGTGCCAAGGTTGAAGTCCGAGTCTGTGCCCAATCTTAGTTAATGGAGACTGAGGGGGACTGAAGACGAGCTGCTCCCAGGTAAGGGCAGGTGGTGTAAGATGTTGGTCTGAGGGAGTTGAGGCAAACACTGGGGTGGGCCTCTAGGCAGCACCAAACGTACACCCACAGTGGGCGGCCGGAAGCAGTGTAACAACACAATGTCAGGCACCCAATGCTGTCCAATGGAGACAGGCTTGCGCTGCTTACAAATGAGTAGAATGGGGTCGGGTATATCTCCTGGCATTGAAGCAAGGACGGGGGTGACAAATCGGCACCAAACTTACACCCTCAGCAGCACAGGGGTGACTAGGTGCCGAGTGCCAACATGGCGTCAGACTCCCAATGTTGGTCAGTGCAGGAGATCACGTTCAGAAAACAGCTGCAGGCTCTGGGTGAGGTCAAGGGGTTGTAGGGACACCAACGGTCTAGCACCCCAAGGCCCAGGGTCTCCAGGTGCAGGGGTGTCTTTTGGCATCGGAAACAGCTTACTGGGCAGGTTAGGAGAGCCCTCGGATTTCGGCTGCAGGCGTTGCTGTGGAGTTATGGCAGGGGTCAGCCCACAATGGACCCTTGGTCAGAAGCGCTGGGGAACCTTCACTAGACTGGTGGGCCACTTGGGCCATGGGTGTCAGGTGCAGCAGTGGTTCCAGGCTTTAGTTTTGCTGTTCTTCAGGCAGACTTCTTTTTTCTATGGAGATGTTTCTTTTGGACAGGTCTGCTGTCCACGGGAGTTCTTGTCCTTTATGGAAGGCAGGCAGTCCTTCTAAGGTTTTGGAGGTCACTGGGGTGCAGGACAGTCGTCTTCTGGGCACAGTTTTCTTTGAAGGCTGCAGACAGGCCGGTAGGTGCGGAGCCAAGTCAGTTGGTGTCTTCAGTCTTATCTGCTGGGTGACATCTGTTTTGTCCAGCTCTTCTTATGTCGGCAGGAATCTGATTCTAGTTTTCAGGGATGCCACCTAAATACTGAATTTAGGGGTGTTACGGGGAGTGCCAGGTGGTAGCCAATGAGCTACTCCCCTTTAGGGTGACTACACCCTTCCTATGGCCACTTCCTTTGGGATGTGGCATAGCCTTAACCCTATTGGCCTAATTCCTTCCATGCAAGATAAATGAATTTAAAAAGTAGTGTCCACTTCAGCTCGTCCACCCTTCGGGTGGGACTGGCATGAAGAGGACACTCCTCCTAATTTACCTAATTTTCCTGCCAGTCCTTCTGCCAAAAGTGGGGTCAGGAACTGTGGGTCGGCCTCCACCACCATTTGCGCGGCCTGGGTTGCATTTCAAAGGTGGCAAGACCTTTGAAGCTCTGCCCAGAGCAGGCCTTTGTTCTGAGCCCTCAAGAACATTGGCTTTCACCCCAGGGGGCCAGAACTCTGTCTAAAGTAGCTGCACTGGTTGTGACCAGTCAGTGCCCACTCTAGGAGTTGGTAGGTTTCAAGTGGGCACCTCTAATGTATGAATTAGTACATCCATCACTGGATTTAGTGAGGGTTTATTGATACAAGATATTTGATACCAAACATCCCTAATGTTAGTGAAGCCATCACGTAGTTGGGGAACTCGTAATGACCAGTGTCCAGCATATGTACTCAGAATGACCACTGTTCACTTATTATTTCTGAGAATCAGCAAAGACATAGGGGCATATCTGCTCATGCAGGTATGCCCTCACATGCACTATAATGCACCCGGCCTTTAGGGCTGGAAGGCCAGAGGGGTGGCTTACATATATTGCATGCAGTATGCAGGGGACAGGGCACACAGGCTGTATTCAATGTCCTGTTTTCATTTTAGGTCTGCACCAAGACACGCAATCTGCGAAGGCAGCACTGTGTGCACTTATTTGAGAGGGTCCCTGAGGGTAGCACAATCTGTGCTGCAGCCCTCAGGACTTTTCTTTAGTGCTCCATGCCCTAGGTACCAGGGATACCATTTACTAGGGACTTACAGTGGCAACTAAAGGTTTGCCAATTGGGAAAACCAACAGCAGTTTTAGGGAAAGGAATCTGGCAGTGAGGACCTGTTTACCAGGTCCCCGTGCACTTTCAGTTGAAAGTGCACCAGAAACCAGGCAACATGATACAGGGGTATCCATATCAAAAGAGGCACTTTCTTACAAACACCATCACCAGAACTGGAAATTTTCATTTTATCATATCTTCTGAAAGCCAAGTCTTGTTGCATATCTTCTTAAGTGGGTGGACCCATGGAACAACTTTGTCATCTGTGTTAGTACTACTGCCCTTCCACTTGTGAGCGTCCACACCCACTTCATTGCGTCTGCAACCATTCTTTACCCATTGACTCTTCTGCTCTACATTCTCCTGTAGGTTCCTGATATCCTCAGAATTTTGTGTAGACACATAGAGTTGTCCCTTCTGCAAATAAAGCAGCTTGGCCCACATGGGCATTCAATGTGTCATAGCAAGCCACAGCATCTGCAAAATTGCCTCTTGAAATTTAATCTGACTCTCTCCTATGTGTTGCACACTTCGCAACAGCTGGTTTGGCATTTGTGAAACTTGCAACAAATCAAACACAGTGGGGCCATTGCATATTGGTGTGCCAGAAGAAGTCATGAGCCCTCTCTGCGACCATAACTGGCTAAAATACTGGACTACTCCAAAAACATAGCCAAATGGTTACATGGACATTCGGACCCGGTTACAGGCTCTCGTAAGAGCTATCACCTCAGCTGTCTGCAGATTGCACATTTGCTGCAGAAGAACCTTCAATAATATTTTCCTTTGTACAAACCAGATATGTGGCTCTTAAAATTCAGTAATGTCCCTCAAGAATGAGCCATCTAATAAACTAAACAATCTCACTTTTTTTAAAGGGTTCATGAAGGATGAACCCTTTAAAAAAAGTGAGATTGTTTAGTTTATTAGATGGCTCATTCTTGAGGGATGTCTTGTTGGGGCTTGATACACAGCTCTATTACTTGAACATATTTGTGGTTGTCTTCTTCCCTCACCTACAGCAGGCAAGCCCATTGTGTGGCAACAGTCAACAGCGCATATTCTAATAGTTATTGGGGGGCTAGACAGCAACTTTATTTAATTGGGATTGAACCAGGCATCAGTCAAATGCTGGATTTTACATGCCCTTGTGTGAGGACAGTCAATACTTACTGCAAACTTTCAACCCAAAAAGGCATACACAGTGGCAGGGGATATCCCAAGACAATATTATCATACTGTTCAATTCGCCACCCCTGCAACCGAAATGCCCCCCCCCGCCCGAGACCAACTCAGCTGGGCGCTGTTGATCACTATGACATCGTGTCAGTACAGATAATGAGCACCCTTCCCTTTCTGTCCAATATAGGGAAACTTCTTTATCAGACATTCCTAATACTGGGAAAGAGCACAAATCTTGTCTTGATTGCAAGAATGCTTTCTGACTCATCTGAACAGGGCAAGAGATAGGGTGCATGTTTGTGGTTCAGTTGCTGTAAAGGCTGGGCCATGAGAGAAAAAGGTGGTAACCGCTGCCTACGATTTCAAGAAAACCTATTATTGTCTTTGGGTACAGAGTGGTGTCATTTGCAGAACAGCTGATATCCTTCACAGGACACCCTCTGCATCCCTTTTTCTGACCCTTGTTCCAAGTAAATCACTTTTTTTCTGAAACTACTGTAACTCGGAGAGGAGCCAAATGGTTCATCAATGCAATAGTGTCACATTTACATGCTTCCCTGGTTGGGAAGGCTACCAACAAATCATCAGTGTATTGGACCAGCACAGACCCATGTGTAAGCTGCTGTGATTACATATCCTTTGAAGAGCTTGGGAGAAGGTGGAGGGGGATTTAGTGTAGCCTTGAGGAAGTTTTATCTGACAGAACATGTAGGAGGCTGGCGTGGCCTGTAGTGGGTACCTATAGTACTTGTACCTTATACCAGGTCCAGTTATCCCGTATTAGTGAAATGTAGGCAGTGTCTAGAAGCCAGGCTCTCTAGAGGTAGCTGTGGATGAGCAGCCAAGGCTTATCTAGGAGACATGCAAAGCTCCTGCAATACCACTATAGTCACACAGTACTCACACACATGAAAGAAAATACTCTGTGTTACAAAAATAAAGGTACTTTATTAAGGTGACACAAATACCAAAAATACCATAGAGACTATACTCCCTTAGAAGATAAGTAATACACAAATTATATACACTAGTTTGCAGAAATAGGCATTGAAACAGTTAGAAAACAGTGCAATTAGTGAAAATCACAATATTCAGAAATGGGCCTAGGGGGAGCACAAACCATATAGTAAGAAAGTGCAATTCGAAAGTCGGTCTCCCACCTAGGCAAGTGTAGGGTGTTGATGGTCGCTGGGAGTACTAGAAAACACCAAAGGTAAGAACTAGAACCCACCCAGTGCTCAGGAAAGCAGGAGTAAAACACAGTACTTTCCCGGAACACACAAACACGAGGAAGAAGATTATGCAAGAACCAGAAGAGACTGAAAGACACCAACAGTGGATTCCTGGACCTGAAGACCTGTGGAATAAAGGGACCAAGTCCAAGAAGCACAGAAGAGAAAACAGAAGGTAGAACAGGAGCCCCAGCGAACCTGGATGAAGGTGCAAAAGAAGAACCACCGGTGAAGAAGAACAGTCAGTACTGCACCCAAGACGATGGAGTCGGGTTCCTGGTTGGTGCAGATGATGTCCTACGCCGGATGGAGGATTGCAGTCTGTTTTTTGTCGCTGGACTCCGCCAACAAGCCTTGTCACACGCAAAGCTCACAGTTAGCGGAAAATGGCGCTTCCCGGGACCAGAAGGGACCTGGTGGACTCTACCCAGGAGGGGAAGTCAGAGGGGGCTCTCAGCAACTCAGAGAGCCCACAGGAGACCAGGCAGCGCGCAGAGGAGTCCCACAGCACAGGGACAAAGAAGGTGCAAGAAGAGGCCCATGCAACACTGTGACAAAGGCTCCCACGCCACCGGAGAACCACTCAGGCAGATGTGCTGGGGGCCAGAGCTGCAAGATGCACGAAGAACTTCGTGGAAGTATGTGAACAAGCCTTGGCAACTGCAAAACATGCGGTGCACGGGGGTACTGTATTGTGTGGGGAAGCAAAGTCTTACCTCCACCAAAGTTGGACAGTAAGACGTCAGGACCATCGGAACCACTTCAGTCCACCACCTGTGATGCAGGATCCACACCGCTTAGCAGGAGAGGGGATCCACTCAGCCGGTTGTCGTTGCAGTAGGTGCCTGCTGAAGCAGGGGAGTGACTCCTTCTCCCCAAGTGAGATTCCTTCACTCTTCTGGTGCAGGCTTCTGAGGATGGACAACCGGGAAACAGTTGCAGTCGCTGCCGGCAGGAGCTAAAGATACAATGTTGCAGAAGTCATCTTTGCTTCCTTGTTGCAGTTTGTAGAGTTCCTGGAGAGTCCAGATGCAATTTCTTCAGTGAGAAGTTGAAGTGGAGGATGCAGAGGATTCCTCCTGAAGTCTTGCAACCCGAATCAGAAGAACCACCCAAAGGAGAGACCCTAAATAGCCCTGATAGAGGGATTGGTCACCTAAACAGGTAAGCACCTATCAGGGGAGGGCTCTGACGTCACCTGCTGGCACTGGCCAATTAAATGCTCCCAGACTTCCCTGCCAACTTGGAATCCAAGATGGCAAAACCCAGGGAGCTCTGAGCACCACCCCTGGGGTGGTGATAGACAGGGGAGTGGTCACTCCCCTTTCCTTTGTCCAGTTTCACGCCAGAGCAGGGACTTGTAGACTGGATTATGCAAGGATGTCACCAAATGTGCCCTTCAAAGCATTTCCACTGGCTTGGGGAGGCTACCCCTCCCAAGCCTGTAACACCTATTTCCAAAGGGAGAGGGTGTAACACCCCTCTCCCAAAGGAAATACTTTCTTCCACCTTGCTGGGCTCGAGCCTTTCAAGCAACATGAGGGTAATAACCTGTTTGTGAGGTGGCAGCAGCTGGGGCTGCCTGGAAAACCTCAGAAGGCTGTAATGGCAATACTTGGGGTCCTCTAAGGAGCCCCCAGAATGCATGGAATCATTCAACCAATGCTTGCAAAAGCCTTGGGGTACGATTCCAACATGTTTGATACCAAACATGCCTATGTTCAGAGTTACCATTATGTAGCTGGACACAGGTAGTGACCTATGTCCAGTACACGTGTAAAATGGCATTCCCGCACTCACGAAGTCCAGGAAAATGGTCCTGGAGGTCGTGGGGGCACCTCTGCTAGTACAGGGGTGCCCTCACACACAGGTACTCTGCACCCTGCCCTCAGGGCTGGAGGCCTTGCTATAGGGGTGTGTAGGAGGCTGGACTGGCTTGTAGTGAGTACCAAGGGGTACTTGCACCTTGCACCAGGCCCAGTTATCCCTTATTAGTGTATAGGGTGTCTAGCAGCATAGGCTGATAGATAATGGTAGCTTAGCAGAGCAGCTTAGGCTGAACTAGGAGACGAGTGAAGCTCCTACAGTACCACTTAGTGTCATATGCACAATATCATAAGAAAACACAATACACAGTTATACTAAAAATAAAGGTACTTTATTTTTATGACAATATGCCAAAGTATCTCAGAGTGTACCCTCAGTGAGAGGATAGGAAATATACACAAGATATATGTACACAATACCAAAAATATGCAGTGTAGTCTTAGAAAACAGTGCAAACAATGTATAGTTACAATAGGATGCAATGGGGACACATAGGGATAGGGGCAACACAAACCATATACTCCAAAAGTGGAATGCGAACCACGAATGGACCCCAAACCTATGTGACCTTGTAGAGGGCCGCTGGGACTATTAGAAAATAGTGAGGGTTAGAAAAATAGCCCACCCCAAGACCTTGAAAAGTGAGTGCAAAGTGCACTAAAGTTCCCCAAAGGACATAGAAGTCGTGAAAGGGGAATTCTGCAGGAAAGACACAAACCAGAGATGCAACAACGATGGATTTCCAGTCGAGGTTACCTGTGGAACAAGGGGACCAAGTCCAAAAGTCACAAGCAAGTCGGAGATGGGCAGATGCCCAGGAAATGCCAGCTGTGGGTGCAAAGAAGCTTCTACTGGACAGAAGAAGCTGAGGTTTCTGCAGGAACGACAAGGGCTAGAGACTTCCCCTTTGGAGGACGGATCCCTCATGCCGTGGAGAGTCGTGCAGAAGTGTTTTCCCGCCGAAAGACTGCCAACAAGCCTTGCTAGCTGCAAATCGTGCGGTAAGCGTTTTTGGATGCTGCTGTGGCCCAGGAGGGACCAGGATGTCGCAAATTGCGTCAGGAGAGAGAGGGGACGTCGAGCAAGACAAGGAGCCCTCTCAGCAGCAGGCAGCACCCGGAGAAGTGCCAGAAACAGGCACTACGAGGATGCGTGAAACGGTGCTCACCCGAAGTCGCACAAAGGAGTCCCACGTCGCCGGAGACCAACTTAGAAAGTCGTGCAATGCAGGTTAGAGTGCCGTGGACCCAGGCTTGGCTGTGCACAAAGGATTTCCGCCGGAAGTGCACAGAGGCCGGAGTAGCTGCAAAAGTCGCGGTTCCCAGCAATGCAGTCTGGCGTGGGGAGGCAAGGACTTACCTCCACCAAACTTGGACTGAAGAGTCACTGGACTGTGGGGGTCACTTGGACACAGTTGCTGGATTCGATGGACCTCGCTCGTCGTGCTGAGAGGAGACCCAAGGGACCGGTGATGCAGTTCTTTGGTGCCTGCGGTTGCAGGGGGACGATTCCGTCGACCCACGGGTGATTTCTTCGGAGCTTCTAGTGCAGAGAGGAGGCAGACTACCCCCACAGCATGCACCACCAGGAAAACAGTCGAGAAGGCGGCAGGATCAGCGTTACAGAGTTGCAGTAGTCGTCTTTGCTACTATGTTGCAGTTTTGCAGGCTTCCAGCGCGGCCAGCAGTCGATTCCTTGGCAGAAGGTGAAGAGAGAGATGCAGAGGAACTCGGATGAGCTCTTGCATTCGTTATCTAAAGTTTCCCCAGAGACAGAGACCCTAAATAGCCAGAAAAGAGGGTTTGGCTACCTAGGAGAGAGGATAGGCTAGCAACATCTGAAGGAGCCTATCAGAAGGAGTCTCTGACATCACCTGGTGGCACTGGCCACTCAGAGCAGTCCAGTGTGCCAGCAGCACCTCTGTTTCCAAGATGGCACAGGTCTGGAGCACACTGGAGGAGCTCTGGACACCTCCCAGGGGAGGTGCAGGTCAGGGGAGTGGTCACTCCCCTTTCCTTTGTCCAGTTTCGCGCCAGAGCAGGGCTAAGGGGTCCCCTGAACCGGTGTAGACTGGCTTATGCAGAATTGGGCACATCTGTGCCCATGAAAGCATTTCCAGAGGCTGGGGGAGGCTACTCCTCCCCTGCCTTCACACCATTTTCCAAAGGGAGAGGGTGTAACACCCTCTCTCAGAGGAAGTCCTTTGTTCTGCCATCCTGGGACAAGCCTGGCTTGACCCCAGGAGGGCAGAAACCTGTCTGAGGGGTTGGCAGCAGCAGCAACAGCAGCTGCAGTGAAACCCCAGGAAAGGCAGTTTGGCAGTACCAGGGTCTGTGCTACAGACCACTGGGATCATGGGATTGTGCCAACTATGCCAGGATGGCATAGAGGGGGCAATTCCATGATCATAGACATGTTACATGGCCATATTCGGAGTTACCATTGTGAAGCTACATATAGGTAGTGACCTATATGTAATGCACGCGTGTAATGGTGTCCCCGCACTCACAAAGTTCGGGGAATTGGCCCTGAACAATGTGGGGACACCTTGGCTAGTGCCAGGGTGCCCTCACACTAAGTAACTTTGCACCTAACCTTTATCAGGTAAAGGTTAGACATATAGGTGACTTATAAGTTACTTAAGTGCAGTGTAAAATGGCTGTGAAATAACGTGGACGTTATTTCACTCAGGCTGCAGTGGCAGGCCTGTGTAAGAATTGTCAGCGCTCCCTATGGGTGGCAAAAGAAATGCTGCAGCCCATAGGGATCTCCTGGAACCCCAATACCCTGGGTACCTCAGTACCATATACTAGGGAATTATAAGGGTGTTCCAGTAAGCCAATGTGAATTGGTGAAATTGGTCACTAGCCTGTTAGTGACAATTTGGAAAGGAATGGGAGAGCATAACCACTGAGGTTCTGGTTAGCAGAGCCTCAGTGAGACAGTTAGGCACCACACAGGGAACACATACATATAGGCCACAAACTTATGAGCACTGGGCTCCTGACTAGCAGGGTCCCAGTGACACATAACAAACATACTGAAAACATAGGGTTTTCACTATGAGCACTGGGCCCTGGCTAGCAGGATCCCAGTGAGACAGTGAAACCACCCTGACATACACTCACAAACAGGCCAAAAATGGGGGTAACAAGGCTAGAAAGAGGCTACTTTCTCACACAACCCCCTCCCCAAACGAAGGACAATAAGGCTAACCTTGGCCAGTTGAGACTTTATTGTCTAAGTGGTGATAAGTAGAGAGTAGCTCTGCAATAGACTGGTTACTCCCTTTATCATCCACTATATGGTTACTTCCCTGTGTGGATGTAAACCACCCTGTTTGAATTTGTTTAGCTAAGCAACAATGTGAAGATGTATTTTTAGAGTTTCTATCAGTAAGTTTTAGTTTAGAGCAGTGGGAATTGTCCACTGAACCTATTTGTAGTGATGGAAATGCCAGACAGAGATGCTGTCTCAGAAAAGCCATAGCTGGGCAAAAACTTTGTCCATATGGCTGGAAGAGAGAACAGGGATGCTGTTTCTCTTGAGTTGGAGCAGGGCAGGGATGCTGTCCTATGAGCTCCACACTAGGGCAGGGATGCTGTCCTAAGTGTTGTGAGGCAGTGCAGGTTTTCTGCAATAAAGTTTCTCTGGGAGGGTTGGAGGGATGCTCCATGTTAACTAAAATGGTGCTCTTTTTCTCACCAATGTTAGTTATCCCACAGAGAGGTACTTCTACCTCAAGGAGTACAGTTTTGCCAACTGATGATTCCCTTAGAACAGGTGCCACCCCAGGGGAGGTTTTTCCTACCACAGGAATGGTATCCTGAATGGTAGGGTGGTTAGGGGATACTGTGATACCCCTTTTACCTGTTGTTGGAGAGGGATCCTGAGTTTTCAGGCCTTCTCTCCTTTGCTTTTTCATTTCAGTAGAAATGAGAGGGAACAATTCCTCTGGGATGCCCAGCATGGCTGCATGGGCATAAAACTCTACATCAGCCCAACCTGAGGCCTCTAGGTCATTACCTAAGAGACAGTCTACAGGTAAGCTAGGTGATACCACCACCTGCTTAGGGCCAGTAACTCCACCCCAACTAAACTGAATTATAGCTAAGGGAAGAAACTTAGTGGAGTTATGGACATCAATAATTTTATACTGTTGTCCAATGATGTGTTGATCAGGGTGCACTAGGTTTTCAGTCACCAAAGTGATACTGGCACCTGTGTCCCTGTAGGCCAAGGCCTCAACACCATTTATTGAAACTGTCTGCCTGCACTTATCCATTGTAAGGGGACAAGCAGCCAGTGTGGCAAGGCCAATGCCACTAGGTGTGACAGAAACTGTCTTGGGAGTGACTACCCCAGTTTCTATGATGGACCCATAAGTGAACCCAACTACACCCTTAACTTGACTGTTGCCAGAAGTCCCACCACTAGTACCACTACTGCTAGGGGCACTAGAGCTTGATGTATTAGTGGTGGTAGGCTCAGGGGGTTTACCTGGACAGGACTTATCCCCTGGCCTATGGCCTCTGTTTTTACACACAAAGCACCAGGGCTTTTTAAATTGTGTAGGTTGAGAAGAAGAGGAAGTATTTGTTTTATCCCCACCCCCTGAAGAGTGTTCAAGATTTGAAGTGGGATCTTTGTTTTTACCCTTATCCCCATGCTTATCTTGAGATTCTTCACCATCTTTCTTCTTATTGTTCTCTTTGTCACCTCCTGTATGAACTTTTCTGTTCACCCTTGTTCTGACCCATTTGTCTGCCTTCTTTCCCAGTTCTTGGGGAGAGGTCAGATCAGAGTCCACCAAGTACTGGTGCAACAAATCAGACACACAATTATTAAGAATATGCTCTCTCAGGATCAGGTTATACAGGCTGTCATAATCAGTAACTTTACTGCCATGTAACCACCCCTCCAAGGCCTTCACTGAATGGTCAATGAAATCAACCCAGTCTTGTGAAGACTCCTTTTTGGTCTCTCTGAACTTTATCCTGTATTGTTCAGTGGTTAAGCCATAACCATCCAGGAGTGCATTCTTAAGAACTTTGTAATCATTAGCTTCATTTTCTTTTACAGTAAGGAACCTATCCCTACCTTTTCCACTAAATGATAGCCATAGGATAGCAGCCCACTGCCTTTGAGGGACATCCTGTACAACACAGGCCCTCTCAAGTGCAGCAAACCACTTGTTAATGTCATCCCCCTCCTTATAAGGGGGAACTATCTTATGCAGATTCCTGGAATCATGCTCTTTTGCAGGATGACTATGGGGAATACTGCTGCTGCCACCATGGGTTTCTAAACCCAGCTTCTGTCTTTCCTTCTCTAGTTCTAAAGACTGTCTATCCAAATCCAGCTGTTGATTTTTAAGCTTCAGTCTGGTTTGTTCCACCCTCAACTTATTGAGTTCCCTTTCTAACAATCTGTCATCAGGGTTGGTGGGAGGGACATTCCTAGACACAGAAGTATGATGGGAATGAACAGAAGGAGACCTGTCCCTTACAGAGGGCACCCTAACAGCTTGGCTGACAGTGTAATGTGAGAGCACATCATCTGTATGATGTGACTCCACCTCAGTACCAACTATGCTAGACTGTCTAGTAATGGGCAGGCTAAGAAGTTTCTTTCCTGAATCTTTTCCTGGGGGAGTCCCTGGATCAGATTGGGAACCATTAGCTACTTTTTCAACAGATGGGGCACTTTTAGCTTTATCTTGTTCTCTAAGCATGTTAAGTAACAATTCCAAGGAAGGATTCTTCCCTACACTCAAACCTCTCTCTATGCAGAGACTCCTTGCTCCTTTCCAGCTAAGGTGATCATATGCAAGTTTGGACAGATCAACATTTTGGCCTGTGCCAGACATTTTTAGAGAGAGTTAAAGTGATAGAAAAAGCGAAAAAAGTTTGTCAGAGCTTTTTAGAAAGACAGAAAAAAACTTTTTAAACTTTTAAGAACTTTTTGAAAGTTTAGAAGTACTTTTCAGCACTTTAGAAAAGAGTGAAAAGAGGAAATGCAAAACTTTTTAGTTATGTGTACACACACTGAACTTGTTTTGTATATTTTTCTCTTATGAAAAATACAATGACAAGAGTGGTAAGTAGTCTCAAAGCACTTATCCCACCGCTGCACAACCAATGTAGGAGGCTGGACTGGCTTGTAGTGAGTACCAAGGGGTACTTGCACCTTGCACCAGGCCCAGTTATCCCTTATTAGTGTATAGGGTGTCTAGCAGCATAGGCTGATAGATAATGGTAGCTTAGCAGAGCAGCTTAGGCTGAACTAGGAGACGAGTGAAGCTCCTACAGTACCACATAGTGTCATATGCACAATATCATAAGAAAACACAATACACAGTTATACTAAAAATAAAGGTACTTTATTTTTATGACAATATGCCAAAGTATCTCAGAGTGTACCCTCAGTGAGAGGATAGGAAATATACACAAGATATATGTACACAATTCCAAAAATATGCAGTATAGTCTTAGAAAACAGTGCAAACAATGTATAGTTACAATAGAATGCAATGGGGACACATAGGGATAGGGGCAACACAAACCATATACTCCAAAAGTGGAATGCGAACCACGAATGGACCCCAAACCTATGTGACCTTGTAGAGGGTCTCTGGGGCTATTAGAAAATAGTGAGGGTTAGAAAAATAGCCCACCCCAAGACCTTGAAAAGTGAGTGCAAAGTGCACTAAAGTTCCCCAAAGGACATAGAAGTCGTGAAAGGGGAATTCTGCAGGAAAGACACAAACCAGCAATGCAACAACGATGGATTTCCAGTCGAGGGTACCTGTGGAACAAGGGGACCAAGTCCAAAAGTCACAAGCAAGTCGGAGATGGGCAGATGCCCAGGAAATGCCAGCTGTGGGTGCAAAGAAGCTTCTACTGGACAGAAGAAGCTGAGGTTTCTGCAGGAACGACAAGGGCTAGAGACTTCCCCTTTGGAGGACGGATCCCTCATGCCGTGGAGAGTCGTGCAGAAGTGTTTTCCCGCCGAAAGACCGCCAACAAGCCTTGCTAGCTGCAAATCGTGCAGTAAGCGTTTTTGGATGCTGCTGTGGCCCAGGAGGGACCAGGATGTCGCAAATTGCGTCAGGAGAGAGAGGGGACGTCGAGCAAGACAAGGAGCCCTCTCAGCAGCAGGCAGCACCCGGAGAAGTGCCAGAAACAGGCACTACGAGGATGCGTGAAACGGTGCTCACCCGAAGTCGCACAAAGGAGTCCCACGTCGCCGGAGACCAACTTAGAAAGTCGTGCAATGCAGGTTAGAGTGCCGTGGACCCAGGCTTGGCTGTGCACAAAGGATTTCCGCCAGAAGTGCACAGAGGCCGGAGTAGCTGCAAAAGTCGCGGTTCCCAGCAATGCAGTCTGGCATGGGGAGGCAAGGACTTACCTCCACCAAACTTGGACTGAAGAGTCACTGGACTGTGGGGGTCACTTGGACACAGTTGCTGGATTCGAGGGACCTCGCTCGTCGTGCTGAGAGGAGACCCAAGGGACCGGTGATGCAGTTCTTTGGTGCCTGCGGTTGCAGGGGGACGATTCCGTCGACCCACGGGTGATTTCTTCGGAGCTTCTAGTGCAGAGAGGAGGCAGACTACCCCCACAGCATGCACCACCAGGAAAACAGTCGAGAAGGCGGCAGGATCAGCGTTACAGAGTTGCAGTAGTCGTCTTTGCTACTATGTTGCAGTTTTGCAGGCTTCCAGCGCGGTCAGCAGTCGATTCCTTGGCAGAAGGTGAAGAGAGAGATGCAGAGGAACTCGGATGAGCTCTTGCATTCGTTATCTAAAGTTTCCCCAGAGACAGAGACCCAAAATAGCCAGAAAAGAGGGTTTGGCTACCTAGGAGAGAGGATAGGCTAGCAACACCTGAAGGAGCCTATCAGAAGGAGTCTCTGACGTCACCTGGTGGCACTGGCCACTCAGAGCAGTCCAGTGTGCCAGCAGCACCTCTGTTTCCAAGATGGCAGAGGTCTGGAGCACACTGGAGGAGCTCTGGACACCTCCCAGGGGAGGTGCAGGTCAGGGGAGTGGTCACTCCCCTTTCCTTTGTCCAGTTTCGCGCCAGAGCAGGGCTAAGGGGTCCCCTGAACCGGTGTAGACTGGCTTATGCAGAATTGGGCACATCTGTGCCCATGAAAGCATTTCCAGAGGCTGGGGGAGGCTACTCCTCCCCTGCCTTCACACCATTTTCCAAAGGGAGAGGGTGTAACACCCTCTCTCAGAGGAAGTCCTTTGTTCTGCCATCCTGGGACAAGCCTGGCTTGACCCCAGGAGGGCAGAAACCTGTCTGAGGGGTTGGCAGCAGCAGCAACAGCAGCTGCAGTGAAACCCCAGGAAAGGCAGTTTGGCAGTACCAGGGTCTGTGCTACAGACCACTGGGATCATGGGATTGTGCCAACTATGCCAGGATGGCATAGAGGGTGCAATTCCATGATCATAGACATGTTACATGGCCATATTCGGAGTTACCATTGTGAAGCTACATATAGGTAGTGACCTATATGTAGTGCACGCGTGTAATGGTGTCCCCGCACTCACAAAGTTCGGGGAATTGGCCCTGAACAATGTGGGGGCACCTTGGCTAGTGCCAGGGTGCCCTCACACTAAGTAACTTTGCACCTAACCTTTACCAGGTAAAGGTTAGACATATAGGTGACTTATAAGTTACTTAAGTGCAGTGTAAAATGGCTGTGAAATAACGTGGACGTTATTTCACTCAGGCTGCAGTGGCAGGCCTGTGTAAGAATTGTCAGAGCTCCCTATGGGTGGCAAAAGAAATGCTGCAGCCCATAGGGATCTCCTGGAACCCCAATACCCTGGGTACCTCAGTACCATATACTAGGGAATTATAAGGGTGTTCCAGTAAGCCAATGTGAATTGGTGAAATTGGTCACTAGCCTGTTAGTGACAATTTGGAAAGGAATGGGAGAGCATAACCACTGAGGTTCTGGTTAGCAGAGCCTCAGTGAGACAGTTAGGCACCACACAGGGAACACATACATATAGGCCACAAACTTATGAGCACTGGGCTCCTGACTAGCAGGGTCCCAGTGACACATAACAAACATACTGAAAACATAGGGTTTTCACTATGAGCACTGGGCCCTGGCTAGCAGGATCCCAGTGAGACAGTGAAACCACCCTGACATACACTCACAAACAGGCCAAAAATGGGGGTAACAAGGCTAGAAAGAGGCTACTTTCTCACAGGGTGACTTATAAGTGACCTGGTGCAGTGTAAATGGCAGTGAAAGGGTGCATGCACCTTTTCATGCAGGCTGCAATGGCAGTCCTGCAGAAGCCTTTGCATGGGATCCCTATGAGTGGCAAAAGATATGTTGCAGCCCATAGGGATCCCCTTGGACCCCAATGCCCTGGGTACCTAGGTACCAACTACTAGGGACTTTCAATGGGGCCCCAGTGTGCCAATTGTGTGATGAAATACAGTTTTGGGAGCGAGAGCATAATAACTTGGATCCTGGTTAACAGGATACCAGTGAACACAGTCAAGCACACTGACATAAGGCAGAAAATGGGGGGTAACCCTGGCAAAAAGAGGATACTTGACTACAGAACACCATTGTTTTTAAATCTGAAAACAAATAAGAATTGACTGTCCTCTCACAGTGTATGGAAAAGAATGCTGTACATAAGTCGACAACAGTAAACTGCCCTGCTGTAACAGGGAATCTTGGACAGAATCATAGCGGAATTAGGAGAAAGTAGGGACCACAATGTTATTAATAGTGCTTAAATCTTGGTTCATTTTCAAAGAATCACCACCCACCTTTTGAATAGGAGGAGGGTGTTCCAGGGGCTTGCCTCGGTCCTTTTAAAGATGTCCTGTTGCAGTAGGTCTTGTAACACACAATACCCTGTTCTGTTTTCTGAGAGTTTGTATTGGGGAATTCAGAGCAGTTTGCTCCCTTTTTTAATTTCACCTGTACTCGCTGAGCATTCCGCGTTCCTTTCAATCTGTCCTCCCTTCACTGTCCAAAGCTCAAATGGTAGACTTCTTCACACTTCTTCGGCAATCTCACCTGACTCGAGAGGGATGATTTTTCACTTTCAATAGAGTCATCACTATAAAATGTGCATCTCTTGTCTATACAAACACACCCTTATTGGGTATAAAAACAATCCAGTTCAATTTACATAGGGAAATCTTTCTCCAAGAGACACAGGGCTAGAATGACTGGTCAAAAGTTCATGATATTCTATGGTAGGATCTATAATTAGAGAGATGGGGTGGAAACTGAATAGTTAATGGCTAATTTAGAAATGCTGACTGCTTCCACCATTTTTCCCAAGAGGGGATAATATGGGAACTTCTCTGAGTTTCACTGTATGTCGAGCTGCTTCAGTATCAACTAGGAAATTCACAAGATGTTTGTTCACCTTATTCTCTTCATAAGTGCCTCCCTAATCATCTGAATGTATAGGAGCTTGCAAGCAGATGTCCCCTTCTGGCCAGCCATGTTGTACATAGCTGAGGCCTGCCAGAACCCCTTTACTTGAGGCAAAATGGAGACATGCATCACTCCTTACAGACATTGGCTGATTTGGGAGGTTGATAGAACCTACGTGGTGACAACTGTGGGGGCAGGAGTAATTGGTTGGGCTGGATGTCATGAAGCCTTGGGATCCACACCCTTTAGTGCATTGAGTGGTGAGACCAGTCAAAAACTCTCTTTTGCAGCATCTATGACATTTGGTAGACTGGCAAGGACTTGACAAGGAAGAGCCTTTCTGTAAATCAGCAGCCCAGATGAATGCTCTATTTATTTAGCAGTTATCCCACAGTGCATTCTCATCTAGGTCATGGGGGCCCAGGAACCATGGGTAAAGAGGGGGCTACTGTCAGGAAGCCATGGGATTTCCCACTTTCAACTCATTGAGTGGCAAGACCAGTCACCAACCCATCTGTAACCATCCAGCCCCCAGGCATGGTTTTTGGTTCACTTCCCATCTGGTGGTTGCCACCATGTCCAATTAGAGGTACGGTGGTTCACAGAAGCTGTGCATGTGGCATGTTGTGGTTTGAAACATTGGTGTACAATAGGAGAAGCCTGGGTAAAGTCATGTCCTAAGCAGCGAGGGGCTTGGTATATCAGCATGCCTCAGGCCCTCCTCAGCCCTTTCGAGGTCAGGGCCGTGCCACACTGCGCTTCACCAACAGGAGTAACATGCCGACCAGCTTCTCTACCCGACTTGGGACGTCTTTCACGTATCCCAGGGGAGCCACCCTAGGGGTCCACTGATTGAGCCACCGCGAAGTAAGTCCACAGGTTATACGCAGTTGACCTTCCAGGGATGAACTTAGACTGGTCCGGCAAAACTATAGTAGGTAGCAAGGGCACAACCTTGAGGTGATCAGTTTCACCAGGATCTTCTTGTCAATATTTATCAATGACAGAGATCGCTACGAGTCGCATTTAACTGTTTTTTTTCCAGGTTTGAACACAGTTACTGTCAGCACTTACTGCGGGAAGGGGGCAGTATACCACTTTCAATAGATATAGCATACATCTCTAGGAGAAATAGTGCTAAAAGGTCTGCATACTTCTTATAGAACTCCTCGGTTAGACTATCCAGGCCAGGCGCTTTGTCCCCGGGAAGCCCCAGGTGACCTGAATGATATCGTCCTCTGAGAAAGGAGAGTCTAAGAATTGCTATGCAGTGCTCCAGCCATAGGAAGCTGAGCGTCTCAAAATATTTAGTATATGTGTCTTCATCGAGAGAGTCGTAGGAGTACAGGGTGGCATAGAAGGTCTTCATTACATGTTGCACCGCCACAGTGCGCACCTGCAGTCTGGCCTGGCCATCCTCCAGCGTGACTATATACTTGCTTGCCCAAGGTCTACACAGGAAATTAGCCAGCATTTTCTTGGCCCTATCTCCCTCCCCATAATGTCTGGAATGTGCCACCTTCCCGAGATAGCACACCTCGCACTGTGCCGCTTCGTCAAACTGATTAAGCTTGACCCAGGCATCTGCCAGGAATTTAGTGTTTCCTGTGGCAGAGTTCTGTCTCTCAAGATCCCCCAGCTCTTGCTCCAGGCGTGTTATGTCATGGCGCAACAAGCATAGGATACCATGCTGCTTGGCCAGGCAGATCCCCTTTATAACCACTTTAAAAGCCTCCCAGAAGGTTCCAGGGGACTGGACAATGCCTTTTTTGCTGGCAAAGTAGTCTACGAAGGCCCCAAGCACCTCGCATCTGAAAACCTGCTAGCGCAGGGCCCTCGCCAGCAGTCGCCAAGTAAATGCTCGCTGACCCCCTCCAGGAATGCACATCTCCAAGAGGACAGGGGAGTGATCAGAAAGTGTGTGCGAGCAATGTATTATTGCATGCATCCAGGTGTCTGCATCTCTGGTGGCAATCCGCATGTCTACGCGGGGCCAGCTGTTATGTGTAGTATTAATCCAAGTACCCTCCCGTAGGTTTCTATGCCGCACGCGCCACCAGCTCATTCCCACTAATGATGGAACTCAATGCTTGTGTAGCTCCTGGATGCAGGGGTCTCCCATCCCTGCCACGGCCAACAGCAGAGTCCAGCATCACATTAAAGTTGCACTCCCATGGAAGGCTGCCAGGCCCCAGTTTGCCTGCCAGATGCCACGCCTCCATGAAGAACTCTGGGCTGTCAGTATTGGGGCCATAAACCGACATAAGACGGAAGGGGTGGTTAAACAGCACACCACGCACCATGACATATTGTCCTGACGGGTGGCGAAGTACCTCTCTGGTGTGCCCGGGCAGTTCCTTGCGTATTAATATTGCAACCCCACGTGCATAAGAGGAATAAATTGCAACATGCGTTGCCCCGATACACCCCCTCGCAGGCTCAACCTGGTGTCAACTGTTAGATGTGTTTCCTATAACATGCATATGTCAATTGAGTGCCTTTGCAAATAGGCAAACACCTGGCAGACCTTATGTTCATTATTAAGGCCGCAAATATTTCAGGACATGCATTTAAATGCATTGGAGCCAATAGGAGACAACAAGCTGGGTTGTGGCGGAGTGTGTGCACGCTAAGGTGTCAGGTAGTTTCAAGATAAAGGCAGTGTCCAAGGCAACAATTACATCAAACAAGAACATATCCTCCCACCCACCACCCACATCGACTCCCCAAATGGGTCAGACATGCAAAACCCACCCACAGAACATTTCAATACATCTCTCTCAAGTATGGAGTATTCAAACAACCATGGACTCATCCCAGGGAGCTGCGGCGCTACGATGAAAGGTCCTGTGTTGTCGTCGAGGATCCTGTTGACGAGGGCTTGCGATGAAAAGTCTGGCGTCGAGGATGGGTCATGCATTTGAGGTGATGTTCCGGAGCGCTGCAAGGCTGTGATGCGAAAACCTGCGTTGTCATAGAGGCTGCCATCAACAATACATTTCCGATGGGAGGGCCTGCGTTGGTGAATCTTTGCACAGTGGCCGTGCTGATGCAGACTTTAGGGTCGCTGTGGAGTCCTTCCACTGGGAGAACCCCTGCAGCAGAGGTGATGTGTAGTTTCTGCTCGGGACTGTTCTGCACAGCATAGGAGATGCATCGGTTAACCTGGATCCACAGGTGGGCTGGCAGAGCACCTCTAGGCCCAATTCAAAGGGTGAAGGACTGGTGTGGTACCACTTGGCAGGGTAGAACTCACAGGTGGCAGAATCCAGGTACTGAGTTCAAGGTTTATGGAGCTTTCTGTCCTCGAGGCTGTAGTCAGGATGCCAGCCAATTAGCTCTTGGAGTTACTTTGGGGTCCTAGGTTCACCAGATGCAGGTCCAGGCCTTCTCACCCAGCCAAGAGGGCATCAGGTCATCACAGCACAGCAGCAGTCCAGCAGAGTGCCAGTCCTTTCAGAAGCACAACAGTCCTTCTTCCTGGCAGAGCATCCAAATGTCTAGAAATGTAATGAAGAGTAGTTGTTTGATTTTGGGCCCACTATTTACACCTGAGCCTTCCTTTGAAGTGGGAGAAGCTTCGAGAGGTTTACCCTTGAAGTCTATAGGCATCCTGCTTTCCCTGTCTTAGCTCCAAACTAACTACAGGGATATGCAGTCCTTTGTGTGGAGACAGGCCACATCCTATTCGAGTGTAAGTGGGACTGTGCCCACCTCTGCCCTCCCATCCTGCCAGTAATGGCCCATCCAGGCACACCAATGCTCTCTATTGTGTGCTGCTGTCTGGGATGAATACACAAAGCCTAACTTCCAAATACAACCAGTCCAGTGACCCAGAAACAGGCTGCAGGCACTGTAGGAAGCTGACCTGGTGTGTGGTAGACATCTATGGTGTTGCCATCTTATACCAGGTCCAGGCAACCCCTATTAGCGAAGTGTATGCAGTGTCTAGGAATCCAGGGTTCTCTAGAGAGAGGTAGCTGTGGATGAGCAGCTAAGACTTATCTAGAAGACATGCAACGCTTACCACTATAGTCACACAGCAACTTAGCACACATGAAGGAACCACACAGTGTTACAAAAATAAAGGTACTTTATTATACTATCACAATAGATTACTTATAGGCAGTCCCCCCAACTGGAGGTAAGTACACAATAGTTATATACACAATAGCAATATGAAATAAGCATAGAAACAACATGCACTGGCAATAATGGCAGAAAATAGTGAGGGCCTTAGGGGAGGGCCAAACCATATACTAAGAAAGTGGAATGCAAAGTGAAATCCCCCACCCAAGGATATGGAGTTGTTAGAGGGGAGCTGGAAGAACTAGGAACCCCAAGAGGTGAATACCTGAGTGACCCCTAGCGACCAGGAGAGCAGAGTTAAGTACCTGGTCTTCCCAAGAACTAACAAGAGGAATTAGAAAAGGGATTGTGCGAGAACAGGACCAGTCTAGAAGAAACCAATGGTAGATTCTAAAAGAAGAGGACCTGCAAAAGAAGGGGACAGAGTCCAGTCTACAATGGAGTGTCCAGTGAGGGCAGGAAACACTACCCACCCTTCTGTAGATGATGATCTGGGTCGACAGGGGAAGAAGAAGACTTACTATGGAGCCCAGGAGCTGCAGAGGAGTCGTTGGAGTTGAGCACATTGTGTCTCATGTCAGTCATTGGGTCGCAGTTGGTCAGTGGTGTAGGAGAACTACTAACAAACCTTGGCAAATCCAAGAGGAGCAAAAGAAGTCGCAAGGCTAAAGAGAACCAGCAAAGCCCAAGGGACTGAACCCTTGAAGGGGAGTCTGAGGTCACCCTCAGCAGTTATGAGAGCCAACAGAAGCAGTCACATCCCCCACAAGCATCTCGGTGGCATCAGGCACAGTAAGTCGCATTGAGGTCCAATCAGCACACCTTAAGAGGAGTCCCATGTTGTTGGAGCAGCAGGGAGGAGACTGTGCTTGTCAGGAAGAAGTGCTGGGGGCTAGGACTACTCGTAGGCTGAAGATCCCTTGGAACAGGAGACAACAAGCCTTGGTAGCTGCAAGAGTCGTGGTGCACAGGGATACTGTCCTGCAAGGTGAGGCAAGGGCTCACCATCTCCCAATTTGGACAGCTGACAGAGAGGACCAAGGGGACCATTCCAGACTACAGGCTGTATGGAGGATCCACACAGTTCCATAGGAGAGCACACCCACGCAGCCAGACGTCATTGCTGTAGGTGCCTGCAGATGCAGGGGAGGGACTTCTTCGCTCCAAGGGAGATTCCTTCTTGCTTCTTGGTGCAGGCTGAAGTTTTGCCAACCTCAGAGGATGCACAGCTAGGAAAACATTGCAGTTGCTGGAAGGAGCCGAAGAAACAATGTTGCAAAGCAAAGTTGTTGCCGGAGTTGCAGTCTTGTTGGGTGCTGAAGAGTCAAGTTGTGGTTCCAGTGCCTGGAAGTAGAAGTAAACAATGCAGAGGAGTACTGGTGGAGTCTTGCATGAGTAATCTGGGGATCCACCCACAAGGGAGTCCCTAAATAGTCCTAAAAGGGATCTTGGTCACCTAGCAAGGTGATCACCTATCAGGAGGGGTATGCGACGTCACCTGCCTTACCTGGAAACTCACATACTCCCAGGGGCATCTGCACATCTTGGTTTCAAGATGGCAGAATCAAGTGGCCACCTGAAGGAGCCATGGGTGCCACCCCTGGGGTGGTGGTGGGCAAGGGAGTGGTCACTCCCTTTTCCTTTGTCCAGGTTTTCACCAGAGCAGGCACCGGGGGTCCCTGGACTGTTGAAAACCAGTTTCTGCAAGGAGGGCACCCAATGTACCTTTCAAAGAAAGCTATTGGCTTGGAGAGGCTACTCCTCCCAAGCCATGTAACACCCATTTCCAAAGGAGAGGGTGTTGCCTCCCTCACCCACAGGAAATCCTTTGTTCTGCCTTCCCCTGCCTGAGATGATCAAGAAGCAGAAGGGAAGAAACCTGTCTGAGTGATGGCAGCAGCGCATGCTGCCTGAAAACCCCAGAAGACTGCTAGGAGCAATACTGGGGGGTCCTCTAAAGAGCCCCCAGAGTGCATGGAATCATACAACCAATACTGGTAACAGTATTGAGATATGTTTCTGACATGTTTGATACTAAACATGCCCAGGTTGGGAGCTACCATTATGTAGCTAGACACAGTGTGTCCAGTACATGGGTAAAATGGCTTCCCCGCACTTACGAAGTCCAGTGCAATGGAACTGGAGTTCACAGGGGTACCTCCGCTCATGCAGGTGTGCCCATACACACAGGTACCTGCACCCTGCCCTCTGGGCTAGGAGGGCCTACCATAAGGGTGACAGACAGATTTTGCATGGGCTCCCAGGGGTGGCACAATACATGCTGCAGCCGATGAGGAACCCCTCGTGCCCCAATTCACTGGGTACCTAAGAACCATATACAAGGGACTTATAAGGGATACTAGTATACCAATTGTGGAGTGCACAAAGTTACTTGGCAACCAAATTTAGAGAGAGAGAGAGGGCACAATCACTTGGGTCCTGGTTAGCAGGATCCCAGTGAAAATAGTGCAAGCACACTGATAGCAGGCAAAAAGTGGGGGTAATCATGCCAAAAAGAGGGTACTTTCATACAGGCACTGTAGGAAGCTGGCTCTGTGTACACTATATCAAAATGAGATATAGGGGGTCATTCTGACCCCGGCGGTCATGGACCGCCGGGGCCAGGGTTGGCGGGAGCACCGCCAACAGGCTGGTGGTGCCCCGCAGGGCATTCTGACCGCGGAAGTTTGGCCGCGGTCAGATGCGGAAAACCGGCGGTCTCCCGCCGGTTTTCCGCTGCCCAAATGAATCCTCCATGGCGGCGCAGCTCGCTGCGCCGCCATGGAGGATTCTGACACCCCATACCGCCATCCTGTTCCTGGTGGTTCGCCCGCCAGGAACAGGATGGCGGTATATGGGGTGTCGTGGGGCCCCTGCAGTGCCCATGCCAATGGCATGGGCACTGCAGGGGCCCCCGTAAGAGGGCCCCACTTTGTATTTCAGTGTCTGCTTTGCAGACACTGAAATACGCGACGGGTGCCACTGCACCCGTCTCACCTTCCCACTCCGCCGGCTCAATTCTGAGCCGGCGTCCTCGTGGGAAGGGTGTTTTGCACTGGGCTGGCGGGCGGCCTTTTGGCGGTCGCCCGCCAGCCCAGTGCAAAACCCAAAATACCCTCAGCGGTCTTTCTCCCCCATAGTGTGCACAGGGTGCAGGGGTTCCCCAGAGGCTTGGCATAGGCAATAATAGATAATACTAATGCTCTATTTGTGGTGGTGTGGTCGAGCAGTTAGGCTTCTCAGAGGGTAGTGTTAAGCAGTTGTTGTACACACAAAAGCAATAGAAGAAACACACACTATGACTTAACTCCAGACCAATAGGTTTTTATATAGAATAATATGTTTTGTTAATTTATTTCTAGAATTACAAGATTCAGTTTGTAGGTAAGTACATAAAATGTAAGGTACTTTGCATAGTTATAATCAGAACTTTGAATGGAATCAACGATGTATACAGTTTTCTTTAAAATGACAAAAAGCTGATTTAAAAGTAGACAGTGCAATTTTCAACAGTTTCTGGGGGAGGAAAGTAAAGTACAGTTTCTGAGGTAAGTAACAAACGTACAGGTTTAGTCTCTGGGGCATAGGTAGCCCACCGTTGGGGATTCAAGATAACCCCAAGCACCAGCAACACGGGGCTGGTTAGATGCGGAGGTCAAACAAGAGCCAAAATAACGTGGGCCCCTATAGAGACATGGGGTACTCCGGTTTCGGTCTGCTTGCAGGTAAGTACCTGCGTTGACAGAGGGCAGACCAGGGGAGTTTAGAGGAGCACTGGAGGGGCCCCAAGTAGGCACCAATTCCACACCCTCAGCGACACAGTGGCATCCGGGTGCAAAGTGCAAACAGGGCGTTGGGTTTCCAGTGGAACTCTAAGAGGGGACCCTGGGGGTCACTTAGGTGCTGCAGGCAAGGCACAGGGGGGCTTCTCAAGAAAACCACAGACCGGATAGGGAGGTGGGCCACCTGCTGGTAGTAGCTGCACCAGTGTTCGGTTTCTCTCGAGGGGCTGCAGGTGCAGTTCTTCTCCATGCGTCGGATATCTTCATCCCAGGCAGTCGCGGCCAGGGGTGTCCTCGGGATTCCCTCTGTAGGTGTCGTCGTGAAGGGGTGGAGAGGTCAGCTCAGGGTGGACACTCGGTCCGAATAGCCTGGGGATCTTCTCTGGCTAGTTGGGCCACCTGGACATGGGCGTTGGGTGCAGAAGTGGTTTAGGACTCACGCTTCTGGAATGAGGATAGAGTCCTTTAGAAGCAGTTTCTTCTTCTTTCTTGTTGGACAGGTCCTCTGTCCATGGGAGTTTCTTGGTCCTCTGTGATGCAGGCAGTCCTCTGGAGGCTTTTCAGGGGTTGCAGGACCTGCAGAACGTGTCACTCTTTTTTTGCAGCTTTTTGAAGCAAGAGGCGAGCCAGTAGGGCTGTGGCCGAGTCAGTTGTGGTCTCCTTCTCTTCTCTGCGGGGGTTTTCAGTTTAGAAGTCCTTCTCTTTGTAGGTCGGAGGAATCTGGTGAGCTGGGTTCAGGGAGGCCCTTGCATCCTAGATTTAGGGGTGTGTCAGGGTCAGGGGCAGTAGCCAATGGCTACTGTTCCTGAGGGTGGCTACACCTTCGTTGTGCCTACACCCTTTGGGAAGGGGGGCACATTCCTATTCATGTTGGTCCCTGTCCTCCAAACCAAGATGGAGGATTCTGCAGGGAAGGGGTCACCTCAGCTCTGGACACCTTAGGGGTGGTCCTGGCTGGGGTGGTCACTCCTCCCTGTTTTCCCTAATTTTCCCCCTGGACTTGCTGCCAAAAGTGGGGCTTTGTCTGGGGGGGGCGGGCATCTTTACTAGCTGGAGTGTCCTGGTGCACTGTAGTCCGAGGCTTGAGCCTTTGAGGCTCACCGCCAGGCGTTACAGTTCCTGCAAGGGGTGTGTGAAGCACCTCCACCCAGGAGAGGCTTTGTTTCTGACCACAGAGTGCACAAAGGCACTCACCCTATGTGGTCAGAAACTCCTCTGAAAGTGGCAGGCTGGCACAGACCGGTCAGTCCTACACTAGCAGTTGGTCTAACATACATCTCTAAGATGCCTTCTGTGTGCATTTTTTAATAAGTCCCACATTGGCATCAGGGTGGGTTTATTGAGCTGAGAAGTTTGATACAAAACTTCCCAGTATTCAGTGAAGCCATAATGGTGTTGCGGAGTTCGTAATGACAAACTCCCAGACCATATACTCAGTATGACTACACTGCACTTACAATGTCTGAGAATGGACTTAGACACTGTAGGGGCATATTGCTCATGCAGCTATGCCCTCACCTGTGGTATAGTGCACCCTGCCTTAGGGCTGTAAGGCCTGCTAGAGCGGTGACTTACCTATGCCACAGGCAGTGGTTTGTGGGCATGGCACCCTGAGTGGTGCCATGGCACCCTGAGAGGGGTGCCATGTCGACTTTCTTTGTCTCCCCACCAGCACACACAAGCTGCAAGGCAGTGTGCATGTGCATGTGCTGAGTGAGGGGTCCGAAGGGTGGCATAATACATGGTGCAGCACTTAGAGACCTTCCCTGGCCACAGGGCCCTTGGTACCATGGGTACCGTTTATAAGGGACTTAACTGTGTGCCAGGGCTGTGCCAATTGAGAGAACAAAGGTATAGTTTTAGGGAAAGAACACTGGTGCTGGGGCCTGGTTAGCAGGGTCCCAGTCAATCAATCAATCAATCAATCACATTTATAAAGCGCGCTACTCACCCATAAGGGTCTCAAGGCGCTGGGGGGGAGGGGGTCAGTGCTCGAAGAGCCAGGTCTTGAGCTGCCTTCTGAAGGGGAGGTGTTCGGGTATGGCGCGAAGGTGACTGGGCAGGGAGTTCCAGGTCTTCGCTGCCAGAAAAGAGAAGGATTTTCCTCCGGCGGTGGTTTTGCGGATGCGGGGAACGGCTGCCAAGGCCTGACCGGTGGAGCGCAGAGTGCGCGGAGGGGTGTAGAAGGAGACGCGGGAGTTGATGAGTTTGGGTCCGAGGTTGTAGAGGGCTTTGTGTGCGTGGGTGAGGAGTCTGAAGGTGATCCTCTTGTTGACCGGGAGCCAGTGGAGTTTTCTCAGGTGTCCGGAGATGTGGTGGTGGCGAGGTATGTCCAGGATGAGTCGTGCTGCGGCGTTCTGGATCCGTTGAAGTTTCCTCTGCAGCTTGGTGGTGATGCCGGCGTACAGAGTGTTCCCGTAGTCCAGGCGGCTGGTGACGAGGGCGTGGGTGACGGTCTTCCTGGTGTCGATGGGGATCCAGCGGAAGATCTTGCGGAGCATGCGGAGGGTGTTGAAGCACGCTGAGGTTACCGAGTTGACCTGTCTGGTCATCGAGAGGGAGGAGTCCAGGATGAAGCCGAGGTTGCGTGCGTGGTTGGTCGGTTGGGGAGTGCTGCCTAGGGCGGGGGGCCACCAGGAGTCGTCCCATGCGGAAGGGGTAGGGCCGAGGATGAGGACCTCCGTTTTATCTGTGTTCAGTTTCAGTCGGCTGTCTGTCATCCAGGTCGCTACTTCCTTCATGCCGTCGTGAAGTCTGGTCCTTGCTGATGTGGGGTTGTTGGTGAGGGATAAGATGAGCTGGGTGTCGTCGGCGTAGGATATGATGTCGAGTCCGTGTTTGCGTGCGATGTTTGCCAGGGGGGTCATGTAGACGTTGAATAGGGTGGGGCTGAGGGAGGATCCTTGGGGTACGCCGCAGATGATCTCCGTGGCTGCGGATCTGAAGGGGGGAGGCGGACTCTCTGGGTCCTTCCGGAGAGGAAGGAGATGACCCATTCCAGGGCCTTGCCTCTGATGCCGGCGCTGCAGAGGCGGTCTATCAGGGTGCGGTGGCAGACCGTGTCGAAGGCTGCAGAGAGATCCAGGAGAATGAGGGCCACGGTTTCACCCTTGTCGGTCAGGGCTCGGATGTCGTCCGTGGCTGCGATGAGGGCGGTTTCGGTGCTGTGGTTGGCCCTGAATCCGAACTGAGTGGAGTCGAGGGAGTCGGAGGTTTCCAGGGCGGCGGTGAGTTGAGCGTTGACGATTTTCTCAATCACTTTGGCGGGGAACGGTAGGAGGGAGATAGGCCGGAAGTTTTTGAGTTCGGTGGGGTCTGCTGTAGGTTTCTTTAAGAGGGCGTTGAGTTCTGCGTGTTTCCAGCTTTCAGGGAAGGTAGCAGTGGTGAGGGAGGCGTTGATGACGTCTCGGAGGTGGGGTGCGATGATGTTGTCGGCCTTGTTGTAAATGTGGTGAGGACAGGGGTCGGAGGGTGATCCCGAGTGGATCGAGTTCATGACGCGGGTGGTTTCCTCGGTGGTGGTAGGGTTCCAGGCGAGGATGGTGGAGATGTCGTTTGCGGCTTCCGGGGGCGGGTTCATGTTGGTGGTCGTGAAGCTGTTGTAGATGTCGGCAATCTTACGGTGGAAGAAGGTCGCGAGGGAGTCGCAGAGGTCCTGTGAGGGAGGGATGGGGTTGGTTTCTGCGTCCGGGTTGGAGAGCTCTTTGACGATGCCAAAAAGTTCCTTGCTGTTGTGGGCGTTGTTGTCAAGTCTGTTCTGGTAGGCTGTTTTTCGTGCGGTGCGGAGGCGTTGGTGGTGTTGGCGGGTGGTGTCCTTGAGAGCTGTCAGGTTTTCCTCTGTCGGGTTGAGGCGCCATGTCTTCTCGCGGAGGCGGCATTCTTTCTTGGAGTTTTTGAGTTCGGTGGTGAACCAGGAGTTTTTCTTGTGGTTGTTGGTGTTGGTTTGGGTCTTCAGAGGGGCCAGGAGGTTGGCGCAGTCGGAGATCCAGTTGGTGAGGTTGTTGGCGGCCTCGTTGGGGTTGCTGGTGCTGGTGGGTTGGTTCAGGGAGAGCGTTGCTGCGAGTTGTTCTGTGGTGATTCGGTTCCAGTATCTTTTTGGTGGTTGCCGGGTGTGGTGATGCACGGTGGTTTTCTTGAAGCTGAAGTGGACGCAGCTGTGGTCCGACCATGTGAGTTCGGTGGTGTGGCTGAAGGTGATGTGTTTGCTTGAGGAGAAGATGGGGTCGAGCGTGTGTCCGGCGTAGTGGGTGGGGGTGTTGACCAGTTGTTTCAGTCCCAGGTTGGCGAGGTTGTCTAGAACGGCGGTGGTGTTGTTGTCGGTGTGGTTCTCCAGGTGAAAGTTGAGGTCTCCTAGGAGGATGTAGTCGGTGGATGAGAGTGCGTGGGGGTTGACGAAGTCTGCGATGTCTTCGCTGAACTTGGTGCGGGGTCCTGGTGGTCTGTACATGAGGGTGCCTCTTAGGGTTGTCTTGGGGTCGATGTGGATCGCGAAGTGGAGGTGTTCGGCGTCGGGAAGTGAGTTGTCGGTGTGGGTCGAGATGCTGATGGAGCTTTTGTGTGCGATGGCGATGCCTCCTCCGGTGCGGTTGAAGCGGTCTCTCCGGATGATTTTGTAGCCGTTCGGGATGTCTATGGCGATGTCGGGTGCCGAGGAGGGGTTCATCCAGGTCTCGGTGAGGAAGGCGATGTCTGGGTTCGTTGAGTTGATGAGGTTCCATAGTTCGATGGCGTGCCTGTGGACGGAGCGGGTGTTGACCAGGATGCATTCGAGGTTGCTTCCGGGGGCGTCGTTCTTGGTGGTGGCGGTGTGGGTCCGTAGGCAGGTGAAGCGGCAGTTGCTGCAGGTGAAGGGTCCGTGGGTACGTTTGGGGGTGGCGCGGTAGCAGCCCGGCGCGCGGCCGGGGTTGAGGTTGGCGAGGGTGGCGGAGTCATAGGTCAAGCGGGGGGCGCGGGGGCCAGGGGTTAGGGCACTAGGCGCGGTCCAGGCGCGGACGGGCGCAGACGGGCTTGCCTTAGGCGCGCCTTCGGCGCGCCAGCGGCGCGTCCGCTGCGTGGCCTCGCAGCGGCCGCCATTTAAGGGGTAGGTGGGGAGGCGGGGTCAGCTGGGAGGCGGGAGGTGGGCGGGCAGGGGAACTGGAAGCGGCAAAAAAAGAGCGGCAAAAAAGAGCGGCAAAAAACGGCGGGAAAAGCGCGGTAGGAGCGGCGGGAAAAGCGGCAAGACGGCGAAAGGGGAACAAGAGCCTACTAAAAACTTCTAAAAAAGGAGGGGCTGAGAGGGGAGGACGGCGCACGGCACTCGGGGGCACACGCACGGGATACAAGGAGAGAAAAGGGGAATTTCAGTCACTCGGGGGCACACGCATGGGACACAAGGAGAAAAAAGGGATTTCAGTCAGCACCAGCACAAGCTCAAGCACTCGGGGTACACGGGCAAGAAGGGGGGGAGCACACTCACAGGAGAGGAAGGCAGTCAGGGACTGGAGGCGCTGCGTGAGCAGGGGAGCGACCTACCCGAGGGTCAGTGGTCGCTCACTTTCAATCAAAGTTGGCACCAACGCTAGGAAAAAAGTGGGGGGTAACCATGGCACTGTCCTATGGGCACTAAATGGTGAAGGCAGGAAATGGCCAACTTTCGAAAAGTGGCATTTTCAAAATGTAATTTAAAATCAGACCTGCATGAAAAAAAGAGTATTTTTTCATTATTTATCTGCTTCCATTTGGAAATTGTCACTTACTAGAGGTAATAAGGTAATGCCAATGTTAGCCTATGGGAGAGGCAGGCCTTGCCGTAGTGAAAAACAAATCTAAGAGTTTTCACTACCAGGACATGTAAAACATAACAGTACATATCCTACTTTGTAAGTACACTGTACCCTGCTTTCTGGGCTGTCCAGAACCTACCCTAGGTGTGACTTACATGTATTAAAAAGGAAGGTTTGGGCCCAGCAATAAGTTTATTTTGCCAAGTCAACTTAGCAGTTTAAAAACTGCACACATGCTGCATTTTCAATCCAGAGAATTGTTTAAAGTAGTACTTAATTGGGTGGCACAATCAATGCGCCAGGCCCACTAGTATTATTTTATTTATTGGCCTTGGCCACTGCTAGTGCCACTTTATTAGGAACTTACAAGTAAATTAAATATGTCAATTGGGTATCAGCCAATTCTTCCATGTTTTAAAGGGAGAGTACAAGCACTTTAGCACTGGTTAGCAGTGATAAAGTGTGCAAAGTTTTAAAGCTAGCAAAAACGAAGTTGGCAAAACAGGAGGGTTGAAGGTAAAAAGTCAGGGGAAAACCAGGATAACAATCACTAATTTAGTTCTGCTGTTCTCCATGCAGTAAACTAAGTTGTGTTATTTCTATGGTGCCAACAAGCTTGTGCATAATATTGCTCAATGATATCATCACACAACAGCACCCCATTGGCTCTCCTCCCTCCTGAAGCGTTTAGCACCTAAGCCGAAGCCTTGAGGCGATCCCGGACTTCCAGAGATGGGGGAAGAATTAAAAATATTGCAGGTTGGATATAAAGGTGAGAGTATTGAGGGATCACCGATGAGGGGAGGAGTCTGTTCACACATTTGACTGCACTGCTTCTCAAAATTAGTACTGCTTGAGGTCGTATTTCAGTTTTAAAAAATGAACCACACTTATTTTGTCGACGCATTTACATTTCTTTTATATAAACCACTTAAAATTCCCCACAGACATGCTTGTCCCTAGCCAAACACAGACCCTATACCAGTATAGCAGACAGACATTATAATAGTATACTAACCTGTTTTTATTCTTATTGATTCTTAAGGTGAGAGCGCCACCTCATGGATTCTAATGGAAAAAACAGCCTTTCATTTAACCTGACAAACTTGACAAGCCAACCTCTTATTTCATGCTCATTGGAGTCAGCAAGGACAAGTAATATACCATCTTGGCATCACCCTGACCCAAAAATAGTTTTCTGTTCCCTCTTGTGATGTCAGGATCAACCTCGATCCATTGCATACAATGTAAACCCATCCGGCTTTCCATTGTGCATCTCCATGAAGTGTAGGGCAGTCTGGTATAATGTGATGTTAACCGGTTGTATGTGTTCTGAAATAATGGAGCATATTTACAAGAAAGTGGTGCATGGGCCCTGATGTGCCACTTTTCTTGCGTCCCCCTACCACTGCCTAATGACACCATGGTTACGACGATTTATAATTTGGCGCATCATGGCGGTCATTAGCACAATAGTGTCAGCATTTTTAACACCATTGTGGTGCTTTGCTGCACTAGCGTGAGAAGTTTTGACGCTAGTGCAGCAAAGCACAGGGAGGCCCATGGGTTAATATTGGTGTCATTTTAACGCCTGCTGTGAGCAGGCGTTAAAAATGACAGATAAAATGGCACTGTAAAATATTGTAAATTTCACTGCGCTATTTTTTCGGGCCTCCCTATGTTAGAAAGCCCTCCTTGCATGCATTATGCCTGACACAGATATAATTTGGCGCGCAAGGGTTTACAAAGTGGCGCAATGCATGCACTGTGCCACTTTTTAATTATGGCGTGGGAGAAAGGTCTTCTTAACGTTGCCGTAGCGTAAAACAAAAATGATGCTAGGGCAATGCAGAGCGGCGCAAGAGGCTTATAAATCTCCCCTAATGTTTTCAATCTACAACTTCTTCTTCCTGCGTATGTAAGCAGCAAATGTAGTCTAGCGTTGGAAAAAAACACGTATATTAAATTCATTCGTTCCTCTCAGTATGAGAGCAAAATTTAAAAAAGGCCACTTGGGGAGTTATGTATGAAAGGTTGCACGGGCACTCTCATGGCACCATATAATTTTGTGCTGTGCCTGCAGCCTTTCTTGTAAAAGGTAAGTAAATTAACGGAATGCTTTGTGTCACTTCTGCTGGTTTGCATTTATTTGTGTGACCTATAAAACCTTATTAACTCCTTCAGTATGACTGTCAAGCTTGTTCTTTCTTGCACTTCCCAGGATGTGAAATAGCTACGAGTCAGTAGATCCTTCAAACTGATATTTTAAAAAAGTCGCTCACATTTCATCATCCACCACACTGCTACGTGCTGCGTCCCATAACACTGTAAACACATCTTGGTGGTCATCACGCACAACATGGAAACACTTCACACATAGGACCAAAACAGACATCCTTCCAGCCACACACCCTACACGTTGTAGCATGCTACCCATGTAGGCAAGCACATTAATGCCTCAGAGAAGGGTAGTAAGCTCTCTATAAATTGAGCCATACAATAAAATTGGGGATTCCTAGACCAATAGGGCTTCGTCTTTTGTAAGTGCCAGTGTAAGTGTACAGTTTGTCTAACTTCTCTGTGACAGAGCACATTTCAGAAAGATCCTTGGGGCCATATCTGGTTCTTACCCTTTAGTGGGTTTGAATTATAGATGAACAGTACATTTTCTCTTGTGATTATTAACTCTATTTGGAGTTGTCTTTAGTTTCGTAGAATTGTATCATTGCACCAGGAAATGATTAGTCATTTTGTTGCTTTCATCTACAGACTGCTCATCTGAGCTGGAGTTTCTCCTTGCCCTTAAATTTTCCCTGCATGGGATATTTTCAAATAACAATTTAGGGAGTGAGGAGCTGGTAATACGAATGGTGTTAGACAAAGTTTCCTTCTTGTGAATGGAACTATCAAGTGACCATGTGTTTCCTGCAGTTCAATGTCTGGAAAAATAATTATTTGCTGTTCATGGTTAGCCTTCTTTTGTAGGAGTTGTTCAGATGTTTAAAACATCTTTCCAAAGTATCTAACTACTTTTACACGACAATAAATATATCACCTATAAACTGCAGCCAGTTTTATTATGTTGCATGAAACCATCCTCCTTCATCTTCCACGCCTGCTTTCATTCCCACCATCACATTATAAACAGGTGAAGTTAGGCAGCAATTCAAGAGGCAATCAGAATTTTACATGCTTTTCTCTCTGAAGAATTCACCATGAAATGCAAAATAATTATGCACTGGGACAAATCGTACGGCAATAAGCACCATTGAATGATTATTATAACTTTGAGTGTGTTCAAGAAGGATTCAACAAATCCTAAGCCATGATCATGTTCAACTGAAGTATTTAATGAATTGACACCATTAGTAACCAATGTAAAACCTTTTCCCTTTTGTGTCATGTATACTTTTCTAAACAAGTTAGTAGCGTTCCAGATGTCCATGGCCAGATTCAGCACACGCGGCTATCGGGATCAATAGAAGAGGTAAACATCTAATCAAATTTTCTTTGTCAGATTCTGTAGACTTCCCAGGTGTGTTGTCTCGTGTTGGTGGATCTTTGATAGAATAAAGAATTTTGATATCCTCTGTTTTCAGTCTCCCAAACGTTAGGTTCTCCACACATGATAGCATCTTTTCTATACCATTGGTTTAGTAACTAATATAGTTCTGCTAAACATTGCTTTCCAAATTCATTTTCCATCTCTTTATATGTTTCCACATAATTTGAATGTTTCAGCACTAAGGGCCAGATGTATCATCACGGCCCTTTGCGATTCGGAAATTGCGATTTTTAAAAAATCGCTATTTCCGACTCGCAAAGTGCCATGTATCACATTTGCGATTCGGTAATAGCGATTTCTTAAAATTTTTTTGCATTTCCAAAATTGCGATTTCTGGTTCAGAAATCGCAATTTTGGAAATGCAAAAGCCCAGGGTACTGGGGGCCTAAGGCCCCCTCTGCTGCACCCCAAAAATGTTTTGGGGGACATGTAAGGTGCACACATGCCAAAAGGGCATGTGTGCTTTACATGTTCAATTTAAAAATGCATTTTAAATGCATTTTTAAATTTTGCACCAGGTTACCACCTGGTTTCATGTCATGGTATTTTGCATGTGCAAAATGCCATTCTGCGAAAAATCGCAATTTGCAATATTTTGCAGCATCGCCTTGCGATGTGGATTTTGCGAATCGCAAATTGCGACTCGCAAAACCAGTTCGCAACGCAAGAAATCGCAATTTTAGCGATTTCTTATTTGTGGTCTGCGATTGCCTTTCATGCATCGCAGACCACTTTTTTGCACTCACAAACGGCCGAATTTTGCGATTCGCACCGTTTGAGAGTGCAAATTTTTTTCATACATCTGGCCCTAAATGTACAGTCACTCATATTTAGGAGGGATGACCCAGTTACCGCCCGTCAGAACTCTTTAAAGTATTTTTTTTAATCCTGACCATTAGAATTTGGGTCTCTAGTTGGCAGTGGTTTGCACCCTGTCCAAGTAGGGACCGTCACTCTAGTCAAGGTAAGGGAACCACACAGCTAAGATAACCCCTCCTCACCCCCTTGGTAGCTTAGCATGAGCAGTCAGGCTTATCTCAGAGACAATGTGTAAAGTATTTGTACACCCACACAGTAACACAGTGAAAACACCACAAACGTACTGCACACTAGTTTAGAACAATAGCTAATATTTATCTGAGTAAAACAAGGCCAAAACAACAAAAATCTGACATACACAAGTAAAGATACAATTTTTTAAAGATTAAAGGTAGTATACCGCTTAGAAACACAATAGCTCCAAATGGAGCTATCACAACATCTTGACGAAGTCGTCTCCAACAGTCCACGCGAAGTAGTGTGGACTGGTCACGGAGATGCACTGACCCAAGGTACAGTACCTTGGAAAATGATGAGAAAACAAAGATGTTGCATGGATTTGGGGAGGCGAGGTATCGCTGGAGCCGGTGTGGTGTCAGTTCCTTACTTCTACCGGGGAGGTGAGATTTCGGTTCCTTACTGCTAGGCAGGGGAGCTGAGGCGTTTGTTCCTTACGGTTGCAGGGGAGGTGAGGCGACATTGGTGACGAGGCGTCAGTTCCTTATAACAAGGCGGGGTTGATGAATCCAGCAGGTCAAGATGCAAGGCGTTGACTCTGCGGTTTTGTGATCACACCATGGGGCCACAGTTGTTGCGGTGGAGTCAGAGTTGGGTGTTACGAACGTCGGTGACACGGTACTCACCTTGTGGTAGGACTTCAAAGGCACTGTGGCAGCATCGGGCCTGAGTTCCAGGTCGTGGTTGTTGCACTCAACGGTGACCACGGCTCCGGTGCAGGCAGCGGCACGGAGTCAGAGAGCAGCGCCAGTTCCAAAGCCGCTCTGGAGTCGATGTGCTTAGTTTCTTCTTGGTTGCACCAGAGCTCACTTCCAAGGGTTGAGGAACTGGATTTAGCACCCCCTTGGCAAGTCAGGGCTCTCAGCAAGGTGAGGTCTTTGATGGTCCTGAGACTTCTTAACAGGAGGCAAGCTCAGTTCAAGCCCTTGGAGAATCTTGGAAAGCAGGATGTAGAAAGCCAAGTCTAGTCCTTTTATTCCCAGGACAGAAGCAGCAAGCAGCAGGCAAGCATAACAAAGCAACAGACAGAGTGGCAGTCCCTCCTATAGCATCCAGCTCTTCTTCCTGGCAGAATGTCCTGAGTCCAGAAGTGTTCTAACTATGTGGTGAAGTCCAGTACTTATACCCATATCTGTCCTTGAATTAGGCATATTTCAAAGGAAAGTCTCTGTTGTTTACAAGATCCTGCCTTGCCCAGGCCTTGTCCCATACACACTCCAGGGGGTTGGAGATTGCATTGTGTGAAGACAGGCACAGCCCTTTCAGGTGCAGGTGTCAGCTCCTCCCACCACTCTAGCTCAGGAAGACCCATCAGGATATGCAGGGCACACCTCAGCTCCCTTTGTGTGACTAAGGCAGAAAATGATTAAGCCAGAAAATGCCCACTTTCTAAAAGTGGCATTTTCAAATTTGCATTGTAAAAACCAACTTCACCAAAAGAAGCATTTTAAAATTGTAAGTTCAGAGACCCTAAACGTCCTATCTCTATCTGCTCCCAATGGGAAATTACACTTAAAACAGATTTAAAAGCAATCTCTATGTTAACCTGTGGGAGAGATAGGCCATGAAACAGTGAAAAACGAAGTTAGCAGTATTTCACTATCAGAACATGTAAAACACACCAGTACCATGTACAACCAAATAAACACACTGCACCCTACCCATGGGGCTGCCTTGGGCTTAACTTAGCGGTTACTTGCATGTAGTAAAAGGGAAGGTTTGGTCCTGGCAAGTGGGTACAAACTGGCAGCACAAAACTGCACACACAGACACTGCAGTGGCAGGTCTGAGACATGTTTACAGGGCTACTCATGTGGGTGGCACAAACAGTGCTGCAGGCCCGCTAGGAGCATTCGATTTACAGGCCCTGGACACCTCTGGTGCATTTTACTAGGAACTTACCAGTGAGTTAACTATGCCAATCAGGTATAACCAATCAGAATCACAATTTATACAGGGAGCACTTGCACTTTAGCACTGGTAAGCAGTGGTAAAGTGCCCAGAGTCATAAAGCCAATACAACAAGGTCAGAAAAAGAGGAGGAGGAAAGCAAAAAGTTTGGGGTGACCCTTCAGAGATGGCCATTTTCCAACATGATCCCCTCCAGCCTAAGGCCTGGGTAGACTAATCAATACCTTGATAGGCTTCCCTGCTTAGGTTGATAGAACATGCACAATGGCTTACTGCTGCAGGGGCACTTGCTAGTTCTATGCCATTCTGAACTCAGTTGGATCCCTCTGTCTATACTCTTGGGAACCACTGAACTGGCCCACGGGGAACCCTTCTCCTCACCTGTGGACCCCATCTGTGAAGCACCTAACCTTGATTTGCTCACAGATGCATCCCAGTAGGCAGACAGTACCACCATGGCCAACAACCTGATGTGGCCATTCCACCCCTTGTGTCTGACTTCTGTCCCAAACCCAGGACAAACTCTGTCCATAAGAACAGCAACCAACAAAGGCCACTGACAGCTGCCAGTATCAAGAACCAAGCCCCAGTCCATGCAGAGCTCTCTGACCTCTGAAGTTTCTCAGAGAACGGGACAGTAGCCGCAGGGGCTTGCACCCTTTCTTCACTATACCTCCCACCATTTCAGGGGAGGTATATTGCAACTGGTCCTCCAACCTAGGGTCTGTACTCTTGGGCTGAACTGGGTTCTCCTTCACCCTGCCCCTAAATCTGGGCTCCCGTACCCTCCTTGGGGGAGTAGTACTTCCAGGCAACTGAACTGTCAGGGTATCCTTAGGGCCCACCGTTCCCAGTTCTTCTGCCGGGGAGGTAACTCATTCACCAGAATGCAGTCTATGGGCATCTAGGGACTAATTATGACCCTCCTCTGGGTCACCTCCCCACCCCCACTCCAGGGATACAAAGGCCATAGGGTGGAAAAAATCCTTCCCATGGGCTGGAGTCCCCCTACACACCTGACCGGTGTATTGCTCTGGGGAAACTAGTTGGTCCACCATCATGGTATGATTAGCCCGGTGTCCCTCTGAACAATGACTGGGACCCCATTCACTTCTAGCAGATGGAAGTGATGACTCCCACCCTCTGGGATCACCAGCTCACCCTCTATCTCCCAACTGAGGGAGACTATGGCATGGTCTTTGACCTGCCCCTGGGGACTACTTGCCCCTAAAGCCACATCAGCCTCTCCTGTAGAGGTCCCACCAGTGGGCGGTTTCTTTGGACAGACAGAGTACCCCAGCTTGTGTCCTAGCTGGAATCACTCAAAGCAGTGGGGTTGGAAATGAGGTGCCCTGGGCAGTCACCCACTAGAACCACCACCCTGTTTCTCAGATGGGACATGGGAACTTTTTCCTCCCCACTTTCTCTGAAAGTTGTCTGGGTCATCTGTAACCTCCCCTCCCTCTCTTGAGGGGAATCTGAGCCACCCTTCTTGGGGTCACTCCCAGGTACATTTTTTGGACACTCTGGTGCTAGCCCAGAGGTCCGCCTCCTCAGGAAGCCTGCTGGGATCAGTCAGCTTACTGTCAACTAGGTGCTGGTGCAACTCTGTACAGCAAGTACTGAGCATGTGCTCTCTCAGGATTAAATTGTACAACTCAACATAATCACTGACTTTGCTGCCCCACATCCAGCCATTCTGTGTCCTACTGGAGTAATAAATGAAGTCTACCAAGGATTGGTTGTTAAGCTTTTGACTGTCCTTGAATCTTTGGCGATACTTCTCAGGGGTCAGTCCAAATTTTGCAATCAAAATGGCTTTCATGGGAGTGTACTTGTTCTGGTCCCCAAATTCTAATGTCAGAAGTGTGTCCCTCCCAAATGTTGGCAAATGTTTCCACAGGCACGCCCCCCAAGTACTCTTCAGGAACCCCATGTGCCTCAGTACAACTTCATAAGCAGAAAACCACTTATCAGTGTCATCTCCCTCCACATAACTAGGCACCAAATCCTTGGGCAGATGAACCTTCTTGTCTCCATCAGGCACTGTATGTATGCTGCCACCATCATTGCTGAAATCCACTTGCCTGGTCCTGCGTTCCAGCTCTTTTAGACTCAGTTCATGAGCCAGAAGTAGTTTCTTTTCTGCTAAGGCTCTTTTAGCTTCTGTTTCATCTCCTTCAGCTTTAGCTCACTTGGCTTCCCTGCCAGCCTCTATTTTCAATCTTGCCAACTGCAGCTGGAATTCTTTGTTCTCTCTCATTTCCTCTGCGGTCAGGGCATGACTCGAGACACTGCTCCCTGCCCTCACATGTATCAGTAATCCAGGGATGTCCCACTCAATTGCTGCATATAGATCCTCAGAAGAGCCAATCACAGGCTCCCCCAACTCATCATCCCCTTGGGTGCGGGACTCTTCCCAGGCTCTCAGTGCCTTTTGTAACTCCCTCTTCATAGAAGCTCCTGAGGCGGGTACCCCCATCCCTTTGCAGAAGCTTTTCAACTGGCTAACAGTGTAATCCTCCAGCTTGGCCTGCTCAAACTCCATGGCTCCACTTGTAGAACCAGCCAGAGACATGATGTATAGGATGGATTAAAAATGCAAGCAGGGAAAATTGAAGAAAACAATTGAATTGGTCTTTAAGTGTGGGTGGGTAGTGTACACTTAGCTATTGTATGGCACTGCACAAACACAAGTCCTATCCTCACCGATGATCACCAATGTTAGAACTTGGGTCTCTTGTTGGCAGAGGTATGCACCCTGTCCAAGTAGGGACCACAGTCCAAGCCAGGGTAAGGCACAACACAAACTAAATTATCCTGTGCTCCCCCTCTGGTAGCTTGGCACAGAGCAGGCAGGCTTAACTCAGAAGGCAATGTATACATTATTTGCACAGTAACTCATACAGTAACACAGTGAAAACAACACAAAAGTACACCACACCAGTTTAGAAAACAGATGACCTTTATCTGAACAAATCAAGACAAAAACAACAAGAATCCAATAAGCACAAGTCAAGTTATCCCTTTTTAAAGATTTAGATGAATCTTTATCCTCAAGAATCAGTGGTTATATCATTTTAACACACAGTACCTGGGTTGCGTCAAAAATAATGATGCAGAGAGGCCACAGATGAGTAGATGCATTGAAAAACAAAGAAACGCGTTGATTTTTCCTGGCATGGGAAAGGTGATGTGTTGTTTATTTCCATGCTGCAAGGTGATGCGCCAATTTTCAGGCTCGCCGCCATGGTTCCTCACTGCGGTGTGGGGAATATTTTAATGGCCAGGGACAATGCATGAGAAATCCAGACATGCTATGAAGTGGCAACAGGCGCTGCATCGAACTGGCAGGCGATGCATCGATTTTCAGCCCACGAGACAGGCGCCGATTTCTGCAGGTGGTGTGTAGATTGTCCGACGCACTGGATTTTCTCCTTCTTTGTTGAAGTCTTTGATTTACCCTGAGACTTCTTAACAGGAGGCAAGCTCAATCCAAGCCCTTGGAGAGCACTTGTGGGGAAGGCAGAGTACTTCCAGCAGAGTCAGGGGTCAGCCAGCAGCAGGGCAACAAGCAGAGAGCAGTCCTTCCAGCAAAGCAGTCCAACTGAGTCCTATGGGCTGGTCAGCAGTCCCTCTGACAGAGTCTAGGCGTAGATCTAGTTTGGTGGAGTCACACACACACACACATTATATATACCCAAAATGCTTTTGAAGTGTAGGAAATGTCAAAGAGTGGTTTTGAAGTGCACATGGTCCTCTTTAAACACAGCCCTGTCTGCCAGGATCCCTGTGGTGGGTTACCAGTCCTTTGTGTGGGTTCAGGCCACTGGCATTTGAAGTGTAAGTGAGAGACCGTCCACCCTTTCTGTCCAGGAAGACCCATTCAGTATGCAGATGAATTCAGATGTAGCTGAGTGTCCTGTGCTGATGGCTGTCTGGGTGGAATGCACAAGGGGAGCTGTCAACCAGCACAGCCCAGACATGGATTGGAGACAGGCTGTAAGGCACAGAAGCCAGTAAGGGCAAAGAAACACCCACTTTCGAAAAGTGTAATTTCTAAAATAGTAATGTTAAATCCAACTTCACCAGTAAGCAGGATTTTTCATTATCATTCTGGCCATACCAAACATGACAAGGCTACTCCTTTCAGATTAGAACATACCACTTAAAAGTACATAAGGTAATTTCTAATGTTGGCCTATGAGAGGCTCAGGCCTCACCGTAATGACTTTGTGAGTTTTTCATTACCAGGACATGTAAAACACATAAGTACATGTCCTGCCTTTTATTTACATAGCACCCTCAATGGGTTACCTAAGGCCTACCTTAGGGGTGACGCGTATGTAATAAAAGGGGAGTTTAAGGCTTGGCAAGTATTTTTTAATGCTAAGTCAAAGTGGCAGAGAAACTCAGGCTTTGCAATGGCAGGACTGAGACATGGTTAAGGGGCTACTTATGTGGGTGGTGCAACCAGTGCTGCAGGCCCGCTAGTAGCATTCAATTTACAGGACCTGTGTACATCTAGTGCACTTTACTAGGGACTTATAGGTACATTAAATATGCCAATTGGGTTTGAGCCAACGTTACCATGTTTTAGGGAGAGAACACATGCACTTTAGCACTGGTTAGCAGTGGTAAAGTGCCCAGAGTCCTAAAGCCAACAAAACAGGGTCAGAAATAGAGGAGGAGGAAGGCAAAACATTTGGGGTGATTGTTATAAATTAAAACCCTTCTTGTTCAGGTATTAAAAATAGGTTTATTGGAAAGACACCAACTGGAGCAGGCAGCCTCCATCAAGCCTCAAGCAACTGGCAACAAACAGAACCCTGAGTTACCGGAGGTCCCAGTCATAAAGTTCTGTTGCCATGTCATTAAAAGTAGCACATAAAAAGTAGACCATAACACAACCCCCATCCCCCACAATTGGCAAATAAAACTTGGTATATAACAATAATAAAAATTAAAGAGCATACAAAGAAAACATAACTGTTGATTATACACCTGCAACTTACATGTTAAATTTCATAAGATTCATACTAAAATTGTTGGAAATTATACCCGCACAGTTAAGAAATCAGGATACATAATCTCTTAACCACACAGGTTTGTGACCTACTCCGATACCTCTACCTACATTGGTTGGAAATGTAGTCTCAAATTTACTTTGTTGGTTTGCTTGGACCATGACATCATTAGAAGTGGCTGGATATTTCCATTTCACAATCCAAGACATATTCCATACATCATTGTTTTCCAACACCACAACATTCCTTTTCACCTCTTTAATTTGGAAAGGACCCATGAATGCAGAACTTCATTTCTTTTAAAAGGCAGGTTTCTTCACCAACACCATATCACCAACCACCCATTTAACTCTAGAAACACCATGTTTATCGTCATACCTAGACATATACTGGTGTTGATATGTTTTTCTGAGGTTAGGTCCTTGGGACAATTTCTCATCCCATTATTCTAACTGCAACATTTCCCTCATCAATGCTGGATTCATGTTTGCACAACCAACTCTACCTCTCAAACTGCAAAAAGGAGAAACCTTGGTAATGGCATTAGGAGTATTACGGTGTGCCCACCCCATTTCACTTGAGTATCCCCGCTAGAGAAGTCCTAGTTTCAACGTCCCTTTAACACAAGACTTAACCATCCTATTCATGCGTTCAGCCAGACCATTAGCTTGAGGCAAATATAAGGCTGTCCTTAAATGAACAATGGCTAATGATTTCAAAAATGTTTGCATTTCATGAGAGGTTAGTTGTACTCCATTATCAGTCACCAAGTGATCTGAAACACCCTCATGAGAGAATTCCTCCATCAGGAACTCAATGACCACCCTTGTATCTAATGCTCCCACACATTTCGTCACAACACATTTGGACCAATAGCATTACGTAACGTTCATTAGCAGGTAACAACTGAAATGGGCCCATAAAATCTAACCCTAGTTTACTCCATGGTCTATCAGGTACATCAATTGGAGATAAGGGAGTTTTGGTTAGATACTTCCTTTTGTCACTCTGTGCACACATCATACAGTCCTTTATAACCGTTTCCACTTCCCAATCTAACCCTGGCCACCAATACAGTTCCCTAAGTCTGGATTTGGTTAGATTTCTACCAAGGTGACCCCCATGAGCCAAGTTAATCGTCTTCTCTCTTACCCCCTCAGGTGGTACAACTTTCAATCCCCAAAATAACTCATCATTACAGCAATTTATTTCTTCTTTCACAGTCCAATAGCCTCTTAAGAAATCAGGAATACTCCTAAAATCAGGCCACCCGTTTACTACAAAGTCTACCAATATGTTTCTGTTCTCGTCCTGTACTTTCACCAATCTCCACTAAAATTCTGAAATAGCCTCTTCTCTTACCCAGTTGACAGCACATCCAGAATCAACCTCCTCGACACCTTCAATAGAAGCACATGATAAGAAATCTGCTACACAATTCTTTACTCCAGGCTGATATTCCACATGAAAATTAAATTGTGTCAATCCCTCTACCCACCTTTTTATCCTGGGCGTCACTTCTTCACACTTCCTTGATGAAAAATCTGGACAAAAGGGCTTTGATCTGTCTTGACCACAAAAGGCAAACCCCACAAGAAAAACCTTCAATGTTTGACTGCCCAGGAACAGGCCAGGGCTTCCCTTTCAATTACTGCATAGTTCTGTTCAGCATCTTTGAGAGAACACAAAGTAAAAGCAATCACTCTTTCTTCCCCTCCCACAATTTGAGACAGAACCACCCCTAGACCATTAATACTTGCATCAGTGTAGAGTATGGTTTTAGCAAAAGCATCAAAATGGCCTAAGGTGGGCATTTTTTTGATGCTGCCCTTGACAGCAGAAAAAGGTGACGCACAATGATCCGTCCAAACAAATTCAAATCCTTTCTTCAAAAGGGACCTTAGAGAAATTTGCAATGAATTTGGAATAATATTCAGCCAAGCGTGAGAAGGACCTGACACCATAGTTATCCCTGGGTTCGGGAGCCTTGACGATAGCCTCTACCAGCTCCAACTTAGGTCTACTACCTTCCCCAGACATAGTATGCCCCAGATAAGTGACAGCAGAGACTCTAAACTTACATTTTTCTTTCTTAACTGTTAAGCCAGATGAAGCCAACTTACTTAACACCCTTCTCAGAGTTTCATCATGATCAAGTACTGTCCTACCATGAACAAGGATATCATCCTCGAAAAACAATACATCAGGTATTTCACCTAATATGTTTTTTATGAGGTGTTTAAAAAAGTCAGCCGCTGAAGCTAAAACAAACGGCTTCCTTAAATTTTTTGGTATGCTCCAAGAGGTGTCACAAAAGATGTTAAATGTCTAGATTCAGCATGTAAAACAATCTGGTGATATGCCGAGGATAGATCAAGAACACTGAAAAAATGTTATCCGCCAAGACTGGCTAAGAGATCTGAGATATTTGGTGAGGGTTGACGATCTACCCATATATGTTTATTAAAATCCCTTAGATCTACACACATGCAAATGTGTTACCCACCCTCCTTGGGAGCCAATACCACTGGAGCCAACCACTATGAAGATTCAATTTCCTGGATAATGCCCAAAGTCAACAATTTGTGTATTTCTTTTTCTAAAGGTTCCATCATCAGTTTGGGAATTCTCCTCACCTTATGAATAGATGGAACAGCATTATACTTGAGAATGATCTTGTGCTCAAAGTTCCTTAAGCATCCCAACTTGTCACTAACAACAGAGGGACATTCCTTGAAAATATCAGAGTTGTTATCAGTATTGTTCACCACCATCATCTGACATGGAGAATTAGGGTCTAATCTGATGCCCATGTCACGTTGATGGCGCCAACCCAACAAATTATCCCCTCGTTTAGCTACATATACTTTCCCAATAGTTTCTTTATTCAAGTACTGAATTTTTATGATATTGTACCCCAGTACGTCAATCTTAGTTCCCCCACTGGGTTAATGTCAGGTTCTAATAAGGGATCATAACCCTTACCAAATATCCTTTTCCAATTTTTGACTTCTAACATGGTGTATGGAGACCCCGAATCAGCCAAAACAGTAACAATCTGGTTGTCTATCTTGATGGAACATTCAGGCATAACAATCGGACCATCATCAACCATCTCAACAACCTCTATTATCTGTTTATTATTAGGTTTAATATTAAACACCATCTTGGTCATGTTTTCTGATACTATATCTACACTTAGGGATTTGTCACCCTTGCAAACTTGTGCATAATGACCCCTCTTTCCACACTTCCTACATGTGGAATTTGCATAACAATTTGGGTAGTTAGCTGTGTGCCCTTGGTTACCACAGCAAAAACATTTTGTTTTAACTTCCTTGTTGTTCTTTTCTTTGAAGGAAATAGATGTTCTATTGTCAGCATTTACTTTGGATACAACGCTGAGATCATGCAAATTTTGTATAACCTCAGTATGTGAACAACAAAGTGGATCATTGTCATTCATTTCCCTTAACCAAGAGTTTGTACACTCCATTCCTTCCACTATTGCAATCGCCTCTCTCAAATCAGGACATTTCGTCAAAAGTTTTTCCTGTACTCTTTTGCTATTGGCACAACACACCAGCTGGTCTCTAATCAGGGAATCAATGATATCCCCAAAGTCACATGTGTGTGCTAAAGTATGTAGAGGCTAAATAAAATTACTAAAAGTTTAAGTTTTTCCTTGGGTCCTTGCAAAAAATGTATGTCTTTCTTGAGCCACATTCAATCTGGATACAAAATGTTTGGCCAACATTACCACTGACATATCGTATACATCCCTGGGTTCTCCGTCTGCTACTACCACAGGTATTGTTTCTAAACTGTCATAAGTGTTCCTGCCTTCTACTCCTAGGTTATGTAGAAGAATTCCTTGCTTCCTAACTGCTGAGAATTGTTCTCCTCCAATGGCTAGGGGATAGGATTCAAATAAGTGATTCATATTACTTGCTGCCATATTTTGCCGTAAAGATCTTCACTTCAGACTATATATGTATAGCAATGTGATTCTAATTATAGATGACTTTTGTTTTGTTTCTCTATCTTTCTTTATATATATTTATAAAAAAAGAGATCTACAGCATTCCATTCATGAATTAAACATTAAAATCATCAAGATGTTCCAAAACACGAGGAAAATGTAATTTCCTCATCCAAAATGGAGATCAGTGAATCAGGAAGCAGAGATCTGTGTACTAGTCATCAGGGATGAAGTTCATACAGCGCGCGTGTTGTGTGCGATATGGTCGGAGAACAATCAAAATGGAGACGCTCACTGAAGAGAAGGCCGTGGGCTAACGAAAGACGTTAGTGAAATTGCTTTTCCTTCTCTTTTTTTCCACAAAAATATCCAATTAAGGTAGGATAATTATGTAGATGTTCAATAAGCACGAGCATACGTGATAACGTAACTCGTTGTGAAAACTTACTAAGCCGGCTGCAAAGCGCAAAGAAATGAAAATTCAAATGGAATTGAAGCAAGATCAGCTGGGTGCTTGATATAAATAAAACGTACAGTGGCAAGGTCTGAAAAACATTGATAAGTGCAGATACAGTCCCAACTCCTTAGTAGAAGAACGTAGCAATCTGAAAATTTCAAAATGTGGGTAATTGTCAGGAAAGGTTGATGTCTTCGCCTGTTTCCTCCCTGACAAGTTGTCACCAGTGATATAAAGTAGTACCCTTCTTGTTCAGGTATTAAAAATAGGTTTATTGGAAAGACACCAACCGGAGCAGGCAGCCTCCATCAAGCCTCAACCAACTGGCAACAAACAGAACCCTGAGTTACTGGAGTTCCCAGTCATCATAAGGTTCTGTTACCAGAACATTAAAAGTAGCACATAAAAAGTAGAACATAACAGTGATCCTTCGGAGCGGACCATTTTCCAGCAGGCCTGGTAACTATAACTGCTGAATTTCTATGGTCTTAGGTGATTAAATTCAGTAACTAATTAGAGCGTCCCTGTAACCTTTGTTTTTTTCAGTGAATTTCTATGTTTTAAAAAAATATTCCTTATCCTAACAATAATGTCCCTCTATTAGTTAATGTACTCTGAGTGGGCAAGCAGGTGCATGTGTGTCTGAGTGGGTTTGTGAGTGGGTGTGTGACTCTCTGAGTGGGTCTGTGATGGGGATGTGAGTGTCTGACTGGGTGTATAAGTCTCTCAGTGGGTCTGTGAGTGAGTGTCTGAGTGTTTGGGAGGGTGTGTGAGTGGATGTAAGAGTGTAATTGGGTCTCTGAGTGGATGAGAATGTGTGACTCTCTGAGTGGACCTGTAAGTGTGTGTGTGTGTGTGTGTGTGTGTGTGTGTGTGAGTGCGTGAGTCTCTGAGTGGGTGTGTGAGTGTCTGTGTGGGTCTCTAAGTGGGTGCATGAGTGTTGGAGTGGGTCTCTAACTGGGTGCCTCAGTATCTGAGTGGGTGAGTAACTGGGTTGTGAGACGCTGAGTGGGTCTGTAAGTGGGTGCATGAGTGCCTGAGTGAGTCTGTGAGTGTCTGAGAAGGTCTGTGAGTGGGTGTGTGAGTGCCTGAGTGGGCCTGTGAGTGGTTGCATGAGTGTCTGAGTGGGTGCATGAGTCCCCAAGTGGGCCTGTGAGTGGGTGTGTCAGACTCTGAGTGGGTCTGTGAGTGGGTGTAGGAGAGTGTGAGTGCATCTGTGAGTGATTGTATTAGTGTCTGAGTAAGTGTATGAATGTTGTTTTTTTGTTTTTTTTCCGCCGATATTCATGAATGCCGGCTGGCACATCCCTCAAATGAACTACAGTTGCTCTGTGAAATATCGTCACTGTCCCATAAATGGGAAGCAGTGGTGCTGAGAAGTGCCTGCCTTGCCCCATAAATTTACATTAGGGATGATGAGAACCGCTGCACTGTCTGACCGTAGTGGTTCTGTGAAATACCAACACTGTCCCATAAATGAGCTGCATTAGTTCTGGGACTAATGGGTTTGATAAGTGCCAGCACTTTCCAATAATAGACTGCAATAGTTCTGTTAAGTACCTTAGTGTCCCATAAATGGACAGCAGTGGTGCTAAAGTATAACAATGTCCTATAAATGGACAGCAGTGGTGCTCAGAAGTATCATCTGTGTACCACAATTGGACTGCAGTGGAGCAGAGAAATTGCGGTACTGCCCCATGAAAAGTATGGCAGCCCTTGGCGGTACTCATAGTGTCCCAATTATAAGGATGGGCCTCGGCCTGCAAGTGCACTGGCTTCCTACAGGATTCCGCAGTAGAGCCTTGATTGCTGCTTTTTCCGTGAACCGGAAACACATCAGGCTGAACCGGAAGTGCACCGCGCATCGTGCAGTACGACCGTGAGGAGGAAGCAGATCGGGCCGCGCAGGACGCCGTGGTCCGATCCGAACATCCCACAAAGGGCTCACACAGCCTCCACAGCCCCTAGCCTCCCCACCCCCCCTCCCTCAGAGCAGAACACGGAGGAAGCAGGAGGAGGAAGGGAGAGTGAGGGAAGGCAAGTGAGGTGAAGCTGGTGAGGCATAGCGCGAGTGCGGCAGTCGGTAAGCGGTTGCTGTTAAGAGAGAGCCCCTGCCTGTCACGGAAGTGGCCCACCCAGGCCTGGGTGCGGCTTGTGGGGAGGCCGGCGAGACCCACTCACCAGCCGCACTCTCCTGGGGGGGTCCAGCCAAGGCACCCCTGCTTCAGCCACACAGTAAGGCCAGGACCAGAACCCAGTAGGAGCCAACTGGCCCCTCCAGGCTCCCAAAGCTCCCGCCAACCGGAGCTACGGCAGGATCCCAGGGCAATCAGCTGGGCTCAGCAAGATCCGGGAGGGCTCAGACAGCACCATCAGCAACAGCAGCAGGAGCCAGCAAGCCGGCCACCCCAGGCCACCAAGCCCCCACCAGGACCAACCAGGGCTACGACAGAACCACAGCAGGATCACAGCAGGGCAACCAGCAGGACTCAGCTGGATCCAGAGGCACAGACGGCCCCATTAGCAGCTCAGCAGCCCAGAGGGGGCGCACTCCAGGAATCGAGGTACGTGCTCCGCCACACCACCAAATACCATTTTCCCAATCAGCAGCGATATTATCAGCCACAGCCAACAGACTCCTAGAGAGGGTGGGAGCAGTAAGTGACTATGAGAACACGCAGCTCCCTCCTCCTGAGTGCCCACGACAAGATCCAAAACCTAATGAAAAAAGAGAGAGCAGCGCCCAACAAGCAGGGTGGGGGAAAGATGAAGCGCACTAGGAGGCATCAAAACACAACAGAGGCAGACCCCCAGAAGGCCAACGAGTTCGAGGAGCCAGAGGTGTGTACCCCCGGAGAACATAAGCAGGGACAAGGAGGGAGTCAAAGCACCAGGGTTCAAAGAATCAACAAGTATTTCACACCACTGGGGAAACACGTCTGCAGCAAACCTCCCTCAGGAGGAACATTCCCAAGACCACAGCCAAATGAGAGATCCTTCAGTGACAGCGCCATTACACTCAGCACCTCCTGTGAGACCGCTCTTCCAAGTAAAACGGCACAAGAATCCATGCCGGACCTGTCCATCCCAAGTTCGTCAAGCACTCAACCCTTCCATTTAACTTATGACAATTCACTCGAGCACACCATCGAACCCCAAAAGTGGGAACCCCCTGTATCTCCAATCATAGTGATAAAAGGCAGGGGTGGGGGCGGGTCACCCAGAAATCACAATCCCAATGAAAATAGCATATATGGTAACCAGGAAGAACTGGGTCCTGCATCACCAGCACCAGCCTCAACAAAACACTCTACCTCCCCCCGCTGGGAGGCCTCACTTACACTGGAAGAATTAGAGGAAGTCTTCAACAAAGGAGAGGAGCAGTGTGCAGAGGAAAGGGGAGAAAACGTCCTCCTCATACACACAGAAAAGAGCGTCAAACACCCCAGCACTATAGGGGAACAGGCACTTGAAACATCACAAATCCACAGCCCCACGGATACGAAGGACACCCTGCGGACCGGTTGGGAAGCCCTAAACAACACACTAACGGCCATAACCAATGCAACGATCTTTAATACAGACAAATTAGACATCCACATTGAAATTCTGCAAAATTTGGCAACCACCACAATGGCAATAGACAATAGCTGGACAAGTTAAATGCGCTCTTTCAAAGAGCACAGTCCCACACGGAGGCCGACAAGGGCAAGGTAAATCAGATATACCAGTGTCACTGTACCCCAATTTTAGATAAACTCCAAGAACTGCCATCAGTCATGTCCATATTAGTGACAGATCTAAAACAGGAATTGTTCCAGCGGGGAAACATCAAGCAGCCCCCACAGTGCTCACAAGGCACAAACAACCCACAAAAAAGAACATCTAACCAGTCCACCCAGGATGCTGCTAGTCCAGCACAGGCTTTAGGATCTTCAGTCGTGGGTGCCAACCAGGAACACACAGCCACAAATGGTCCCTTTATCCCTGTCCTTTCCAGGAAAAACAGAAAACGCCTCAGGAAAATGCACAATAAAACGGTGACGGAGCCGGAAAGTAAATAGTCACCCCCCCAGCTACGGCAATCACAGCTCACCCGGAGGAAATTCCAGGGCAAATAAAAAGCAATCCACAGCCGCCCAACTGTGTGACTCAAGTCACCACCCACAATAGTTCAGTGGATGCCCCTATTGCCCAGGAACAATCCTACAAGGCTGCAAGAAGAAGGAAAAACAGAACAAACCGGACAAAAAATCATGGGGGCACTCGGCCCGAAAATTACAATAGGAGACTCAAACGGATTAGAATCCAATCACTCAGGACCCAAAACCGAGGAACAATCCATAACCCCAGAAGCAACCACACAGCTTCCATCAATGAAGAAGATGGATGGTCCCGGATCAAATCATAGATCTATCCCTAGCCCAATGACACACCGGAAAAGAATAAGTGAACAAGAACACAGTAAGAACCAGCTCTACTCAGACCAATGTAAGGCTATCACACAGGAATCCTTCCTTGGAAGGGCTCCAGAGGGCACCAGCAAACGGATCGGTGATCCCAACCACGAGGGGTCTACACACTGTACTTCAAAATCAATAATGTCCTATCCAAACCCTCCATACCACCAGCAACACACAAATATCACAAATCAAGCGACAGCCGAATCAGAAGAAAGGGCACCCATAGACACTGCAGTTACATCAGCCCTGCACACCAAAAACGGCGTGAAATCAACAATCAAGCTGACTCCCCCAAAAGTCGGGGGCATTAACACCCTTACTTTTTGCCCTTCCTACAAATCTCAGGGCCCTTGGGACATCATTAATTGAGGCAATCTTCTGAGAATCTGCAGCCCAATCCAAGGACTAGAAACAATAAGTAGTAAAGATCTGCAATATGTGTCCTTCATAACACCAAAAAAAGGCAACAGAATTGAAAGTACCGAAGTTTGCTTTAACAGCATAGACATAGCACAGTTAGTGCGGTCCAAATCAGAGACATTCGAAGAATGGGGCATAGAGCTAAAGGAATCGTGCAAAGTAAAATACCCCTCCTTTTTAATTCCGCAAGAAGAGACCAATAAAAGGTACAACTTCAGGGCAGCGAATCAGCAATCTGTTTTGCAACACGCTGAAGGGGCTTCCCCTACCTTCACCGAGAGCCCAAGAGAGATCACTATATCCGTCGCCCAGGGCATCTCACAGATAAGGCATGGTCAGGAAGGAGGACAGCAAGATGAGGGTCGCTGTAGGTACAGATCCACTTATCGATCCTGAGGGAACCCTGCAGCACAATGACAGATCTGGACGTTGCCCTGCCAAAACTCACCCAAATGGGCCAATGCTGTCCAAAAGCAAATTGTGGGTCACTAATATAATAACCTGGAACATTGCAAGGGCCAGCAAAATCAAGCAAGATCCAAATTTGGAAGCCTACTTGAAATACTTCGACATCATCTGGCTACAGGAATCCTGGAAAGTATCAGAAAATCCGATAGCTGGATTTGAAGAATTCCTAAGTCCAGCAGCTAAATCTAAACCCAAAGGGCACCCAAAAGGCGGCCTCTCATTCTACATAACCACACGCAAATCTTTCAATACCAAGAGCATAGACCTGAAGTCAGCTCATATGTTAGCTAATATTATCGAAAACTGGATGTTGGAGAAAACACCGACGCCCATAATAATAATAAATATTTACATCAACCCTAACATGACTCAAAATCAACACCTGCTAGATACAACCAAAAAAGATTTGCTAGCTCTAAAAACGGCATTTGGAAACACCCCATAGATCATCACAGGCGATTTTAACCTTAACATGGCCAATCATGGCAAAAGAAGCTCCTGAGAAGGCGCCCTGGACCAGTGCCTGGGCATCCCACCACGAGAATCGCCCTTTAAGGACAAGGATAAATGTGATCACCCCCTGGTCAGACTCCTAGAGGCACTAGAACTTAGGGCCCTAAATGGCAGATTCCCAAAAGACATCCCAATGAAGCCGAGCTACATCGCCAAGAAGTCCGCTACACCTTTGTCTCAACTGACATCTTCAAGTACTTCCAGGATTTCAGCATAGAGGTGAGATGCGAATGTGACCACCACCCACAAACAATGAAAATAGAGAATAATAACGCTCTCGCCGCTCCACTACAGAGGATTGGTGAACAAGACCCAGGAAGCCACCTTCATTGCATAAGATGGTCCAACAAGTGCATGGAGAAAAACGAAGTATGGAAAGCCAACTTAACATCGGATCAAACGGAACAGGGTGACATCATTTCAAAATGGGAGGCCACATTAACTTCATTAAGGAATCAGCTGAGGCCCAATCAACAATCCAAGGCCGGCCCACTACTGAGCAGAAATTGCTGGTTCACGCAGACATTAAGGCAACAAAGGCAACAGCTGAATAAAATTGCCAGACACCTAAAGAACCAACCACCAGGCAACAGCTACCAGAGTACCTTTCAGGAATTGAGAAAGGAATATAAGAAGGCAATATGGGAAGCAAAGCAAGAGCATATTGATCAGGAATGGATCAGAATGGTGGAAGCCACTAAAGAAAAGAACAGCCGGTCGCTGTGGTCTATAGTCAATCAGCTGGAGCACAGGACAATCGGTACCCAAAGTAACGCAGTCCCGGAGAGAAAGTGGATAGAACAAATCTCCAACCTCTACGGTAGCCCCGACATAGTGGAGCCATCTTCTACCACGAGCAGTGAGGCAAAGCCATTATCTATCAAAATACGAAACGTCGAGGAACACCTACGGCGCTGCAGACACAGTGGGGCTCCTGGGCCAAATGGTCTCCCGGCAGGAGTACTAAAACACGACCCGGCCCTCTGGACCGGCCTGCTCTGCAACCTTTATGATGCCAGCAGCATGGAAAACAAAATTCCAGATTCCTGGAAAGGGGCAATTTTCCATCCAATCTACAAGAAGGGCCCCTATGGGAACCCAGACAGCTATCGACTAATATCACTGCTTGACATCGATGCAAAAATATTTGCGGGTCTCCTCCTGGAGGATCTCAAAGAATGGGCGAGCGAATTCAACCTAATACGTCTAAAACAAACCGTCTTCTGGCCGTCGGCAAGCACTTCAGACATCCTGATAACGCTAGCCATGCTCGCTGAAAAATATACAAACTAAAAATGGCCCTTTACACCTGCTTCATGGACTTGTCCAAAGCCTTTGATTCAGTGGACCGGAACAAGCTGTGGGGGAAACTAGCAAACCTTAATATCCCGCCAGAGCTGTTAAAAGGAATACAGCTTCTGTACTCAGAAAATTGGGCAAGGGTGAAAGTGGGAAACAACGGAAGAATGTCAGCCAGAATTCAGATTGATAGAGGTGTTCTGGTGCCACTGCTTTTCAACCTTTACCTGGCAGATCTGTGCTCACAGCTAAACATCCTGGCAGATCTGTGCTCACAGCTAAACATCACTGGCTCCCATCCTCCCAAACTCAGCAACCATCCCCTAACAGCATTACTATATGCAGACAACATCGTCTTACTGAATCTCTCAGGTACAGAACTCCAAAAAGTGCTAAACACCTTCAATCAATATTGCACGACTAATGAGTTAGTAGTAAACACTGAGAAAACCAAGGTAATCATTTTTGGCAAATGGATAATCAAGAAAACTAAATGGTTTTGTGGGAATCAATCAGTGGAAAGAAGCGGAAGCTACAAATGCCTCGGCGTCTGGCTACAGGAGTGCTGGTCGCATCACCTGCACCTAAACACCCTGAAAGCGAGGTTGGCATCACTGCTTGCATCAGTCCTGGCCTCAAAATTACAAACTCCAATCTGGTGTCCACTACTTACAGTGATAAAAGCGAAATTCCTGCCAGCCCTCGGAAATATATCCAAGCAAACTGAACGACTTCATGAACACTGCACAAAGCAAGGTGTTTCGCCTTCTCTTCCGCATCCCACACAGCTCCTCGCCTGCACAGATTAGGTTGGAATTTGGATTACAAGATCAAACATTAGTTCAAGACGGGGCATTACTCAAATATGCATCCATGCTAAGACTAGCCCGACCAAATACTCTAAAGGCACTGATATGGGAGGACCAGGCAGAATTACCAAATCCATGGCAAAAGAGAATCGCTCTCGCCATAAAGCATCTGCAGGCAGAGGAGTTATGGCAAAAGTCCTTACCCCATAAAAATTTCAAACAACTTTTAAACAAACAAATCAAGATGCTCTCCTGGAGCATGGACAAAGATATGTTCAGACTTCGATCTCACGCTTGGATGACAATTAACACATACAAGGCTCCAACAGCTCAACCTTATATGGCAGAAATTTTAAAAACGTCACTAAAAATAAAGGTGCTACATGCCAGACTCGGACTACTACCTGCATTAATGAACGAACTAAAATGGCTTAGACCCACAAACAACAGTCGATGCAGACTTTGCGCACATCATCGGGAAGACTTCATACACATCCTTTGTATTTGTCACGCTCTATTGCCCTGGAGAAAGCTGTATCTGAAAAACATTTTTAACACCAATGGTATCAGAACATGCCGGCAGGCTATCTTGTTTAGTCTGAAAGGATTGACTCCACAACACATGGCCTGCTTTGCAAAATTTATTTTAAAAACAGAACATTCCTTAAAACATGCCATAAAAAACCATGATGAGAAAACTAACCTTCAACTGGCATAGAAAACGAACACTGGCAGCCCCAGGCTTATGAGTAAAGGCCGCAGCATCAACACCAACGGCACTCTGCCTACTCAACTGAACTTTTGTCTTTTTACCAGGAAAAAAAAAAGGCTTTCTGAAGTTTTGTTCCTAGATTCCCTTCGAGTAACGTCTAATGTAACAGTCAGTAACTCAGTGTTGTCCAGTATGTAAGACTATACATTTCAACACGTGAACAGGGCTTAACTGGACTAAAAACCACAAGGAAAGCAAGAATGTATTAATTGTTTTATGGTTTCTTAATGTCTCTGCTTGTACGGTTGCAATGATTTTAAGTAATTACGCAATAAAGCATAAAGTAAACTAAACAGTGCCCGATTTCCACTAAAACAAGAGATAAACGCTGTCACCGGCTGCTCTTTTGACTCAGTTCCGGACAGGAGTCGAAATGAGGCACTGCCCTGTACGTCGACATGTCGGCCTGTCCCATTACACTGGTGAAATGCCACAGTGGAAGGGCTCCACTGTGTGGCCGAGCGCAAAGCCGCGCCCTCCAACCTGGGTATGTGTCATCCTAACACACAAACAAGGCCTCTGAGACGGATGCAATGATGACATTAGTGAATACTTGTATCCTGCGCTCTCCAGACTCAGTGTTCGTATAATTCCTGGCTATTGATGAGAGGGCTTGAATTATATCATCTGGCTACTCTCGCAGTCATTGGGAAAAAAGAGCTACTTTTAAAAAGCAGCCACTCCGCCCAGACAATGTCAAATAAAAGTAATTACTGAAGATGAGCAGGTTAATGTGTTCATACTTCTCCATTTCTTTCCTCTCAGCCAGCCCTGCTTCTGTAACTGCTGTAATTGTGACACTGAGTGGCCTTGCAAGGAGGTGCGCCCCAGGAAGAAGACTTTAATGTGTTTTGCCCCCGGAGGTGGTGATCCACGGAGCTCATAAGAACCTCAGGAGCGGGGCCTAGTGCACACCCTCCTTTATTTTTTTTTTTTATACGTGTATGTCCCTGGGACTTGGCCCACCCCGGGGCTTTCATTGAAAACAAGCGCTAGACTCTGTGCTTGTTTTTTTTTTACATTTTTGACGTGAATTTGCAACTTTGACATAAATTTGTGCCAAAAATATTTAAAAAATGCCATTTTACCTTTGTGGGGTATCAGGGGGAACCCAGCATCAAGGCTAGAGGGCTAGGGTATTCGTACCCGGCTCCCTTTTCTTTATTTTTACATTTATTTTTGGAACTCGGCTAAAGACAAGTCCCAAAATGGCTGCCAACACTTCCTGGTTGAAGTGTTGGCAGCCAATCAGATCTCAGCACAAGATCTCTGGGATCTGCTGCCCTAGATATCTATATTTCTTTTTCCTTTAGTATCTCTAAAACTAGTGAATGGATTTACGCCAAGTAACAAAAAGGGCGCTTTCTTGACCAAGAGCTACCTTTCTGCCAAAATTTTGTGTAATTTCGTCCAGTGGTTCAGGATGTAGTCGTGAATAAAATCTCTATGGGAATTAACATGGGAAATTCACTCTTTTTTTGACCCCCTCTTTTTCTCACCTCCGGTTTGACGGATCACCCCCAAACTTTCCATGTGGAACGAAACACTAGAGGATACTTTTTTTTTTAAAATGTCATGAAGATTCGTCAAACGGCACCAAAGACATAGCCAAGTCAAAAAGCTCTTTTCCCATATACTACCGACTGTTGGTTGCCGGTAGGTAGTTATAGTTAGGACCTAATTTCCATAGAAAAAGCATTTTTTGTCTTGCCTACATCTTTGGCACAATTTGACAAATCTTAATGAAAATTTCCAGAAAAAGGGTCAAGTTGAGTCTTGTGCATGAAAAAAAATCTAGACCATCCATCAAGCGGGAGATGAGAAAAAGGGGCGGGGGTCAAAATAAGTGTTTCCAATGTTATTCCCATAGACTCTTTAGAGACGACTACAGCCCGAACTGCTGGATGGAATTACACCAAAAGATAAGATAGCTTTTGGTCCGCAGATCGCCATCTTTGTTATTTGGTGTAAATCCGTTCAAAATTTTAAGTGAAATTATAGGAAATCCAAATTTGTAGATCTAGGATCGCAACGACTTTGCAAATACTCGAGGAAGTGTTGGCAGTCATTCTGGGACTCGGCTTCAGCTGTATTCCAATACAAAAAAAATTAAACAAAAAAGAAAAAAGGGCCTGGTACAGTTACCCTAGCCTCCTAGCTGTGGTCCAGGGGTCCCCCATCACCTCCCTGGGACTACATTTTAAAACAATTAGGGGGGCGCAAGACCCCCCCCATAACCCAGGGACCACCTCCTCCCCAGAGCTATTTTAAAATTATTTTAAGGAGGGCTGTAAGGATCCTCCGGGCTCTTGGACCACCAACGCCCTGGGGCTATTTTAAAATTATTTTTAGAGGGGCTGCAAGGACACCCCCTGGGCCCGGCGGACCACCACCTCCCCAGGGCTATTTTAAAATTATTTTTAGGGAGGCCACCAGGATCCCTCTGGGCCCCTGGGACCACAACCTCCAGGGACCAAATACTTATTTTAAAAAGCGGTGGGGGGTCCCTAGGCCAATTGTAGCCCCGGGGACCCCATCCCCAAGGGCCCGGCTTGTATTCACGGGTGCCCTGGCTCCACCCAGGGCACCCAGTAAACACTATGGGGACTGTGGTGGGAGCCTCAAGGCCCCCACTGCCCCACCTGCTCCCATCTTCTGCAGGAGCTGGCATCTCTCCCACATGTAGGGAGTGTAGGAGGCTAGCCTGGTTTGTAGTGGGTACCAAAGGTACGTACGTACACCTTATACCAGGTCCAGTTATCCATTATTAGTGAAATGTAGCCAGTGTCTAGAAGCCAGGCTGTCTAGAAGTAGCTGTAGGCAGAGCAGCCGAGGCTGAACTAGGAGACATGCAAAGCTCTTGCAATACCACTGTAGTCACACAGTACTGACACACATGAAAGACAATACTCAGTGTTAAAAAAATAAAGGTACTTTATTTTTGTGACACAAGGCCAAAAATACTTTGAAGACTATACTCCCTTAGGAGGTAAGTAAATTACACAACATATACACTAGTAACCAAAACAGGTAAGTAAATAGTCAGAAAATAGTGCAAACAGTGAAAATCACAATAGGCTGTATTGAGCCTGGGGGAACTGAAACCACATACTAAAATAATGGAATGGAAAGTCGATTTCCCACCTAGGAAAGTGTAGTGTGTAGAGGGGTGCAGGCAGTGTAGGAAAACACCAAAGATAAGTAAAATACCCCACCCCAGAACCCAGGAAAGCAAGAGTAAAACACAGCAAGTTTCACAAAACATACTACAAGTTGTGATAGAAGATAATGCAAGAACCAGAAGAGACTGCAAGACACCAACAATGGATTCCTGGACCTGAAGACCTGTGGAGGAAGGGGACCGAGTCCAAGAAGCACTGAAGAGTCGAGGGAGAACAGGAGCCCCTGCTAACCCGGATGAAGGTGCTAAAGAAGAACCACAGGTGAGAAGACAAAGTCAGTATTGCACCAAAGAAGATAGATGTGGGTTCCTGGTTGGTGCAGAAGATGTCCCACGCCGGATGGATGAATGTAGTCTGGTTTGCATCTCTAGATTCCACCAAAAAGCCTTGGTAAACGCAAAGCTTGCGGTTAGCAGAAAATGGCACTGCCTGGGCCCAGGAAGGACCAGGTCCACTCCACCCAGGAGGGGGAAACAGAGGGGGCTCCCAGCAACTCTGAGATCCCTCAGAAGACCAGGCAGCATGCACAGGAGTCCCACAGCCCGGGGACAAAGTAGATGCAAATGCAGGCCCACGCAGCACAACACAAAGGATTCCGCCGGAGAACCACTCAGGAAGCTGCAGGATGGAGTGCCGGGGGCCTAAGCTGTGCTGTGCTGTGCATGAAAAACTTCTTGGAAGGTTGCACACAAGCCCTGGCAGCTGCAAGTCACACAGTGCACGGGGGTACTGTCTTGCATGGGGAGGCAAGCTCTTACCTTCACCAAAGTTGGGCAGCTGGAAGTTAGGACTGTCGGAGTCACTTTCATCCACCACCGGTGTCTCTGGATCCATGCCTGTCGTTTGGAGAGGGGACCCAAACCACTGGTCTTCGCTGCAGAGAGGTGCCTGCTGAAGCAGAGAAGTGACTCCGTCACTCCACGGGATATGCAATGGCAGTCCTGTAAAAACCTTTGCATGGGCTCCCTATGGGTGGCAAAAGAAATTCTGCAGCCCATAGGGATCCACTGGAACCCCAATGCCCTGGGTACCTAGGCAACATATTCTAGGGACTTATAAGGGGGGTCCAGTATGCCAATTCGGAGTGAAATACTGGGTTACCTGTATGTAAGGACACATTTTGAACCAGAGAGAGCAAAAGCACTGGAGTTCTGGTTAGCAGGATGTAGGAGGCTGGCCTGATTTGTAGTGGGTACCTACGGTACTTACACCTTAAACCAGGTCCAGTTATCCCTTATTAGTGAAATGTAGGCATTGTCCAGCAGCTTAGACTGTCTAGGGTTAGCTGTAGCAGAGCAGCCAAGACTGATCTAGGAGACTTGCAAGGGGTGCACCGTTTGTGCCCTTCAAAGCATTTCAAGAGGCTCTGGGAGAATACCCCTCCAATGGCTTTAACACCTATTTCTAATGGGACAGGGTGTAGCACCCCTCTCCTAAAGGAAATGCATTGTTCTGCCTTCCTGGGATTGAGCTGCTCAATCCCCAGGAGGGAAGAAACCTGTCTGTGAGGTGGTAGCAGCTGGGACTGCAGTGGAAACCTCAGAGAGCTGGTTTAACAGTACTGGGGGTCAATGGTGGAGCCCCCAGGGTGCATGGAATTGACCCCCAATACCAGATTTGGATTGGGGGTTCAATTTCACAATCTTAGACGCCTCACATGGCCATATCCGGAGTTACCATTGTGAAGCTACATATATGTAGTGCACTCTTATAATGGTGTCCCCGCACTCACGAAGTCCGGGGAATGGGCCCTAAACAACGTGGGGGTACCCTTGCTAGTGCAAGGGGGCCCTCACACACAGTAACTGTGCACCTAGCCATTTAGTAAATTAAGGTTAGACTAACTTGTGTAACCCTAGTGACCTGGCCTCTAGGTGTGAAGGGTGCCCTACTTGTGTGTGCCCCCTTCCCACTACCAGCTACACTAGGTGGTTTGTTGAGAGAAAGATCTGTGGAAGGACCCTCCCCAGCATCTTCAGGACCCTCTCCTGAATCTACCTGGTAAGAATCTCCCTCTACCTCCCCTTCTGATTGTACATGACCATGAGGATGCTCCTGGTCATCCTGTAAGAAGAGATTCAAGAGGAAATCCTTATTGGGGTTCTTCCCAGTCCATAGTCTTCTTTCTAAACAGAGACCCCTCAGACTCATGAAGTTAAGATTTTCATAAGTGGTCTTGACAACCCTAGGGGTAGGATCTATAGAAGCCATAGTGATAGAAAAAGTTAGAGAGAAGAGTAAGAAGTTAGCAAACTAGTTCACCTAACCCTTTAGAGGAAAAGAAAAAAGTTTTCGAACTTTGTCAAACTTTTTTAAAAATTGAAAAAACCTTTTGGAAGTGAAAAATGACTGCTAGGTATAATTGTATATACATGTACGTAATGGAGTATACTTTTCTTGTGAAAAGCACCAGTGACAAAGTGGTAAAGCAATTGCAAGTACTTATCCCACCGCTGCACCACCAATGTAGGAGGCTGGCCTGGTTTGTAGTGGGTACCTAAGGTACATACACCTTATACAAGGTCCAGTTATCCCTTATTAGTTAAATGTAGGCAGTGTCTAGCAGCTTAGGCTGTGTAGAGGTAGCTGTAGCAGAGCAGCCAAGGCTGGTCTAGGAGACATGCAAAGCTCTTGCAATACCATTATAGTCACACAGTACTTATACACAATAAAAGACAATACTCAGTGTTACCAAAAATAAAGGTACTTTATTTTATTGACACAAGGCCAAAGATATCTTAAAGGGAATACTTCTTCTGGAGGTAAGTATTATACACAATATATATACTAGTAACCAAAATCAGGTAAGTAAACAGTCATAGGCTAGTGCAAACAGTGAGAAATACAATAGATTTCAATAGGCCTAGAGGCAACACAAACCATATACTAAAATAGTGGAATGCGAATGTCGAATTCCCCCATAGGCAAGGGTAGTGAGTAGAGGGGTGCTAGGATTGTAAGAGAACACCAAAGGTAAGTAAAGTACCCCACCCCAGAGCCTGGACATGAAGACCTGTGGAGAGTGGAGACCAAGTCCAGAAGTCGAAGAAGAGTCCAGGAAGAACAGGAGCCACCGCCCACCTGGAAAAAGGTGCAAAAGTGGATTCTCCAGTTGGAAGTAAAGTACCGAAATGCACCAAAGAAGATAGCTGAGGGTTCCTGCTTGGTGCAAGAGACGTCCCACGTTGAGTTGTTGGATGCAGGGTGTTCACGTCGCTGTATTCCGTCAACAAGTTTTGGTTCACGCAAGTACGCAGTTTGCATCAAAGAGGAGCTGCCCGGACCCAGAAGGGACTTGAGGGTCTCAACTCAGACTGAGGAGACAGAGAGGGCTGTCACCACTTCAGAGAGCCCTCAGAAGGCTAGGCAGCCCCCACGGGTTGCCAAGTGCGGTCATTGCAGCAGAACACAGGAGGATTTCACGCCGCCGGAGAACAACTCAGAGAGCTATGCGTTGTAGGATGGAGTGCTGGGGATCTGGGCTATGCTGTGCACGAAGAATGTTTTGAAGAAGTGCACAGAAGCCCAAGGAGCTGCAGAAGACGCTGTGCAAGGGGTACTGTCGCTGTACGGGGAGGCAAGCTCTTACCTCCAACAATTTGGACAGCTGGACCTTTGGACAGTCAGGGTCACTTTGGTCCACCACCTGTGTTCCAGGGATCATGCTCGTTGACAGAAGAGGAGTCCCAGAGTACCGGTTGTCATCGCAGAGAGGTGCCTGCTGAAGCGGGAGATTCCTTCGGTTCTTCTGGTGCAGGGTGAAGATAGGCAGTCCTCAGAGCGTGCACACCTTGGAAACTGTTGCAATTGCTGGCTGGAGCTGAAGTTGCAGGTCACAGGAGTCTTCCTGGGTACTTTGTTGCAGTTACAGCAGTTCCTGGAGCAGTCTGCAGTTGATCCGATGATCAGAAGCTGAAGCAGAGGATGCAGAGGAGTCCTGGAGGAATCTTGCAAACCAAATCTGAGGAAACACACAGAGGAGAAACCCTAAATAGCCCTGAGAGGGGGATTTGCTACCTACCCAGGAATGCACCTATCAGGAGGGGTCTCTGATGTCACCTACTGGCACTGGCCACTCAGATGCTCCCAGAGGGTCCCCACACCTGGGGTGGTGATGGTCAGGGGAGTGGTCACTCCCTTTTCCTTTGTCTAGGTTTGCGCCAGAACCGATGTAGACTCGATTATGCAAGGAGGGCACCGTTTGTGCCCTTCAAAGAAGTTCCAGAGGCTCTGGGAGGATACCCTTCCCATGCCTGTAACACCTATTTCCAATGGGAGGGGGTATAACCATTGTGAAGCTACATAATGTATTGCCATTTATGTAGTGCACGCTTATAATGGTGTCCCCGCACTCACGAAGTCCGGGGAATGGGCCCTGGACAACGTGAGGGTACACTTGCTAGTGCAAGGGTGCCCTCACACACAGTAACTTTGCACCTAGCCTTCAAATAAATGAAGGTTAGACATATAGGTGAATTTAAAAAAAACATTTTTTGCCTAAGCTAACTATAACTCTTGCCTTCGCAATGCACTACTAATTACCCCACTTATTACAGCACTCATTATCTTTGATAACATCATTGATAATCAATGTCATATTTGCATTAAAATTATTGAGGAAAAAAACTGCTTTGCCAGGGCATGAGTTATAGTTACTTGAAATAACTCTAACTATAACAGGTGAATTTATATGGTTTTGCACATTTAAAATGAGAGCCTTACTATAACGCCCCTGTAACCTTTGTTTCTTTAATCGAATATATTTACATATATACATATGTATTCACTTAAAAACAAAGGTTACAGGGACATTATAGTTAGGATCTGAATTTACTCTCACAAATCCAAAGAAATTCACCAGTTAAAGTTAGAGTTATTTCAAGTAACTATAATTCGCACCCCTGCCATGCACAGTTTTTTCTTCATTAATTTGACTGTGAATGCTTCATTTATATTTTTAATAATGTTATAGAAGTTGTTATGAGTGCTGTAATATCTGGGTTAATTAGCAGTGCATGGTGAGAACAAGAAGAAAAAGGTTGCGGGTGGGGGTTCAAAAAAGTTGCCTTTCTAATGTTAATTCCCATAGGACCTTTAGACACGACTACAGCCCATACTACTAGACAGAATTACACCATGCGAAGATGGAAGCAGGCAGATAGAGCAATGCGGGATACCACAAGAGGTGGGAGCAGGCTGAGACTGCGGGGAAATCCTTGAAGCTCCCCCTGCGGTTCCATATAGCCCGAACAGGGCATGAAATGAGCAGAAAGGTATAAACCAAAGACAAAGGCATAAACAGAGGAGAGAAAGGCACAAACAAAGGGCAAAACATGAGCAGAAAAAAGTCAGAGAGGCAGAAACAGAGGGCAAGAAACGGACAGTAGGGCAGAAACAAGCAGGAAACGGGCAGAGAGACAGGCAAACAGAAGGCAAGAAACAAACAGAAAGGCCGAAATAGAGGGCAAGAGGACGCAGGGTTGGATGTTTATAGGGGGTTGGCTGCAGAGCTTGGCTGCAGGTAGTGTGTGGCGCGAGGTTAGTTGTATATATGGGGTGTCCTTAGGTAACTATAAATCATGCCCTCGCCATGCAGTCCTAATTTCTACACAAATTAACTGTAGTGTCCCGTAACCTTTGTTTTTTCAGTGAGTATATATATGTATATATGGATTTCACTTACTTACCTTGCTTTGTAAAGGCATGCGTGATAAAGGCATATGCGTGGTAAAGGAAATGCATGGTAATGGTGGTGCAGTAAAGACATGCGTTATTAAGTCATACAACACTTATTTGAGATCTACAGGCTCAGCAGATCATTTACACAGCTAACTTGCAGCGAATCTGGGTGCTGATTGATGGTTCAACGTGGATCGGTGGAGCGGGTGATTTAAGAGCTTCCATGTTGGATAATTGACAATACAGTAGTGTGTCTTGAGACCCACAAGGATGAGGTTACATACCCCTGATTCCTGTGTTAATGAGTGTCTTTACAATCTAGAATGGACGGTGAGGTGAATTTTAAATTTAAATTTTTTTAAAAATCATTTAGCGACTAGGAAATGACATTCTCCAGAGAAACATTGTGAAATAAGAATTGCAAATGTAATTCAAAAGGACAGTTGTCATAGAGTATCTTCTGACAGAAGTATGCAATTTTATGACAACATTGTTTTTTCCAGGCTGTGTACTGAGTCCACGAGTCTGTAACCCAATACTAACAACCTCTTAGTAAGAAGAAACATGGCTTCCTCTTTTTGTTAACCTATCAGAATGTTTGGGTACTGTAAAGTGACTGGATTCACATCTGAGTGGGGCCTCCAATGGTGTCACGCAGGGGCCGGTGTGTGACTCACACAAATACATGCACACCCCGGATTTATGCCTGTTTCTGTGACAGGGCTGTAGTCCACTGTTTACGGGGATTCCTCTGGAGTCACAGGTGTGCATTACCTAGCCAGAGAAGCCTGTTTATCTGTTTACAGCATCGTTCTGGAGGTTACTCTACGCAGCCCTGAATCCTTTACCATCCAAGGACGACAAGGCTTATGAGAGGGCTAAGAAGTCTTTGACAAAATGTTAGACCTGGCCCTTTTACAGGGTCATTCCCCAGACTTTTTGCCTTTTGCCTCCTTAGATTTTCTGACCTTTGTTGGCTGACGCTATGACTCTGAGCACTTTTTCATTGCTTTAAACAGTGCTAAAGTGCATGTGCTCTCTTTGTAAAATTGGTATGATTTACTTATACCTAATTAGCATATTTAATTTACCTATAAGTCCCTTGTAAAGTGGTATCCCTATACCCAGGCCCACCCACTGAAGTAGCCTTTCAAACCTATCTCAGGCCTGCTAGAGCAGGGCATGTGTGTGCAGTTTTCTGCCATAGGGACCTGGCACCTGCTTGCCAGGCCCAGAACTCCCCTTTTACTACATGTAAATCACCCTAGCTAGCCCTATGGGTATGTAGAAGGCAGGACATGTGCCAGGTTGCGTGGCCTGTCCTGGTAGTGACAAACAGCCTAACTTGGTGTCTCACTGCTGTCAGTGCTGCCTTCTCATAGGATTGCATTAGAAATGCCCTGCTTTATGTGTGAGGGGTATTGTCTGATTTATGAGGGGTAGCGTAGGCATGTTTGGTATGTTTGTGATAGTGATAAGAAATGCTGCTTACTGGTGTAGGTGTATTTTTATTACTATTACAGAAATGCCACTTTTAGAAAGTGCGCATTTATCTGTGCTTATGACTCTGGTGTTTTTGCAGCTTGCCTCCAATCCACGTCTGGGCAGACTGACAGTTGGGGCTATGTGCATACTTTTCAGACAGCCTGTACACAGGGAGGGTGGAGGTGTCACAGAGGTGCAACTGCATACTGAATAGTCTTCTTGGGTTGAGAGAAGGGAGAGGCGGGGCACACCTACATTTGTAAAGGCTGTGCCCTGGCCTCGCACAATAGGGTCGTTTACCCCCCACTGATATTTGGAGCCTGTGCTGGAGGAGAGAAGGGGCACTCCCAGAACCAGTTGTAACCGGTTGGAACCCCCTCTTCTCCTCATTGACAAAGACACTGTAAACTGAGTAAAAGTACAGGGGAATTTTCCCCACAATTTAGACATTCTTGAACCTTGATGAAGCTTACCTGAAGCTGGACACTGGACGCTGCTGAATGGACTCACCAGGACCCACCTTGGACTGCTGCTGCTCTGCTGACCTGTGACCTGCCTGGTCACTAGGAGGAACTGCCACTGCTTGCATCCACTTTTGCGCTGGCCTGTAGCTGGGTTCGCCAGCCCTGTGCCCCTTCTTCATTTTTGTCTCCAGAGGCAGGGTGTTGTGGCCCCTGACCCCTGTAACTTACTTCAGCACGAGGAGTGCTGCCTCGATGGCTTAGCGCTTGGAGAGGATCCCAGGGCCGCCCTGAGGAGCAGGATTCTGGGGAGGTGAGGGGAACGTCCCCACTACCCCCGGTCACTGCCATAGGAGCGGGATGCTCCTATTTTTAGCCAGGCATTATTTTTGAGGAACGGGGAAGGGAGGCCTTGTCGGAGGCCCCTTCCTCTCGCCCCCATAACTTTTGCTGGGCTGCCTGCCCACCCCCCATTGGTGGTAGGGCCAGTGGAGGCCCAGGGGGGCTCCACAGAGATCGTGGCCCCTAGGAGGGACCGTTACGTACATCAGAGAGGGTGCTGACTGCCCCTCTCCCTTAGGAACTACGTGCGGCCCCCGTTGAGCGCATAGGAGCGCCGGGGGCCCCCATAATGATCTTCCAGGCACTAAGAGGGCCTTACTCTACAAAATAAGGTACTCTTGGGGACACTGGGAGGGTGGTATGTCCCAGGGTTATTTTTCTAATAGTATTTATTCGCTACATGTTCCTGTTATGGGCATGCTAGGCTGATGTATGTTTACTTTCTCATGACTTGCCATATCATTTTGTAATGTTCCTGATATAGGCCCTTATGATATTTTCCATGACAAGTGCATTTATTTACTGTGATTCCTGACTACTGCTTATGTTGCAGAATCCTGAGTACTTACGTGTTCTATTGTGACAACTGCTTATTCTTGCAGAGTATTAGTAATTTGTGTAATGTTCTGACAACTGCTAAGGTAGCAGGGTATTACTGACGTGTAATGTTTGGTCTAATTATGTTTTGTGCAATACAGTTTATTTTTACATAGCTCAGTGTTGTGTTTACTTTGTGGTGTACATATTCTGTCACGTGTGTTGTGTGTGGGGTTTTCTCTGCAGCTACCGTTGCTGCCAACCCACAGACAGGGTTCTGCCCTCCTGGGGCCTGGGCAGCCCAGTCCCAGGAAGGCAGAACAAAGAATTTCCTCTGAGAGAGGGTGTTACAACCTCTCCCTTTGGAAATAGGTGTTAAGGCCGTGGGGGAGGAGTAGCCTCCCTCAGCCTCTGGAAATGCTTTGAAGGGCACACATGGTGTCCTCCTTGCATAAGCCAGTCTACACCGGTTCAGGGATCCCCTGCTCTGGTGCGAAACTGGACAAAGGAAAGGGGAGTGACCACTCCCCTGTCCATCACCACCCTAGGGGTGGTGCCCAGAGCTCCTCCAGTGTGTCCCAGACCTCTGCCATCTTGGATCCAGAGGTGTGAGGGCACAACGGAGGCCTCTGAGTGGCCAGTGCCAGCAGGTGACGTCAGAGACCCCTCCTGATAGGTGTTTACCTCTCTAGGTGGCCAATCCTCCTCTGAGGGCTATTTATGGTCTCTCCTGGGGGTTATTCCTCAGATAACGACCTGCAAGAATTCACCAGAGTTCCACTGATTCTCCCTCTTCGACTTCTGCCAAGGATTGACCGCTGACTGCTCCAGGACGCCTGCAAAACTGCAACAAATTAGCAAGAAGACTACCAGCGACATTGTAGCGCCTAATCCTGCCTGCTTTCTCGACTGTTTCCTGGTGGTGCATGCTCTGGGGGCTGCCTGCCTTCACCCTGCACTGGAAGCCACAAAGAAATCTCCTGTGGGTTGACAGAGTCTTCCAACGGCTACCGCAGGCACCAAACTTCTGCTTCACTGGTCCTCTGGGTCCCCTCTCATCGTGACGAGCGTGATCCCTGGAACACAGGTGGTGGATCCAAGTGACCCCGACAGTCCAGTGGTCCATCTGTCCAAATTTGGTGGAGGTAAGTCCTTGCCTGCCCCCTCCAGACAGTAATCCTGTGTACTGCGTGAACTGAAACTGCTAGGGCTTCTGTGCACTTTTGCAAGGAATCCTTCATGCATGGCCTAGCCCAGGTCCCCAACACTCCGTCCTGTATTGCTTAACTTGCTGAGTTGACCACCAGCTTCGTGTGACCCTCTTTTGTAGTGTTGAGATGACCGCCATGCTCAGTTTTCTTGAACCCGGGTTCAAGCACTTCTGCGGATGCTGCCTTCTTGTGCATGGGCTCTCTGTGTTGCTGAGGGCCCCCTCTGTCTCCTCGTCCAAGGGGCTACCTCCTGGTCCTTCCTGGGCCCGGGCAGCACTCTTTTTCTTCAACTGCAACCTTTGCAGCTAGAAAGGCTTGTTTGTGGTTTTTCTCCAAAGAAACAACGCTGCATCCTCCAGCACTTCATGGGACATCTTCTGCACAAAGGAGAAGTTCCTAGCACCTTTCGTCGTTGCAGAAACTTCAGCTTCTTCCACCCGGAGGCAGCCATTTTGCACCTTCATCCAGGGTTTAGTGGGCTCCTGCCCCCCTGGACACTTCCGTGACTCTTGGACTTGGTCCCCTTCCTTTACAGGTCCTCAGGTCCAGGAATCCGTCTTCAGTGCTTTGCAGTCTGTTGTGGTCTTTGCAGAATCTCCTATCACAAATTTAGTTTGTTTCTGGGGAAGTAGTATCACTTTACTCCTACTTTTCAGGGTCTTGGGGTGGGGTATCTTGGACACCCTTAGTGTTTTCTTACACTCCCAGCGACCCTCTACACACTACACAGGCCATTGGTCCCTAAGTGGTTCGCATTCCACTTTCTTAGTATATGGTTTGTGTTGCCCCTAGGCCTATTGCATCATATTGTATTCTACAGTGTTTGCACTACTTTTCTAACTGTTTACTTACCTGATTTTGATTTGTGTGTATATTTTGTGTATTTTTCTTACCTCCTAAGGGAGTATATCCTCTGTGATATTTTTGGCACATTGTCACTAAAATAAAGTACCTTTATTTTTAGTAACTCTGAGTATTGTGATTCTTATGATATAGTGTTATATGATATAAGTGGTATAGTAGGAGCTCCTAGTTCAGCCTAAGCTGCTCTGCTATAGCTACCTCTATCAGCCTAAGTTGCTAGAACACTACTAATCTACTAATAAGGAATAACTGGACCTGGCACAAGGTGTAAGTACCCTCAGGTACCCACTATAAGCCAGGCAAGCCTCCTACATGTGTGTGTTGCAAACGCTTTACACATTGCCTCTGGGATAGGCCTGACTGCTCGTGCCAAGGTACCAAGGGGATGAGCAGGGGTTATCTTGGACGTGTAACTCCCTTGCCCTGACTAGAGTGGGTGGTTTCTGCCTGGCTTAGGTGCATACCCTAGCCAACCAGAAACCCCATTTCTAACACAAAAGAATCTAACTTTATCACCACTTTAGATAAATATATTGGCAAACGGAGAGGCATTTAGGAGTACACAGCATAGATATTTGCCTAAAAGTAACACTCCAAAATTGTCCTGCTATTTAAATGTGGTGGTGCCACTTACTGGAGATCTGATCTAAGTAATCAAGCTGGCACTAGCTGGCTTCAGGAATCCTGGATTCCAATACCTCTTTCTCCTACTGACTACATTGCAAGATCCTGTATTAATCACTGTATCTCAATGATCCTTATCCAGACAATTAGATGTAGATATGACTGTGGAAGATTAGTGTAGTTATACTAACAACTAATCTGTGGCCTACATTGTCTTGGGTCCCACAAAGAAGCAACAGAAAGAGGTGGGGTGAACCCCTGCTTAGGGCAAATCTTAATCAAATGAGTGATGGCTTAGGTGGTGTCAGGTAGGGTAATTTACTGCGGTAGTCTTTGCTTTTCCTGAGCTCATGTACATTTTCTTTATGGGCAAAGATGACAAGCTGCCAGGGCCTGCCATTTTCTAAAGCCCAAAGGTGATTCTTTCTTATTGTGGGGCTCACATTTGTTCGACCAGTGGGCTATCGTAAGTAAGGCGTGTTCGCCTGTCTACCACCCACTCCTAACACCGTAATCTGGCAGGGCCTTCAATGTAGGTGCAAGACTAAAGAACACAGCTGAACCAAAAAGAGCCCAGACAACAGGGATTCTACGTCTGCTCCTCAATTAACGTTTAAAAAGTGTTGCCAAAAATGGTGTTCATCCTATAGTAGGCAAAGGTATGGGAGCTACTTTATTAGCGTATTTCTTATATATTTTTGGGTATTTGCTATTACCTTTGGTTTAGGAGGAACAGGTGAATTATCTGTGAAGAGAAAACCAAAGTATTCAGGCCATGGTAAGTGCCTCTTAAGAAATGCTCTTAGTGGTGTTGCTTGTTGACCAGAGGTAACATGCGTGGATCCACATGTGTGTCATAACAGCAGCCCACCCACTTAATAACAGACTTTAAAAGACTCTGGTCAATCATCATTTAAACATGAAGTACTTGCAGTGGCATATCTCTGCACAGCAGTGTCTTCAATGAATGGATAGTTCTTTTAATTTGAGTTTTAATGCACACATGGAGCTCAAACATTGCCCACTTACTGGCAAGACACATTGGTCCCCACTGCTCTTCCTTCTTTTATAACACTCCCTCCCAACGTTATCATCCCTCCCTTCAACAGCTTTGCACTTTGTGTCAGACCTCAGTCAGGGAGCCAAGAGGTAAAAAAAAAAAAAGGGTTCTAAGGCTCACTGGTGGGGGTGGGCTCATTTGCCTCTGATAACCAATTGTCCATCCTTCTATGCCTCTGCCAACTAGGCAAAGTATACACTCTACAGCACTTGACTCTCAGTGGTAGTGATGGCGAGCAGGCACCTCAGGGAGATAGTGTGGGGGTGCGTAAAGCTCAGAACTCTACAATCACCCTGCAACACAATAACAGATTGCCCAACCCTGTGCTTATCTTTGTGAAAAGAACATACTTTTTCACACAGAAAGATCAGTACTACACTACAAATAACAGTGAGTGCTTCACTGGTGTAGGGCACCTGCATTGGGGGTAGGTAATTCCCACTCTTGCCTCCTCCCTTCTCTCTCCTTCAGGGTTTGAGTTCTCTCTTGGGCTGGTATCAAGCACAGATGCAGTGTTATTCATCTTTTTATTTAATGTGCTCAGTTATGCTAATAGTCCATAATTGTCCTTATCTCATCACTGCCAAGTGCTGTCTGCTACTCAGGTGCAGCTGTCAGTATTCCTCAGCATGCCTCAGGCTATTCCTCCCCCATCTGTGTGGAGTCGGGAAGTGCTTCCGCACTGGATTCACGATCGTGATAGGTAGCAGTGGAGGCCTCCATCTGGAGTCAGTCCAGGTGTCCTGACTTCAGACTCACTGCAGGTCTTTGGCTGATTGCATGCTTCCTTCTGGGCTTTCTGGTGAATTGAGGTTGTGGGCCATGAGGTCTAGGTTCATGGACCACCCTTAGTCACTTTTCCTCCAGCAGTACAACCCCACCAAGTCATACATTGTTGGGATAGCGGCACAGTCTGCTCAGGTGCAGTTGAATGTCATAGTCACACAGTTCTCCTGACCACATCTTTGAGTTGTGGTAGTGGCACAGTCTGCTCGGACATAGCTTCATGACACTGCAGTGGCATAATCTGCTTGAGCAGAACTTCATGCTATCACCATGATACAGTTGCTCATGCATTAATTCATGATATCACAGTGGCACAGTTCACTTGGGAACTAATTCATGGTGGTGGAGCAGCACAGGCTGCTTGTCTGGAGAGACAGCACTCCTATCGCTGGAGCACGAAGATCATTCTCCTTTATAATCCTGGGTGAACGGACCATCACGTTTATGGGTGAGCTGTTTCTGGCTCATCGTGGGTAATCACCACTCCCACGATGTTGATAGGCTCCTTTCTGGCCTGGGTAGACAGATTGGATTTCAGCTTCTTCCTCGCAGTCAGGCTAACACCATCTCTGGTTGCACGGCAGTCATCTGAGTACTCTGTGGAGCACTTCCTTCCTTGGACAAAGACAACTTGGAACTGGAACAAGCGGGTCCATGATTTTACTCAGTCAGATGAGAAAGAGGATGTGCATTCTCTGCCTGCACTTTCAAAACCAGTTTGGGGCGGTTCCTCTTTCATGTGTGTTCTTCAGTCTATTCTGGAGATACAGCCTATGTGTGAAGTGACACAATTATAAAGGTATGGGACGTTGAATAGTATTTACCATAACCAACAAGGTAATACCTCTTAATCTGAATTAACATTTATTCTTCTTGCTTGGTAAAAAAAAAAAAAAATTACACAAATTCCATTGGATCATATTACAAAAAAAATCATAATGTACATTTTGAAACAATGGTTCCCAAAATCTCAGGGTTGACGTTGTCTTTAAATAGCATACATTCTTCTTGTTCATAGGAGCATATTTACAAGCCCTTCACTTTTTTTGATGCCCCTGAGGCGCATCGTCCAGACCCATATCTATGAGGCCACGCAAAGCCACTTTGCGTGGCTTTTCATGGCGTCATATACATGGTGTCAGACAACGCAGCACAAGTTGCTGCATTGCTTTACACTGCCAAAGGGCATTCCACGGGCATTGCGGTGGGTTTTCCCACGCAACACCCAGGTTTTTTTTACACATTCCCACATTTACAGGAACGTGTAAACCTGGGAATGTGTCAAAACGGTACGCCTCTCCAGGAAAGACATAACAAGGAGAAATATATTTATTTCTCCTTGTTTTCTCCTCTTACTATGTGTGCTGTATTCTGTAACTCACATAGAAAAAGGACAAAGCCTCCATGGATTGTTTTTGTTCACAAAGTTGCCCCTTCCTTGACAAAAACGATCCTGCATGCCACACTGACACCCTTGCACCATGGTGCAAAGGGGCCTGTGTTGGTGTTAGGCATAAAATTGTGTGCCAGAGGAGGCAGAAAGGACAGAGATGCTCCGTATGTCATAGATATGGTGTATTCCTACCCTTTCAAATTGCCATATGGCAATGCAGTAAATAGACTTTTGGTGCTGCCCTATGCCGTTTTTTAAAAATATGCCCTATAGCTCATAAGAAAACAAAGCGTGTGCAACAAACACGTGTTGCAAAGTAAAACATTATTTCTTCAGGGCTGTAAAATAACAACTTAAAAGCTTCAATTATATAATATAATAATTAGACAGAATTTCAGAACACTAATCAGAGTCACTCTAAACATCATAATAAAAGATGAAATTAGATTTTCAAGATAACCCATGTAGAAGACTACTTTATTGTACACAAGTGTTGTATCTCCTCACGACATAATTAAAACATGTAGGGATTTACTCCTCAAAAGATAGAAAAGAAATGAGGAAATAAGAAAAGAGAGGAATATATAATATATTAAGGTCAATTGACCTAACCATCTTACTTTTAAAGTTATCTTTATTAGAATAATTGTTTGTCATTAATAAACAGCAATTGGAAGGTCAACTGTGTCATCCCCTATAAGATTTCTGATGATATCTGCACATCACAGGCTACAGATCACTCCACACAAACATTGTAACATCTACAGATCAAACACAAGAGTTCCATAACCATCATGCTCTCAAATGAGCCAAAAAATGTGTACATATATCAAGTTCAAATGCCGCCCCAATATGTGCCTTCTTACTTAGTCATATTCACATCTAGCCACTCAAGATCATGTCATAACAAATGTGCTTACCATTGTGTCCAGAAATTAAAATAAAAACTATCCAGAATATAAATACCACTACTAACAACATTTGGAAACCTCACCTATGGAAAGGCCATGTCTTGATCCGTGGCCCCATCCCTTGCTGTAGCATCTCTTCATTGACCCAATCTTTGATCACAGGTTTAGTGCAATGACTTCTACAGTCCCACATATCAAAACAGCAATTCAAAAAAGGTATCATGCGCTCAATGGAGCCAAAATATGTGTACATATATCAAGTCAAAAACCAGTCCCTTATGTGCCTTCTTACCTGGTCATATCCACAACTATTCACCCAACACCATGTCGCTATGAATGTGCACACAATCGTTCCAAAATCTAAAGACCTCAGTCAGGATTTTTAGTATCAACATCACAAAATAAAGTGATGGACAGACTGTCGAAACTTTTCAAACATTCACCCCAGTCACAGAATTGGGTTTAATCCATTGTTATTTTACTTGCCATATCACCCCATTTTGGACCCAGCTTTATGCAAATCAGTCTTGACCCTGTTCCCTATGGGAATAGTTCATCCCGAACTGCCAAACCAGGTCCTCCATGGACCGGAATCAAACATCCTGAGACTTGGGTAGCTCAGAACAATGGATTTAACCTAGATATGTGACTGGGGATGAATGTTTGAAAAGTTTCACCACTTCACCACTTCATCCATCATCATTTTGTGTCGCTAAAGTTGTTCTAAGTGGCCAGGGTGTGCCCAGATGTGTGTCTCTTGCTCACTGTGCCACTGGATTCAAGCTAGTCTGGCTGATGAGGAGTGATACGCCGTGTGAGAAAACAGGGCTGATTACAGAGGCCCCCTAACTTTCTGCCTCCATTTTTTCGCTTTTTGCTGTTTTTTTTCCCGACTCGGATGGTGCCCGGGGTACTGCTAACCATTCCCAGGGCCTGTGCTCTGTATAAAATGAGTTTGCAAAATGGGCTAAGTATAATTAGCTATGTCAACCTACCTATAAGGCCCTAGTATATGGTAGGGCATGTAGGTTTAGGGACCCCAGCATAGCACTGCTGAGGTGCCCAGTGTCATTTTAAAGGCAGGCCTGCCTTGCTGGCTGTTTTTATACTAAAGGTATATGCAAATTAAACTTTGGAATTAAAAGTACTTCCAAAGTCTTTATCTACCTTATTTTTACATATGTCACCCTTAAGGTGCGCCCTATCTTCCCCTAGGGTTGGGTGCCATGTAACTATAAGCAGGGACCATATACAAATTGTTTTAAAAGCCCTGGTGAGGTAAAACAGCCAAATTCGTTTTTTTCCCTCACTGTAGTGAATGGCCTCCATAGGCTAAAATGGGTAGACTTTATCTTAATTAACAAAGTCCCTCTAAATTAAAGATATCTTGAGTTTGGTATCAAATATATTAAATCCCACAACTTGCCATTGTTGGATTTAATATAACTAGTTCAGGTAAAGCGTTTTAAAACTTTACCTGAAAGCCTCTGGCAGCCTGGCATGGCTGCCTTGATGAAGTGTGAAGTGGCCTGGGCTTAACACAAAGGCTGTGCCTTGGGGAGGAGATCTGCCTCATCAGATGGTGAAACAGGACGGGGGTAGAGTAGCCAAACTGATCTTCAAAGGCAGGGAAGGACATTTGGAGCAGCTCAGGACCTCCCTCACTTCCTGCAACCCCAGACAATTAAGAGCCCTCTTGATTAGATTAGGAGAGGACAAGAGAGGGGTGTGTTAAGGACTTTTAGCCACACCAGTGGGTGGGCTCAGTCAGATCTAACCTCCAAAAATCACTTTCATCCATGTTGGATTTTTGTAGAATGTTGCTCCCTGGGATTGACTTTTTTCCACACTTCCCAGGAAGTGGTCATCAAAGGGGAAAAGAGCCTGCCTGCAATTTGACAACCAGGATCCCCCTGCTTTCCACCCAGGAGGAAGGATAAATATGGCAGAGCTGCACCCACACCTCAGATCCATACAAGGAACAAGACAAAGAAGAAGAAGGACTGCCCTGCTGGACCCCTAACCTGCACCTGGATACTTCATGCAGAAGGACTCCACCAGCTGCACACTTGGGCTTCACCACTAAAAGGACTTTGCCTGTCTTTTGCTTCAAGAAGGGACTCCCTGTTTGCTGCAGGTACAAAGGAGCTGCCTAGAGTCCCCTGCATCAAGTTCTGCAAGCCGAGCCCAACTGACCAGCATCCAGTGGCCATTTGAGGATTCTGACCAGGTGCATTCTGGGAATTGTAGTCCCAACTCCCAAGGAGCAACTCAGAGCTTCTGGAACCTTGGATCAAGTTGTGGACACTTCAAAGACCTAAAAAAGACCTCTGGAAGAAAATCCAGACGTTTAGAGATGTTTAGAGCAAATCCATAAGTTGAAGAGGTGAATTGTGGGAGGTGTAGTCCCAGACCCCAAGAGGCAAACCAGAGGCTCTGAACCCTTGGCTGGTGCTGTGGACCACTTTCCTAAATCAAGAAACACTTCTGTAAGTAAGTGTAACAGTGTTACCTCGTGGGTGGCCTGGTTGTTCCTGTCCAGTGTGACCTTTTTTTTAACCCTTTGAGCGCTAAACGCCTCTATGCGCTAGAAAACATTAATTCTTTTAAAAATCATATCTCTGGTTCCTGTTATCAAATTTTTATCATTTTGGTGTAATTTTGAAGATACAAATATAATCTATATTTATAAACTGGTGTTGGATTTTTTATTGTGTTTTGTGTTTTACTTATTTACTGTTTTGTGATTTTTAAATGCTTTTCACACTTGTCTTCTAAGTTAAGCCTTGTCGCTTGTTGCCAAGCTACCAAGGGTTGAGCTGGGTTTAATTTATTGAGACCTAACTAGACCTAAGTGGAGGATAGTGGTCGTAAGTGTCAGCTTTTAAAAGAGTTAAAAGTCCACATACATGAAGCCCTATATTGTGGCTGGTATTAAACCTTGCTTGATCCGCATGTATGAGCTTGGGCATGTGAGGGAGGAGTCTGGTGGCAAGAATCCAATTGAGAATCTTATAGTCGATGGTTATCATCAATACTGGTCAAAAGGGCCTTTTCTGATGGGGTGGTTTTCCTGGTTTTAGCATGGGCCTCGTGAGTGGAGGATGGTAAAAAAGCTCATGTCTTGAGCTGCATTGTAGAGATCAACTAGTTTGGGAGCCAGCTTCTCCACATAGGAATCATATAGTTTTACAAAGAGTCCATCAGTTCCTGACATTTTGCCCCGGAACCTGGCTTTTATAGTGGTTCTAACCTCTTGCAGAGTGATCTCCCTTCCCAGCTTTTCCACCTCCCCAGGTGATACTACTGGGAAAGGTAAAGGCGGCAGGAAAGCATTAATGTTGGCCTCATATTGGTCAAACATGCTTTTATACAGGCTGGAGTAATAAGTATAGAATTACTGATTAATATCTACTTGTTGACAAAGTCTTGTAACTCGATCGGTTTAGATCTTGACAATAATAGAACCCCACTTTGCACGGTTAACAGCAGGCCAATGCGGTCCCACCTTGTATGTCCCTGGTCATGTAGACTCTCTAGTAAAAACATCTCAGCTTCTCTATTTGTTCGGTAACCTTTTCTTTAACTTCCAATAATTCCTGTTGCACATTAGAGTGGGCTGGTATACGCAGCTCAACTCTCCACAATGCCTCTCTGTAGGACAAGACTTCAGTCAATAGAGTGCATCCCACTTCCATTAGCTCAGCTATGTACCGGCCCCAAAGCACAACCTTGAAAGCATCCTACCCTACCTGAGGGGACGAGGCCAAGCCAGCATTTTCCACAAATTACTGTCAAATGCTGTCTCCAACAGTATCCCCCAAAAACGGGTCCTCCAGTGACTCTTGCTTCAGTTTCCATGTCGGGATGTGGGGTAGCTTCCTCTCCTAATTCAAAGTCAGCAGAACTGTGTTATGGTCTGATATGGTCATGGATAAATATTCAATGGCCTGTATTGAGCCATGAATGTCCGGCGAGCAGTGGAACACATCTAAGAGCACATGGGGGTCATGCAGAGTCGAGAAAAAGGAGTATTCCTGCTCCTGTGGGTGTATTAAATGCCAGGAATCAAGAAGTCCCCACTTCGAACGCCAATCTGAGAATCCTCGGGCTATTCTCAGGTTGAGATGGTCTCGTCCTGTGCAGGATCAGCTATACAATTGTAGTCCACTGCCATAATAACTGATCCCTCTAAGTGGGGGGCCAACACTCAACAATCCAGCAAAGAACACACCCTGATCCATAGTTGGGTAATAGATGTTAACTAGTGCTACATCCCAACCATAAAGGTGCCACGTTACCACCACAAGTTTGCCTGCTGGATCAATCAGATCTCCCATGTGTTGGAAGGAAACCCCAGGGCTTATCCACACCAGTATGTCCCTTCCAGAAGCTGAGTAGGTAGTATAGTAGGTCTGACCCCTTCAGCTTCAATGTAGTGCTGCTCCTTCTTTGGCCTTTAGGTGTGTGTCCTGCAAGAATGCTCTCTGAACCACTTGCCTATTTAAAAATACTTGATATGTCTTGGCCATGGTGTGCATCCCCCTAATACTCCCAGTGTCGCGCCGCTGCGCGTGGCACGAGCCGAACATTCGGCTCGGGCCGCAGCACGCGGTCATAAGACGTGCCGTGCCCCCAGCCTGCTCTGTACCTTACGAGGCCCCAAATTGGGCATGGGGCCTCGCTCTTTTTTAGCGCACCACGTGTCTAGGCAGGTCTGACCCCCCACTCACCTGTTCTTTTCTTCTTTTTTCCAGACATCTGGTTGTGCCTTCTTTTATGTTTTTCCCCCTTTCC